>NW_027194466.1:2788043-3097826 GCF_032444005.1 Ranitomeya imitator
CGGGCTAGGCTTAAGGCCGGGGCACAAGTGCGGGCTAGGCTTAAGGCCGGGGCACAAGTGCGGGCTAGGCTTAAGGCCGGGGCACAAGTGCGGGCTAGGCTTAAGGCCGGGGCACAAGTGCGGGCTAGGCTTAAGGCCGGGGCACAAGTGCGGGCTAGGCTTAAGGCCGGGGCACAAGTGCGGGCTAGGCTTAAGGCCGGGGCACAAGTGCGGGCTAGGCTTAAGGCCGGGGCACAAGTGCGGGCTAGGCTTAAGGCCGGGGCACAAGTGCGGGCTAGGCTTAAGGCCGGGGCACAAGTGCGGGCTAGGCTTAAGGCCGGGGCACAAGTGCGGGCTAGGCTTAAGGCCGGGGCACAAGTGCAGTGCTGGCTAGGATCAAGGCAGGGGGCACAAGTGCTGGCTAGGCTTAAGGCATGGGCACAAGTGCCAGCTAGGCTTAAGGCCTGGGCACAAGTGCAGGCTAGGCTTAAGGCCTGGGCACAAGTGCAGTGCTGGCTAGGATCAAGGCAAGGGGGCACAAGTGCTGGCTAGGCTTAAGGCATGGGCACAAGTGCTGGCTAGTCTTAAGGCATACAGCTAACTCTTTGCACTCTTTGCATAAAGGGTTAGGCACCCATAGGGGTGAAGAGCTAGCTTTCACCCCTCTACTCTGTACTTGGACATTTAGGACTAGATCCTTTGTTGTACAGTGCGGAGCCTCTCCATAACCCCATGCTCCAAGCGACCAGGCACTTCTTGTCTGTCCTCCGTAAATGGGTAATGCCTTCTTCCCCAATTACAGTCGTGCATGTGCATTCAGACGGGACAAGAGCGAAGAGCATAAAGCTGGCCCTATGTGCATAACCAACATGAAGCTGAAGACAAAAACAAACAAACAAGCATACAAGGGGCTCAAAAGTGCGGGCTGGGCTTAAGGCCTGGGCACAAGTGGGGGCTGGGCTTAAGGCCTGGGCACAAGTGCGGGCTGAGCTTAAGGCCTGGGCACAAGTGCGGGCTGGGCTTAAGGCCTGGGCACAAGTGCGGGCTGGGCTTAAGGCCTGGGCACAAGTGCGGGCTGGGCTTAAGGCCTGGGCACAAGTGCGGGCTGGGCTTAAGGCCTGGGCACAAGTGCGGGCTGGGCTTAAGGCCTGGGCACAAGTGCGTGCTGGGCTTAAGGCCTGGGCACAAGTGCGGGCTGGGCTTTAGGCCGGGGCACAAGTGCGGGCTAGGCTAAAGGCCGGGGCACAAGTGCGGGCTAGGCTAAAGGCCTGGGCACAAGTGCGGGCTAGGCTTAAGGCCGGGGCACAAGTGCGGGCTAGGCTTAAGGCCGGGGCACAAGTGCGGGCTAGGCAAAAGGCCTGGGCACAAGTGCGGGCTAGGCTTAAGGCCGGGGCACAAGTGCGGGCTAGGCTTAAGGCCGGGGCACAAGTGCGGGCTAGGCTTAAGGCCGGGACACAAGTGCGGGCTAGGCTTAAGGCCGGGGCACAAGTGCGGGCTAGGCTTAAGGCCGGGGCACAAGTGCGGGCTAGGCTTAAGGCCGGGGCACAAGTGCGGGCTAGGCTTAAGGCCGGGGCACAAGTGCGGGCTAGGCTTAAGGCCGGGGCACAAGTGCGGGCTAGGCTTAAGGCCGGGGCACAAGTGCGGGCTAGGCTTAAGGCCGGGGCACAAGTGCGGGCTAGGCTTAAGGCCGGGGCACAAGTGCGGGCTAGGCTTAAGGCCGGGGCACAAGTGCGGGCTAGGCTTAAGGCCGGGGCACAAGTGCGGGCTAGGCTTAAGGCCGGGGCACAAGTGCGGCCTTGGCTTAAGGCCGGGGCACAAGTGCGGGCTAGGCTTAAGGCCGGGAGACAAGTGCGGGCTAGGCTTAAGGCCTGGGCACAAGTGCGGGCTAGGCTTAAGGCCGGGGCACAAGTGCGGGCTAGGCTTAAGGCCGGGGCACAAGTGCGGGCTAGGCTTAAGGCCGGGGCACAAGTGCGGGCTAGGCTTAAGGCCGGGGCACAAGTGCGGGCTAGGCTTAAGGCCGGGGCACAAGTGCGGGCTAGGCTTAAGGCCGGGGCACAAGTGCGGGCTAGGCTTAAGGCCGGGGCACAAGTGCGGGCTAGGCTTAAGGCCGGGGCACAAGTGCGGGCTAGGCTTAAGGCCGGGGCACAAGTGCGGGCTAGGCTTAAGGCCGGGGCACAAGTGCGGGCTAGGCTTAAGGCCGGGGCACAAGTGCGGGCTAGGCTTAAGGCCGGGGCACAAGTGCGGGCTAGGCTTAAGGCCGGGGCACAAGTGCGGGCTAGGCTTAAGGCCGGGGCACAAGTGCGGGCTAGGCTTAAGGCCGGGGCACAAGTGCGGGCTAGGCTTAAGGCCGGGGCACAAGTGCGGGCTAGGCTTAAGGCCGGGGCACAAGTGCGGGCTAGGCTTAAGGCCGGGGCACAAGTGCGGGCTTGGCTTAAGGCCGAGGCACAAGTGCGGGCTAGGCTTAAGGCCGGGAGACAAGTGCGGGCTGGGCTTAAGGCCGGGGCACAAGTGCGGGCTGGGCTTAAGGCCGCGGCACAAGTGCGGGCTGGGCTTAAGGCCGGGGCACAAGTGCGGGCTGGGCTTAAGGCCGGGGCACAAGTGCGGGCTGGACTTAAGGCCTGGGCACAAGTGCGGGCTGGGCTTAAGGCCTGGGCACAAGTGCGGGCTGGGCTTAAGGCCTGGGCACAAGTGCGGGCTGGGCTTAATGCCTGGGCACAAGTGCGGGCTGGGCTTAAAGCCTGGGCACAAGTGCGGGCTGGGCTTAAGGCCTCGGCACAAGTGCGGGCTGGGCTTAAGGCCTGGGCACAAGTGCGGGCTGGGCTTAAGGCCTGGGCACAAGTGCGGGCTGGGCTTAAGGCCTGGGCACAAGTGCGGGCTGGGCTTAAGGCCTGGGCACAAGTGCGGGCTGGGCTTAAGGCCTGGGCACAAGTGCGGGCTGGGCTTAAGGCCTGGGCACAAGTGCGGGCTGGGCTTAAGGCCTGGGCACAAGTGCGGGCTGGGCTTAAGGCCTGGGCACAAGTGCGGGCTGGGCTTAAGGCCTGGGCACAAGTGCGGGCTGGGCTTAAGGCCTGGGCACAAGTGCGGGCTGGGCTTAAGGCCTGGGCACAAGTGCGGGCTGGGCTTAAGGCCTGGGCACAAGTGCGGGCTGGGCTTAAGGCCTGGGCACAAGTGCGGGCTGGGCTTTAGGCCGGGGCACAAGTGCGGGCTAGGCTAAAGGCCGGGGCACAAGTGCGGGCTAGGCAAAAGGCCTGGGCACAAGTGCGGGCTAGGCTTAAGGCCGGGGCACAAGTGCGGGCTAGGCTGAAGGCCGGGGCACAAGTGCGGGCTAGGCTTAAGGCCGGGACACAAGTGCGGGCTAGGCTTAAGGCCGGGGCACAAGTGCGGGCTAGGTTTAAGGCCTGGGCACAAGTGCGGGCTAGGCTTAAGGCCTGAGCACAAGTGCGGGCTAGGCTTAAGGCCGGGGCACAAGTGCGGGCTGGGCTTAAGGTCGGGGCACAAGTGCGGGCTGGGCTTAAGGTCGGGGCACAAGTGCGGGCTAGGCTTAAGGCCGGGGCACAAGTGCGGGCTAGGCTTAAGGCCGGGGCACAAGTGCGGGCTAGGCTTAAGGCCGGGACACAAGTGCGGGCTAGGCTTAAGGCCGGGGCACAAGTGCGGGCTAGGTTTAAGGCCTGGGCACAAGTGCGGGCTAGGCTTAAGGCCTGGGCACAAGTGCGGGCTAGGCTTAAGGCCTGAGCACAAGTGCGGGCTAGGCTTAAGGCCGGGGCACAAGTGCGGGCTGGGCTTAAGGTCGGGGCACAAGTGCGGGCTGGGCTTAAGGTCGGGGCACAAGTGCGGGCTAGGCTTAAGGCCGGGGCACAAGTGCGGGCTAGGCTTAAGGCCGGGGCACAAGTGCGGGCTAGGCTTAAGGCCGGGGCACAAGTGCGGGCTAGGCTTAAGGCCGGGGCAAAAGTGCGGGCTAGGCTTAAGGCCGGGGCACAAGTGCGGGCTAGGCTTAAGGCCGGGGCACAAGTGCGGGCTAGGCTTAAGGCCAGGGCACAAGTGCGGGCTAGGCTTAAGGCCGGGGCACAAGTGCGGGCTAGGCTTAAGGCCGGGGCACAAGTGCGGGCTAGGCTAAAGGCCGGGGCACAAGTGCGGGCTAGGCAAAAGGCCTGGGCACAAGTGCGGGCTAGGCTTAAGGCCGGGGCACAAGTGCGGGCTAGGCTTAAGGCCGGGGCACAAGTGCGGGCTAGGCTTAAGGCCGGGACACAAGTGCGGGCTAGGCTTAAGGCCGGGGCACAAGTGCGGGCTAGGTTTAAGGCCTGGGCACAAGTGCGGGCTAGGCTTAAGGCCTGAGCACAAGTGCGGGCTAGGCAAAAGGCCGGGGCACAAGTGCGGGCTAGGCTTAAGGCCGGGGCACAAGTGCGGGCTAGGCTTAAGGCCGGGGCACAAGTGCGGGCTAGGCTTAAGGCCGGGACACAAGTGCGGGCTAGGCTTAAGGCCGGGGCACAAGTGCGGGCTAGGTTTAAGGCCTGGGCACAAGTGCGGGCTAGGCTTAAGGCCTGAGCACAAGTGCGGGCTAGGCTTAAGGCCGGGGCACAAGTGCGGGCTGGGCTTAAGGTCGGGGCACAAGTGCGGGCTGGGCTTAAGGTCGGGGCACAAGTGCGGGCTAGGCTTAAGGCCGGGGCACAAGTGCGGGCTAGGCTTAAGGCCGGGGCACAAGTGCGGGCTAGGCTTAAGGCCGGGACACAAGTGCGGGCTAGGCTTAAGGCCGGGGCACAAGTGCGGGCTAGGTTTAAGGCCTGGGCACAAGTGCGGGCTAGGCTTAAGGCCTGGGCACAAGTGCGGGCTAGGCTTAAGGCCTGAGCACAAGTGCGGGCTAGGCTTAAGGCCGGGGCACAAGTGCGGGCTGGGCTTAAGGTCGGGGCACAAGTGCGGGCTGGGCTTAAGGTCGGGGCACAAGTGCGGGCTAGGCTTAAGGCCGGGGCACAAGTGCGGGCTAGGCTTAAGGCCGGGGCACAAGTGCGGGCTAGGCTTAAGGCCGGGGCACAAGTGCGGGCTAGGCTTAAGGCCGGGGCAAAAGTGCGGGCTAGGCTTAAGGCCGGGGCACAAGTGCGGGCTAGGCTTAAGGCCGGGGCACAAGTGCGGGCTAGGCTTAAGGCCAGGGCACAAGTGCGGGCTGGGCTTTAGGCCGGGGCACAAGTGCGGGCTAGGCTTAAGGCCGGGGCACAAGTGCGGGCTAGGCTTAAGGCCGGGGCACAAGTGCGGGCTAGGCTTAAGGCCGGGGCACAAGTGCGGGCTAGGCTTAAGGCCGGGGCACAAGTGCGGGCTAGGCTTAAGGCCGGGGCACAAGTGCAGTGCTGGCTAGGATCAAGGCAGGGGGCACAAGTGCTGGCTAGGCTTAAGGCCGGGGCACAAGTGCGGGCTAGGCTTAAGGCCTGGGCACAAGTGCAGGCTAGGCTTAAGGCCGGGGCACAAGTGCGGGCTGGACTTAAGGCCTGGGCACAAGTGCGGGCTGGGCTTAAGGCCTGGGCACAAGCGCGGGCTAGGCTTAAGGCCGGGGCACAAGTGCGGGCTAGGCTTAAGGCCTGGGCACAAGTGCGGGCTAGGCTTAAGGCCGGGGCACTAGTGCGGGCTAGGCTTAAGGCCTGGGCACAAGTGCGGGCTAGGCTTAAGGCCTGGGCACAATTGCGGGTTAGGCTTAAGGCCTGGGCACAAGTGCGGGCTAGGCTTAAGGCCTGGGCACAAGTGCGGGCTAGGCTTAAGGCCTGGGCACAAGTGCGGGCTAGGCTTAAGGCCTGAGCACAAGTGCGGGCTAGGCTTAAGGCCGGGGCACAAGTGCGGGCTAGGCCTAAGGCCGGGGCACAAGTGCGGGCTAGGCATAAGGCCTGGGCACAAGTGCGGGCTAGGCTTAAGGCCGATGCACAAGTGCGGGCTAGGCTTAAGGCCGGGGCACAAGTGCGGGCTAGGCTTAAGGCCTGGGCACAAGTGCGGGCTAGGCTTAAGGCCGGGGCACAAGTGCGGGCTGGGCTTAAGGCCGGGGCACAAGTGCGGGCTAGGCTTAAGGCCGGGGCACAAGTGCGGGCTAGGCTTAATCCCGGGGCACAAGTGCGGGCTAGGCTTAAGGCCTGGGCACAAGTGCGGGCTAGGCTTAAGGCCTGGGCACAAGTGCGGGCTAGGCTTAAGGCCTGGGCACAAGTGCGGGCTAGGCTTAAGGCCGATGCACAAGTGCGGGCTAGGCTTAAGGCCGGGGCACAAGTGCGGGCTAGGTTTAAGGCCTGGGCACAAGTGCGGGCTAGGCTTAAGGCCTGGGCACAAGTGCGGGCTAGGCTTAAGGCCTGGGCACAAGTGCGGGCTAGGCTTAAGGCCTGAGCACAAGTGCGGGCTAGGCTTAAGGCCGGGGCACAAGTGCGGGCTAGGCCTAAGGCCGGGGCACAAGTGCGGGCTAGGCTTAAGGCCTGGGCACAAGTGCGGGCTACGCTTAAGGCCGGGGGCACAAGTGCGGGCTAGGCTTAAGGCCGGGGGCACAAGTGCGGGCTAGGCATAAGGCCTGGGCACAAGTGCGGGCTAGGCTTAAGGCCGATGCACAAGTGCGGGCTAGGCTTAAGGCCGGGGCACAAGTGCGGGCTAGGTTTAAGGCCTGGGCACAAGTGCGGGCTAGGCTTAAGGCCTGGGCACAAGTGCGGGCTAGGCTTAAGGCCTGAGCACAAGTGCGGGCTAGGCTTAAGGCCGGGGCACAAGTGCGGGCTGGGCTTAAGGTCGGGGCACAAGTGCGGGCTGGGCTTAAGGTCGGGGCACAAGTGCGGGCTAGGCTTAAGGCCGGGGCACAAGTGCGGGCTAGGCTTAAGGCCGGGGCACAAGTGCGGGCTAGGCTTAAGGCCGGGGCACAAGTGCGGGCTAGGCTTAAGGCCGGGGCAAAAGTGCGGGCTAGGCTTAAGGCCGGGGCACAAGTGCGGGCTAGGCTTAAGGCCGGGGCACAAGTGCGGGCTAGGCTTAAGGCCAGGGCACAAGTGCGGGCTAGGCTTAAGGCCGGGGCACAAGTGCGGGCTAGGCTTAAGGCCGGGGCACAAGTGCGGGCTAGGCTTAAGGCCGGGGCACAAGTGCGGGCTAGGCTTAAGGCCGGGGCACAAGTGCGGGCTAGGCTTAAGGCCGGGGCACAAGTGCGGGCTAGGCTTAAGGCCGGGGCACAAGTGCAGTGCTGGCTAGGATCAAGGCAGGGGGCACAAGTGCTGGCTAGGCTTAAGGCATGGGCACAAGTGCCAGCTAGGCTTAAGGCCTGGGCACAAGTGCAGGCTAGGCTTAAGGCCTGGGCACAAGTGCAGTGCTGGCTAGGATCAAGGCAAGGGGGCACAAGTGCTGGCTAGGCTTAAGGCATGGGCACAAGTGCTGGCTAGGCTTAAGGCATACAGCTAACTCTTTGCACTCTTTGCATAAAGGGTTAGGCACCCATAGGGGTGAAGAGCTAGCTTTCACCCCTCTACTCTGTACTTGGACATTTAGGACTAGATCCTTTGTTGTACAGTGCGGAGCCTCTCCATAACCCCATGCTCCAAGCGACCAGGCACTTCTTGTCTGTCCTCCGTAAATGGGTAATGCCTTCTTCCCCAATTACAGTCGTGCATGTGCATTCAGACGGGACAAGAGCGAAGAGCATAAAGCTGGCCCTATGTGCATAACCAACATGAAGCTGAAGACAAAAACAAACAAACAAGCATACAAGGGGCTCAAAAGTGCGGGCTGGGCTTAAGGCCTGGGCACAAGTGGGGGCTGGGCTTAAGGCCTGGGCACAAGTGCGGGCTGGGCTTAAGGCCTGGGCACAAGTGCGGGCTGGGCTTAAGGCCTGGGCACAAGTGCGGGCTGGGCTTAAGGCCTGGGCACAAGTGCGGGCTGGGCTTAAGGCCTGGGCACAAGTGCGGGCTGGGCTTAAGGCCTGGGCACAAGTGCGGGCTGGGCTTAAGGCCTGGGCACAAGTGCGGGCTGGGCTTAAGGCCTGGGCACAAGTGCGGGCTGGGCTTAAGGCCTGGGCACAAGTGCGGGCTGGGCTTAAGGCCTGGGCACAAGTGCGGGCTGGGCTTAAGGCCTGGGCACAAGTGCGGGCTGGGCTTAAGGCCTGGGCACAAGTGCGGGCTGGGCTTAAGGCCTGGGCACAAGTGCGGGCTGGGCTTTAGGCCGGGGCACAAGTGCGGGCTAGGCTAAAGGCCGGGGCACAAGTGCGGGCTAGGCGAAAGGCCTGGGCACAAGTGCGGGCTAGGCTTAAGGCCGGGGCACAAGTGCGGGCTAGGCTTAAGGCCGGGGCACAAGTGCGGGCTAGGCTTAAGGCCGGGGCACAAGTGCGGGCTAGGCTTAAGGCCGGGGCACAAGTGCGGGCTAGGCTTAAGGCCGGGGCACAAGTGCGGGCTAGGCTTAAGGCCGGGGCACAAGTGCGGGCTAGGCTTAAGGCCGGGGCACAAGTGCGGGCTAGGCTTAAGGCCGGGGCACAAGTGCGGGCTAGGCTTAAGGCCGGGGCACAAGTGCGGGCTAGGCTTAAGGCCGGGGCACAAGTGCGGGCTAGGCTTAAGGCCGGGGCACAAGTGCGGGCTAGGCTTAAGGCCGGGGCACAAGTGCGGGCTAGGCTTAAGGCCGCGGCACAAGTGCGGGCTTGGCTTAAGGCCGAGGCACAAGTGCGGGCTAGGCTTAAGGCCGGGAGACAAGTGCGGGCTGGGCTTAAGGCCGGGGCACAAGTGCGGGCTGGGCTTAAGGCCGCGGCACAAGTGCGGGCTGGGCTTAAGGCCGGGGCACAAGTGCGGGCTGGGCTTAAGGCCGGGGCACAAGTGCGGGCTGGACTTAAGGCCTGGGCACAAGTGCGGGCTGGGCTTAAGGCCTGGGCACAAGTGCGGGCTGGGCTTAAGGCCTGGGCACAAGTGCGGGCTGGGCTTAATGCCTGGGCACAAGTGCGGGCTGGGCTTAAAGCCTGGGCACAAGTGCGGGCTGGGCTTAAGGCCTCGGCACAAGTGCGGGCTGGGCTTAAGGCCTGGGCACAAGTGCGGGCTGGGCTTAAGGCCTGGGCACAAGTGCGGGCTGGGCTTAAGGCCTGGGCACAAGTGCGGGCTGGGCTTAAGGCCTGGGCACAAGTGCGGGCTGGGCTTAAGGCCTGGGCACAAGTGCGGGCTGGGCTTAAGGCCTGGGCACAAGTGCGGGCTGGGCTTAAGGCATGGGCACAAGTGCGGGCTGGGCTTAAGGCCTGGGCACAAGTGCGGGCTGGGCTTAAGGCCGGGGCACAAGTGCGGGCTGGGCTTAAGGTCGGGGCACAAGTGCGGGCTGGGCTTAAGGTCGGGGCACAAGTGCGGGCTAGGCTTAAGGCCGGGGCACAAGTGCGGGCTAGGCTTAAGGCCGGGGCACAAGTGCGGGCTAGGCTTAAGGCCGGGGCACAAGTGCGGGCTAGGCTTAAGGCCGGGGCAAAAGTGCGGGCTAGGCTTAAGGCCGGGGCACAAGTGCGGGCTAGGCTTAAGGCCGGGGCACAAGTGCGGGCTAGGCTTAAGGCCAGGGCACAAGTGCGGGCTAGGCTTAAGGCCGGGGCACAAGTGCGGGCTAGGCTTAAGGCCGGGGCACAAGTGCGGGCTAGGCTAAAGGCCGGGGCACAAGTGCGGGCTAGGCAAAAGGCCTGGGCACAAGTGCGGGCTAGGCTTAAGGCCGGGGCACAAGTGCGGGCTAGGCTTAAGGCCGGGGCACAAGTGCGGGCTAGGCTTAAGGCCGGGACACAAGTGCGGGCTAGGCTTAAGGCCGGGGCACAAGTGCGGGCTAGGTTTAAGGCCTGGGCACAAGTGCGGGCTAGGCTTAAGGCCTGAGCACAAGTGCGGGCTAGGCTTAAGGCCGGGGCACAAGTGCGGGCTGGGCTTAAGGTCGGGGCACAAGTGCGGGCTGGGCTTAAGGTCGGGGCACAAGTGCGGGCTAGGCTTAAGGCCGGGGCACAAGTGCGGGCTAGGCTTAAGGCCGGGGCACAAGTGCGGGCTAGGCTTAAGGCCGGGACACAAGTGCGGGCTAGGCTTAAGGCCGGGGCACAAGTGCGGGCTAGGTTTAAGGCCTGGGCACAAGTGCGGGCTAGGCTTAAGGCCTGGGCACAAGTGCGGGCTAGGCTTAAGGCCTGAGCACAAGTGCGGGCTAGGCTTAAGGCCGGGGCACAAGTGCGGGCTGGGCTTAAGGTCGGGGCACAAGTGCGGGCTGGGCTTAAGGTCGGGGCACAAGTGCGGGCTAGGCTTAAGGCCGGGGCACAAGTGCGGGCTAGGCTTAAGGCCGGGGCACAAGTGCGGGCTAGGCTTAAGGCCGGGGCACAAGTGCGGGCTAGGCTTAAGGCCGGGGCAAAAGTGCGGGCTAGGCTTAAGGCCGGGGCACAAGTGCGGGCTAGGCTTAAGGCCGGGGCACAAGTGCGGGCTAGGCTTAAGGCCAGGGCACAAGTGCGGGCTAGGCTTAAGGCCGGGGCACAAGTGCGGGCTAGGCTTAAGGCCGGGGCACAAGTGCGGGCTAGGCTTAAGGCCGGGGCACAAGTGCGGGCTAGGCTTAAGGCCGGGGCACAAGTGCGGGCTAGGCTTAAGGCCGGGGCACAAGTGCGGGCTAGGCTTAAGGCCGGGGCACAAGTGCAGTGCTGGCTAGGATCAAGGCAGGGGGCACAAGTGCTGGCTAGGCTTAAGGCATGGGCACAAGTGCCAGCTAGGCTTAAGGCCTGGGCACAAGTGCAGGCTAGGCTTAAGGCCTGGGCACAAGTGCAGTGCTGGCTAGGATCAAGGCAAGGGGGCACAAGTGCTGGCTAGGCTTAAGGCATGGGCACAAGTGCTGGCTAGGCTTAAGGCATACAGCTAACTCTTTGCACTCTTTGCATAAAGGGTTAGGCACCCATAGGGGTGAAGAGCTAGCTTTCACCCCTCTACTCTGTACTTGGACATTTAGGACTAGATCCTTTGTTGTACAGTGCGGAGCCTCTCCATAACCCCATGCTCCAAGCGACCAGGCACTTCTTGTCTGTCCTCCGTAAATGGGTAATGCCTTCTTCCCCAATTACAGTCGTGCATGTGCATTCAGACGGGACAAGAGCGAAGAGCATAAAGCTGGCCCTATGTGCATAACCAACATGAAGCTGAAGACAAAAACAAACAAACAAGCATACAAGGGGCTCAAAAGTGCGGGCTGGGCTTAAGGCCTGGGCACAAGTGGGGGCTGGGCTTAAGGCCTGGGCACAAGTGCGGGCTGGGCTTAAGGCCTGGGCACAAGTGCGGGCTGGGCTTAAGGCCTGGGCACAAGTGCGGGCTGGGCTTAAGGCCTGGGCACAAGTGCGGGCTGGGCTTAAGGCCTGGGCACAAGTGCGGGCTGGGCTTAAGGCCTGGGCACAAGTGCGGGCTGGGCTTAAGGCCTGGGCACAAGTGCGGGCTGGGCTTAAGGCCTGGGCACAAGTGCGGGCTGGGCTTAAGGCCTGGGCACAAGTGCGGGCTGGGCTTAAGGCCTGGGCACAAGTGCGGGCTGGGCTTAAGGCCTGGGCACAAGTGCGGGCTGGGCTTAAGGCCTGGGCACAAGTGCGGGCTGGGCTTAAGGCCTGGGCACAAGTGCGGGCTGGGCTTAAGGCCTGGGCACAAGTGCGGGCTGGGCTTTAGGCCGGGGCACAAGTGCGGGCTAGGCTAAAGGCCGGGGCACAAGTGCGGGCTAGGCGAAAGGCCTGGGCACAAGTGCGGGCTAGGCTTAAGGCCGGGGCACAAGTGCGGGCTAGGCTTAAGGCCGGGGCACAAGTGCGGGCTAGGCTTAAGGCCGGGGCACAAGTGCGGGCTAGGCTTAAGGCCGGGGCACAAGTGCGGGCTAGGCTTAAGGCCGGGGCACAAGTGCGGGCTAGGCTTAAGGCCGGGGCACAAGTGCGGGCTAGGCTTAAGGCCGGGGCACAAGTGCGGGCTGGACTTAAGGCCTGGGCACAAGTGCGGGCTGGGCTTAAGGCCTGGGCACAAGCGCGGGCCAGGCTTAAGGCCGGGGCACAAGTGCGGGCTAGGCTTAAGGCCTGGGCACAAGTGCGGGCTAGGCTTAAGGCCGGGGCACTAGTGCGGGCTAGGCTTAAGGCCTGGGCACAAGTGCGGGCTAGGCTTAAGGCCTGGGCACAATTGCGGGTTAGGCTTAAGGCCTGGGCACAAGTGCGGGCTAGGCTTAAGGCCTGGGCACAAGTGCGGGCTAGGCTTAAGGCCTGGGCACAAGTGCGGGCTAGGCTTAAGGCCTGAGCACAAGTGCGGGCTAGGCTTAAGGCCGGGGCACAAGTGCGGGCTATGCCTAAGGCCGGGGCACAAGTGCGGGCTAGGCATAAGGCCTGGGCACAAGTGCGGGCTAGGCTTAAGGCCGATGCACAAGTGCGGGCTAGGCTTAAGGCCGGGGCACAAGTGCGGGCTAGGCTTAAGGCCTGGGCACAAGTGCGGGCTAGGCTTAAGGCCGGGGCACAAGTGCGGGCTAGGCTTAAGGCCGGGGCACAAGTGCGGGCTAGGCTTAAGGCCGGGGCACAAGTGCGGGCTAGGCTTAATCCCGGGGCACAAGTGCGGGCTAGGCTTAAGGCCTGGGCACAAGTGCGGGCTAGGCTTAAGGCCTGGGCACAAGTGCGGGCTAGGCTTAAGGCCTGGGCACAAGTGCGGGCTAGGCTTAAGGCCGATGCACAAGTGCGGGCTAGGCTTAAGGCCGGGGCACAAGTGCGGGCTAGGTTTAAGGCCTGGGCACAAGTGCGGGCTAGGCTTAAGGCCTGGGCACAAGTGCGGGCTAGGCTTAAGGCCTGGGCACAAGTGCGGGCTAGGCTTAAGGCCTGAGCACAAGTGCGGGCTAGGCTTAAGGCCGGGGCACAAGTGCGGGCTAGGCCTAAGGCCGGGGCACAAGTGCGGGCTAGGCTTAAGGCCTGGGCACAAGTGCGGGCTACGCTTAAGGCCGGGGGCACAAGTGCGGGCTAGGCTTAAGGCCGGGGGCACAAGTGCGGGCTAGGCATAAGGCCTGGGCACAAGTGCGGGCTAGGCTTAATCCCGGGGCACAAGTGCGGGCTAGGCTTAAGGCCTGGGCACAAGTGCGGGCTAGGCTTAAGGCCTGGGCACAAGTGCGGGCTAGGCTTAAGGCCTGGGCACAAGTGCGGGCTACGCTTAAGGCCGGGGGCACAAGTGCGGGCTAGGCTTAAGGCCGGGGGCACAAGTGCGGGCTAGGCATAAGGCCTGGGCACAAGTGCGGGCTAGGCTTAAGGCCGATGCACAAGTGCGGGCAAGGCTTAAGGCCGGGGCACAAGTGCGGGCTAGGTTTAAGGCCTGGGCACAAGTGCGGGCTAGGCTTAAGGCCTGGGCACAAGTGCGGGCTAGGCTTAAGGCCTGGGCACAAGTGCGGGCTAGGCTTAAGGCCTGAGCACAAGTGCGGGCTAGGCTTAAGGCCGGGGCACAAGTGCGGGCTAGGCCTAAGGCCGGGGCACAAGTGCGGGCTAGGCTTAAGGCCTGGGCACAAGTGCGGGCTACGCTTAAGGCCGGGGGCACAAGTGCGGGCTAGGCTTAAGGCCGGGGGCACAAGTGCGGGCTAGGCATAAGGCCTGGGCACAAGTGCGGGCTAGGCTTAAGGCCGATGCACAAGTGCGGGCTAGGCTTAAGGCCGGGGCACAAGTGCGGGCTAGGTTTAAGGCCTGGGCACAAGTGCGGGCTAGGCTTAAGGCCTGGGCACAAGTGCAGGCTAGGCTTAAGGCCTGAGCACAAGTGCGGGCTAGGCTTAAGGCCGGGGCACAAGTGCGGGCTGGGCTTAAGGTCGGGGCACAAGTGCGGGCTGGGCTTAAGGTCGGGGCACAAGTGCGGGCTAGGCTTAAGGCCGGGGCACAAGTGCGGGCTAGGCTTAAGGCCGGGGCACAAGTGCGGGCTAGGCTTAAGGCCGGGGCACAAGTGCGGGCTAGGCTTAAGGCCGGGGCACAAGTGCGGGCTAGGCTTAAGGCCGGGGCACAAGTGCGGGCTAGGCTTAAGGCCGGGGCACAAGTGCGGGCTAGGCTTAAGGCCGGGGCACAAGTGCGGGCTAGGCTTAAGGCCGGGGCACAAGTGCGGGCTAGGCTTAAGGCCGGGGCACAAGTGCGGGCTAGGCTTAAGGCCGGGGCACAAGTGCGGGCTAGGCTTAAGGCCGGGGCACAAGTGCGGGCTAGGCTTAAGGCCGGGGCACAAGTGCGGGCTAGGCTTAAGGCCGGGGCACAAGTGCGGGCTAGGCTTAAGGCCGGGGCACAAGTGCGGGCTAGGCTTAAGGCCGGGGCACAAGTGCGGGCTAGGCTTAAGGCCGGGGCACAAGTGCAGTGCTGGCTAGGATCAAGGCAGGGGGCACAAGTGCTGGCTAGGCTTAAGGCATGGGCACAAGTGCCAGCTAGGCTTAAGGCCTGGGCACAAGTGCAGGCTAGGCTTAAGGCCTGGGCACAAGTGCAGTGCTGGCTAGGATCAAGGCAAGGGGGCACAAGTGCTGGCTAGGCTTAAGGCATGGGCACAAGTGCTGGCTAGTCTTAAGGCATACAGCTAACTCTTTGCACTCTTTGCATAAAGGGTTAGGCACCCATAGGGGTGAAGAGCTAGCTTTCACCCCTCTACTCTGTACTTGGACATTTAGGACTAGATCCTTTGTTGTACAGTGCGGAGCCTCTCCATAACCCCATGCTCCAAGCGACCAGGCACTTCTTGTCTGTCCTCCGTAAATGGGTAATGCCTTCTTCCCCAATTACAGTCGTGCATGTGCATTCAGACGGGACAAGAGCGAAGAGCATAAAGCTGGCCCTATGTGCATAACCAACATGAAGCTGAAGACAAAAACAAACAAACAAGCATACAAGGGGCTCAAAAGTGCGGGCTGGGCTTAAGGCCTGGGCACAAGTGGGGGCTGGGCTTAAGGCCTGGGCACAAGTGCGGGCTGAGCTTAAGGCCTGGGCACAAGTGCGGGCTGGGCTTAAGGCCTGGGCACAAGTGCGGGCTGGGCTTAAGGCCTGGGCACAAGTGCGGGCTGGGCTTAAGGCCTGGGCACAAGTGCGGGCTGGGCTTAAGGCCTGGGCACAAGTGCGGGCTGGGCTTAAGGCCTGGGCACAAGTGCGTGCTGGGCTTAAGGCCTGGGCACAAGTGCGGGCTGGGCTTTAGGCCGGGGCACAAGTGCGGGCTAGGCTAAAGGCCGGGGCACAAGTGCGGGCTAGGCTAAAGGCCTGGGCACAAGTGCGGGCTAGGCTTAAGGCCGGGGCACAAGTGCGGGCTAGGCTTAAGGCCGGGGCACAAGTGCGGGCTAGGCAAAAGGCCTGGGCACAAGTGCGGGCTAGGCTTAAGGCCGGGGCACAAGTGCGGGCTAGGCTTAAGGCCGGGGCACAAGTGCGGGCTAGGCTTAAGGCCGGGACACAAGTGCGGGCTAGGCTTAAGGCCGGGGCACAAGTGCGGGCTAGGCTTAAGGCCGGGGCACAAGTGCGGGCTAGGCTTAAGGCCGGGGCACAAGTGCGGGCTAGGCTTAAGGCCGGGGCACAAGTGCGGGCTAGGCTTAAGGCCGGGGCACAAGTGCGGGCTAGGCTTAAGGCCGGGGCACAAGTGCGGGCTAGGCTTAAGGCCGGGGCACAAGTGCGGGCTAGGCTTAAGGCCGGGGCACAAGTGCGGGCTAGGCTTAAGGCCGGGGCACAAGTGCGGGCTAGGCTTAAGGCCGGGGCACAAGTGCGGGCTAGGCTTAAGGCCGGGGCACAAGTGCGGCCTTGGCTTAAGGCCGGGGCACAAGTGCGGGCTAGGCTTAAGGCCGGGAGACAAGTGCGGGCTAGGCTTAAGGCCTGGGCACAAGTGCGGGCTAGGCTTAAGGCCGGGGCACAAGTGCGGGCTAGGCTTAAGGCCGGGGCACAAGTGCGGGCTAGGCTTAAGGCCGGGGCACAAGTGCGGGCTAGGCTTAAGGCCGGGGCACAAGTGCGGGCTAGGCTTAAGGCCGGGGCACAAGTGCGGGCTAGGCTTAAGGCCGGGGCACAAGTGCGGGCTAGGCTTAAGGCCGGGGCACAAGTGCGGGCTAGGCTTAAGGCCGGGGCACAAGTGCGGGCTAGGCTTAAGGCCGGGGCACAAGTGCGGGCTAGGCTTAAGGCCGGGGCACAAGTGCGGGCTAGGCTTAAGGCCGGGGCACAAGTGCGGGCTAGGCTTAAGGCCGGGGCACAAGTGCGGGCTAGGCTTAAGGCCGGGGCACAAGTGCGGGCTAGGCTTAAGGCCGGGGCACAAGTGCGGGCTAGGCTTAAGGCCGGGGCACAAGTGCAGTGCTGGCTAGGATCAAGGCAGGGGGCACAAGTGCTGGCTAGGCTTAAGGCATGGGCACAAGTGCCAGCTAGGCTGAAGGCCTGGGCACAAGTGCAGGCTAGGCTTAAGGCCTGGGCACAAGTGCAGTGCTGGCTAGGATCAAGGCAAGGGGGCACAAGTGCTGGCTAGGCTTAAGGCATGGGCACAAGTGCTGGCTAGGCTTAAGGCATACAGCTAACTCTTTGCACTCTTTGCATAAAGGGTTAGGCACCCATAGGGGTGAAGAGCTAGCTTTCACCCCTCTACTCTGTACTTGGACATTTAGGACTAGATCCTTTGTTGTACAGTGCGGAGCCTCTCCATAACCCCATGCTCCAAGCGACCAGGCACTTCTTGTCTGTCCTCCGTAAATGGGTAATGCCTTCTTCCCCAATTACAGTCGTGCATGTGCATTCAGACGGGACAAGAGCGAAGAGCATAAAGCTGGCCCTATGTGCATAACCAACATGAAGCTGAAGACAAAAACAAACAAACAAGCATACAAGGGGCTCAAAAGTGCGGGCTGGGCTTAAGGCCTGGGCACAAGTGGGGGCTGGGCTTAAGGCCTGGGCACAAGTGCGGGCTGGGCTTAAGGCCTGGGCACAAGTGCGGGCTGGGCTTAAGGCCTGGGCACAAGTGCGGGCTGGGCTTAAGGCCGGGGCACAAGTGCGGGCTGGGCTTAAGGCCTGGGCACAAGTGCGGGCTGGGCTTAAGGCCTGGGCACAAGTGCGGGCTGGGCTTAAGGCCTGGGCACAAGTGCGGGCTGGGCTTAAGGCCTGGGCACAAGTGCGGGCTGGGCTTAAGGCCTGGGCACAAGTGCGGGCTGGGCTTAAGGCCTGGGCACAAGTGCGGGCTGGGCTTAAGGCCTGGGCACAAGTGCGGGCTGGGCTTTAGGCCGGGGCACAAGTGCGGGCTAGGCTAAAGGCCGGGGCACAAGTGCGGGCTAGGCTAAAGGCCTGGGCACAAGTGCGGGCTAGGCTTAAGGCCGGGGCACAAGTGCGGGCTAGGCTTAAGGCCGGGGCACAAGTGCGGGCTAGGCTTAAGGCCGGGGCACAAGTGCGGGCTAGGCTTAAGGCCGGGGCACAAGTGCGGGCTAGGCTTAAGGCCGGGGCACAAGTGCGGGCTAGGCTTAAGGCCGGGGCACAAGTGCGGGCTAGGCTTAAGGCCAGGGCACAAGTGCGGGCTAGGCTTAAGGCCGGGGCACAAGTGCGGGCTTGGCTTAAGGCCGGGGCACAAGTGCGGGCTGGGCTTAAGGCCGGGAGACAAGTGCGGGCTGGGCTTAAGGCCGCGGCACAAGTGCGGGCTGGGCTTAAGGCCGGGGCACAAGTGCGGGCTGGGCTTAAAGCCTGGGCACAAGTGCGGGCTGGGCTTAAGGCCTGGGCACAAGTGCGGGCTGGGCTTAAGGCCTGGGCACAAGTGCGGGCTGGGCTTAAGGCCTGGGCACAAGTGCGGGCTGGGCTTAAGGCCTGGGCACAAGTGCGGGCTGGGCTTAAGGCCTGGGCACAAGTGCGGGCTGGGCTTAAGGCCTGGGCACAAGTGCGGGCTGGGCTTAAGGCCTGGGCACAAGTGCGGGCTGGGCTTAAGGCCTGGGCACAAGTGCGGGCTGGGCTTAAGGCCTGGGCACAAGTGCGGGCTGGGCTTAAGGCCTGGGCACAAGTGCGGGCTGGGCTTAAGGCCTGGGCACAAGTGCGGGCTGGGCTTTAGGCCGGGGCACAAGTGCGGGCTAGGCTAAAGGCCGGGGCACAAGTGCGGGCTAGACTAAAGGCCTGGGCACAAGTGCGGGCTAGGCTTAAGGCCGGGGCACAAGTGCGGGCTAGGCTTAAGGCCGGGGCACAAGTGCGGGCTAGGCTTAAGGCCGGGGCACAAGTGCGGGCTAGGCTTAAGGCCGGGGCACAAGTGCGGGCTAGGCTGAAGGCCGGGGCACAAGTGCGGGCTAGGCTGAAGGCCGGGGCACAAGTGCGGGCTAGGCTGAAGGCCGGGGCACAAGTGCGGGCCAGGCTTAAGGCCGGGGCACAAGTGCGGGCTAGGCTTAAGGCCGGGGCACAAGTGCGGGCTAGGCTTAAGGCCGGGGCACAAGTGCGGGCTAGGCTTAAGGCCGGGGCACAAGTGCGGGCTAGGCTTAAGGCCGGGGCACAAGTGCGGGCTAGGCTTAAGGCCTGGGCACAAGTGCGGGCTAGGCTTAAGGCCTGGGCACAAGTGCGGGCTAGGCTTAAGGCCTGGGCACAAGTGCGGGCTAGGCTTAAGGCTTGGGCACAAGTGCGGGCTAGGCTTAAGGCCTGAGCACAAGTGCGGGCTTGGCTTAAATCCGTGGCACAAGTGCGGGCTAGGCTTAAGGCCGGGGGCACAAGTGCGGGCAAGCCTAGGCCGCGGCACAAGTGCGGGCTAGGCTTAAGGCCGGGGCACAAGTGCGGGCTAGGCTTAAGGCCTGGGCACAAGTGCGGGCTAGGCTTAAGGCCTGGGCACAAGTGCGGGCTAGGCTTCAGGCCGATGCACAAGTGCGGGCTAGGTTTAAGGCCTGGGCACAAGTGCGGGCTAGGCTTAAGGCCTGGGCACAAGTGCGGGCTAGGCTTAAGGCCTGGGCACAAGTGCGGGCTAGGCTTAAGGCCTGGGCACAAGTGCGGGCTAGGCTTAAGGCCTGGGCACAAGTGCGGGCTAGGCTTAAGGCCGGGGCACAAGTGCGGGCTAGGCCTAAGGCCGGGGCACAAGCGCGGGCTAGGCTTAAGGCCGGGGCACAAGCGCGGGCTAGGCTTAAGGCCGATGCACAAGCGCGGGCTAGGCTTAAGGCCGGGGCACAAGCGCGGGCTAGGCTTAAGGCCGGGGCACAAGCGCGGGCTAGGCTTAAGGCCTGGGCACAAGCGCGGGCTAGGCTTAAGGCCGGGGCACAAGCGCGGGCTAGGCTTAAGGCCTGGGCACAAGTGCGGGCTAGGCTTAAGGCCGGGGCACTAGTGCGGGCTAGGCTTAAGGCCTGGGCACAAGTGCGGGCTAGGCTTAAGGCCTGGGCACAAGTGCGGGCTAGGCTTAAGGCCTGGGCACAAGTGCGGGCTAGGCTTAAGGCCGGGGGCACAAGTGCGGGCTAAGCATAAGGCCTGGGCACAAGTGCGGGCTAGGCTTAAGGCCTGGGCACAAGTGTGGGCTAGGCTTAAGGCCTGGGCACAAGTGCGGGCTAGGCTTCAGGCCGATGCACAAGTGCGGGCTAGGCTTAAGGCCGGGGCACAAGTGCGGGCTAGGCTTAAGGCCTGGGCACAAGTGCGGGCTAGGCTTAAGGCCTGGGCACAAGTGCGGGCTAGGCTTAAGGCCTGGGCACAAGTGCGGGCTAGGCTTAAGGCCTGGGCACAAGTGCGGGCTAGGCTTAAGGCCGGGGCACAAGTGCGGGCTAGGCTTAAGGCCGGGGCACAAGTGCGGGCTAGGCTTAAGGCCGGGGCACAAGTGCGGGCTAGGCTTAAGGCCTGGGCACAAGTGCGGGCTAGGCTTAAGGCCTGGGCACAAGTGCGGGCTAGGCTTAAGGCCTGAGCACAAGTGCGGGCTAGGCTTAAGGCCGGGGCACAAGTGCGGGCTAGGCCTAAGGCCGGGGCACAAGTGCGGGCTAGGCTTAAGGCCTGAGCACAAGTGCGGGCTAGGCTTAAGGCCGGGGCACAAGTGCGGGCTAGGCCTAAGGCCGGGGCACAAGTGCGGGCTAGGCCTAAGGCCGGGGCACAAGTGCGGGCTAGGCTTAAGGCCTGAGCACAAGTGCGGGCTAGGCTTAAGGCCGGGGCACAAGTGCGGGCTAGGCCTAAGGCCGGGGCACAAGTGCGGGCTAGGCTTAAGGCCTGGGCACAAGTGCGGGCTACGCTTAAGGCCGGGGGCACAAGTGCGGGCTAGGCTTAAGGCCGGGGGCACAAGTGCGGGCTAGGCATAAGGCCTGGGCACAAGTGCGGGCTAGGCTTAAGGCCGGGGCACAAGTGCGGGCTAGGCTTAAGGCCGGGGCACAAGTGCGGGCTAGGCTTAAGGCCGGGGCACAAGTGCGGGCTAGGCTTAAGGCCGGGGCACAAGTGCGGGCTAGGCTTAAGGCCTGGGCACAAGTGCAGTGCTGGCTAGGATCAAGGCAAGGGGCACAAGTGCTGGCTAGGCTTAAGGCATGGGCACAAGTGCTGGCTAGGCTTAAGGCATACAGCTAACTCTTTGCACTCTTTGCATAAAGGGTTAGGCACCCATAGGGGTGAAGAGCTAGCTTTCACCCCTCTACTCTGTACTTGGACATTTAGGACTAGATCCTTTGTTGTACAGTGCGGAGCCTCTCCATAACCCCATGCTCCAAGCGACCAGGCACTTCTTGTCTGTCCTCCGTAAATGGGTAATGCCTTCTTCCCCAATTACAGTCGTGCATGTGCATTCAGACGGGACAAGAGCGAAGAGCATAAAGCTGGCCCTATGTGCATAACCAACATGAAGCTGAAGACAAAAACAAACAAACAAGCATACAAGGGGCTCAAAAGTGCGGGCTGGGCTTAAGGCCTGGGCACAAGTGGGGGCTGGGCTTAAGGCCTGGGCACAAGTGGGGGCTGGGCTTAAGGCCTGGGCACAAGTGCGGGCTGGGCTTAAGGCCTGGGCACAAGTGCGGGCTGGGCTTAAGGCCTGGGCACAAGTGCGGGCTGGGCTTAAGGCCTGGGCACAAGTGCGGGCTGGGCTTAAGGCCTGGGCACAAGTGCGGGCTGGGCTTAAGGCCTGGGCACAAGTGCGGGCTGGGCTTAAGGCCTCGGCACAAGTGCGGGCTGGGCTTAAGGCCTGGGCACAAGTGCGGGCTGGGCTTAAGGCCTGGGCACAAGTGCGGGCTGGGCTTAAGGCCTGGGCACAAGTGCGGGCTGGGCTTAAGGCCTGGGCACAAGTGCGGGCTGGGCTTAAGGCCGGGGCACAAGTGCGGGCTAGGCTTAAGGCCGGGGCACAAGTGCGGGCTAGGCTTAAGGCCGGGGCACAAGTGCGGGCTAGGCTTAAGGCCGGGGCACAAGTGCGGGCTAGGCTTAAGGCCGGGGCACAAGTGCGGGCTAGGCTTAAGGCCGGGGCACAAGTGCGGGCTAGGCTTAAGGCCGGGGCACAAGTGCGGGCTAGGCTTAAGGCCTGGGCACAAGTGCGGGCTAGGCTTAAGGCCTGGGCACAAGTGCGGGCTAGGCTTAAGGCCTGGGCACAAGTGCGGGCTAGGCTTAAGGCTTGGGCACAAGTGCGGGCTAGGCTTAAGGCCTGAGCACAAGTGCGGGCTTGGCTTAAGTCCGTGGCACAAGTGCGGGCTAGGCTTAAGGCCGGGGGCACAAGTGCAGGCTAGGCTTAAGGCCGGGGCACAAGTGCGGGCTAGGCTTAAGGCCGGGGCACAAGTGCGGGCTAGGCTTAAGGCCTGGGCACAAGTGCGGGCTAGGCTTCAGGCCGATGCACAAGTGCGGGCTAGGTTTAAGGCCTGGGCACAAGTGCGGGCTAGGCTTAAGGCCTGGGCACAAGTGCGGGCTAGGCTTAAGGCCTGGGCACAAGTGCGGGCTAGGCTTAAGGCCTGGGCACAAGTGCGGGCTAGGCTTAAGGCCTGGGCACAAGTGCGGGCTAGGCTTAAGGCCTGGGCACAAGTGCGGGCTAGGCTTAATCCCGGGGCACAAGTGCGGGCTAGGCTTAAGGCCTGGGCACAAGTGCGGGCTAGGCTTAAGGCCTGGGCACAAGTGCGGGCTAGGCTTAAGGCCTGGGCACAAGTGCGGGCTACGCTTAAGGCCGGGGGCACAAGTGCGGGCTAGGCTTAAGGCCGGGGGCACAAGTGCGGGCTAGGCATAAGGCCTGGGCACAAGTGCGGGCTAGGCTTAAGGCCGATGCACAAGTGCGGGCAAGGCTTAAGGCCGGGGCACAAGTGCGGGCTAGGTTTAAGGCCTGGGCACAAGTGCGGGCTAGGCTTAAGGCCTGGGCACAAGTGCGGGCTAGGCTTAAGGCCTGGGCACAAGTGCGGGCTAGGCTTAAGGCCTGAGCACAAGTGCGGGCTAGGCTTAAGGCCGGGGCACAAGTGCGGGCTAGGCCTAAGGCCGGGGCACAAGTGCGGGCTAGGCTTAAGGCCTGGGCACAAGTGCGGGCTACGCTTAAGGCCGGGGGCACAAGTGCGGGCTAGGCTTAAGGCCGGGGGCACAAGTGCGGGCTAGGCATAAGGCCTGGGCACAAGTGCGGGCTAGGCTTAAGGCCGATGCACAAGTGCGGGCTAGGCTTAAGGCCGGGGCACAAGTGCGGGCTAGGTTTAAGGCCTGGGCACAAGTGCGGGCTAGGCTTAAGGCCTGGGCACAAGTGCAGGCTAGGCTTAAGGCCTGAGCACAAGTGCGGGCTAGGCTTAAGGCCGGGGCACAAGTGCGGGCTGGGCTTAAGGTCGGGGCACAAGTGCGGGCTGGGCTTAAGGTCGGGGCACAAGTGCGGGCTAGGCTTAAGGCCGGGGCACAAGTGCGGGCTAGGCTTAAGGCCGGGGCACAAGTGCGGGCTAGGCTTAAGGCCGGGGCACAAGTGCGGGCTAGGCTTAAGGCCGGGGCACAAGTGCGGGCTAGGCTTAAGGCCGGGGCACAAGTGCGGGCTAGGCTTAAGGCCGGGGCACAAGTGCGGGCTAGGCTTAAGGCCGGGGCACAAGTGCGGGCTAGGCTTAAGGCCGGGGCACAAGTGCGGGCTAGGCTTAAGGCCGGGGCACAAGTGCGGGCTAGGCTTAAGGCCGGGGCACAAGTGCGGGCTAGGCTTAAGGCCGGGGCACAAGTGCGGGCTAGGCTTAAGGCCGGGGCACAAGTGCGGGCTAGGCTTAAGGCCGGGGCACAAGTGCGGGCTAGGCTTAAGGCCGGGGCACAAGTGCGGGCTAGGCTTAAGGCCGGGGCACAAGTGCGGGCTAGGCTTAAGGCCGGGGCACAAGTGCAGTGCTGGCTAGGATCAAGGCAGGGGGCACAAGTGCTGGCTAGGCTTAAGGCATGGGCACAAGTGCCAGCTAGGCTTAAGGCCTGGGCACAAGTGCAGGCTAGGCTTAAGGCCTGGGCACAAGTGCAGTGCTGGCTAGGATCAAGGCAAGGGGGCACAAGTGCTGGCTAGGCTTAAGGCATGGGCACAAGTGCTGGCTAGTCTTAAGGCATACAGCTAACTCTTTGCACTCTTTGCATAAAGGGTTAGGCACCCATAGGGGTGAAGAGCTAGCTTTCACCCCTCTACTCTGTACTTGGACATTTAGGACTAGATCCTTTGTTGTACAGTGCGGAGCCTCTCCATAACCCCATGCTCCAAGCGACCAGGCACTTCTTGTCTGTCCTCCGTAAATGGGTAATGCCTTCTTCCCCAATTACAGTCGTGCATGTGCATTCAGACGGGACAAGAGCGAAGAGCATAAAGCTGGCCCTATGTGCATAACCAACATGAAGCTGAAGACAAAAACAAACAAACAAGCATACAAGGGGCTCAAAAGTGCGGGCTGGGCTTAAGGCCTGGGCACAAGTGGGGGCTGGGCTTAAGGCCTGGGCACAAGTGCGGGCTGAGCTTAAGGCCTGGGCACAAGTGCGGGCTGGGCTTAAGGCCTGGGCACAAGTGCGGGCTGGGCTTAAGGCCTGGGCACAAGTGCGGGCTGGGCTTAAGGCCTGGGCACAAGTGCGGGCTGGGCTTAAGGCCTGGGCACAAGTGCGGGCTGGGCTTAAGGCCTGGGCACAAGTGCGTGCTGGGCTTAAGGCCTGGGCACAAGTGCGGGCTGGGCTTTAGGCCGGGGCACAAGTGCGGGCTAGGCTAAAGGCCGGGGCACAAGTGCGGGCTAGGCTAAAGGCCTGGGCACAAGTGCGGGCTAGGCTTAAGGCCGGGGCACAAGTGCGGGCTAGGCTTAAGGCCGGGGCACAAGTGCGGGCTAGGCAAAAGGCCTGGGCACAAGTGCGGGCTAGGCTTAAGGCCGGGGCACAAGTGCGGGCTAGGCTTAAGGCCGGGGCACAAGTGCGGGCTAGGCTTAAGGCCGGGACACAAGTGCGGGCTAGGCTTAAGGCCGGGGCACAAGTGCGGGCTAGGCTTAAGGCCGGGGCACAAGTGCGGGCTAGGCTTAAGGCCGGGGCACAAGTGCGGGCTAGGCTTAAGGCCGGGGCACAAGTGCGGGCTAGGCTTAAGGCCGGGGCACAAGTGCGGGCTAGGCTTAAGGCCGGGGCACAAGTGCGGGCTAGGCTTAAGGCCGGGGCACAAGTGCGGGCTAGGCTTAAGGCCGGGGCACAAGTGCGGGCTAGGCTTAAGGCCGGGGCACAAGTGCGGGCTAGGCTTAAGGCCGGGGCACAAGTGCGGGCTAGGCTTAAGGCCGGGGCACAAGTGCGGCCTTGGCTTAAGGCCGGGGCACAAGTGCGGGCTAGGCTTAAGGCCGGGAGACAAGTGCGGGCTAGGCTTAAGGCCTGGGCACAAGTGCGGGCTAGGCTTAAGGCCGGGGCACAAGTGCGGGCTAGGCTTAAGGCCGGGGCACAAGTGCGGGCTAGGCTTAAGGCCGGGGCACAAGTGCGGGCTAGGCTTAAGGCCGGGGCACAAGTGCGGGCTAGGCTTAAGGCCGGGGCACAAGTGCGGGCTAGGCTTAAGGCCGGGGCACAAGTGCGGGCTAGGCTTAAGGCCGGGGCACAAGTGCGGGCTAGGCTTAAGGCCGGGGCACAAGTGCGGGCTAGGCTTAAGGCCGGGGCACAAGTGCGGGCTAGGCTTAAGGCCGGGGCACAAGTGCGGGCTAGGCTTAAGGCCGGGGCACAAGTGCGGGCTAGGCTTAAGGCCGGGGCACAAGTGCGGGCTAGGCTTAAGGCCGGGGCACAAGTGCGGGCTAGGCTTAAGGCCGGGGCACAAGTGCAGTGCTGGCTAGGATCAAGGCAGGGGGCACAAGTGCTGGCTAGGCTTAAGGCATGGGCACAAGTGCCAGCTAGGCTTAAGGCCTGGGCACAAGTGCAGGCTAGGCTTAAGGCCTGGGCACAAGTGCAGTGCTGGCTAGGATCAAGGCAAGGGGGCACAAGTGCTGGCTAGGCTTAAGGCATGGGCACAAGTGCTGGCTAGGCTTAAGGCATACAGCTAACTCTTTGCACTCTTTGCATAAAGGGTTAGGCACCCATAGGGGTGAAGAGCTAGCTTTCACCCCTCTACTCTGTACTTGGACATTTAGGACTAGATCCTTTGTTGTACAGTGCGGAGCCTCTCCATAACCCCATGCTCCAAGCGACCAGGCACTTCTTGTCTGTCCTCCGTAAATGGGTAATGCCTTCTTCCCCAATTACAGTCGTGCATGTGCATTCAGACGGGACAAGAGCGAAGAGCATAAAGCTGGCCCTATGTGCATAACCAACATGAAGCTGAAGACAAAAACAAACAAACAAGCATACAAGGGGCTCAAAAGTGCGGGCTGGGCTTAAGGCCTGGGCACAAGTGGGGGCTGGGCTTAAGGCCTGGGCACAAGTGCGGGCTGGGCTTAAGGCCTGGGCACAAGTGCGGGCTAGGCTTAAGGCCTGGGCACAAGTGCGGGCTAGGCTTAAGGCCTGGGCACAAGTGCGGGCTAGGCTTAAGGCTTGGGCACAAGTGCGGGCTAGGCTTAAGGCCTGAGCACAAGTGCGGGCTTGGCTTAAGTCCGTGGCACAAGTGCGGGCTAGGCTTAAGGCCGGGGGCACAAGTGCGGGCTAGGCTTAAGGCCGGGGCACAAGTGCGGGCTAGGCTTAAGGCCGGGGCACAAGTGCGGGCTAGGCTTAAGGCCTGGGCACAAGTGCGGGCTAGGCTTAAGGCCTGGGCACAAGTGCGGGCTAGGCTTAAGGCCTGGGCACAAGTGCGGGCTAGGCTTAAGGCCTGGGCACAAGTGCGGGCTAGGCTTAAGGCCTGGGCACAAGTGCGGGCTAGGCTTAAGGCCTGGGCACAAGTGCGGGCTAGGCTTAATCCCGGGGCACAAGTGCGGGCTAGGCTTAAGGCCTGGGCACAAGTGCGGGCTAGGCTTAAGGCCTGGGCACAAGTGCGGGCTAGGCTTAAGGCCTGGGCACAAGTGCGGGCTAGGCTTAAGGCCAGGGCACAAGTGCGGGCTACGCTTAAGGCCGGGGGCACAAGTGCGGGCTAGGCTTAAGGCCGGGGGCACAAGTGCGGGCTAGGCATAAGGCCTGGGCACAAGTGCGGGCTAGGCTTAAGGCCGATGCACAAGTGCGGGCTAGGCTTAAGGCCGGGGCACAAGTGCGGGCTAGGTTTAAGGCCTGGGCACAAGTGCGGGCTAGGCTTAAGGCCTGGGCACAAGTGCGGGCTAGGCTTAAGGCCTGGGCACAAGTGCGGGCTAGGCTTAAGGCCTGAGCACAAGTGCGGGCTAGGCTTAAGGCCGGGGCACAAGTGCGGGCTAGGCTTAAGGCCTGGGCACAAGTGCGGGCTACGCTTAAGGCCGGGGGCACAAGTGCGGGCTAGGCTTAAGGCCGGGGGCACAAGTGCGGGCTAGGCATAAGGCCTGGGCACAAGTGCGGGCTAGGCTTAAGGCCGATGCACAAGTGCGGGCTAGGCTTAAGGCCGGGGCACAAGTGCGGGCTAGGTTTAAGGCCTGGGCACAAGTGCGGGCTAGGCTTAAGGCCTGGGCACAAGTGCGGGCTAGGCTTAAGGCCTGGGCACAAGTGCGGGCTAGGCTTAAGGCCTGAGCACAAGTGCGGGCTAGGCTTAAGGCCGGGGCACAAGTGCGGGCTGGGCTTAAGGTCGGGGCACAAGTGCGGGCTGGGCTTAAGGTCGGGGCACAAGTGCGGGCTGGGCTTAAGGTCGGGGCACAAGTGCGGGCTAGGCTTAAGGCCGGGGCACAAGTGCGGGCTAGGCTTAAGGCCGGGGCACAAGTGCGGGCTAGGCTTAAGGCCGGGGCACAAGTGCGGGCTAGGCTTAAGGCCGGGGCACAAGTGCGGGCTAGGCTTAAGGCCGGGGCACAAGTGCGGGCTAGGCTTAAGGCCGGGGCACAAGTGCGGGCTAGGCTTAAGGCCGGGGCACAAGTGCGGGCTAGGCTTAAGGCCGGGGCACAAGTGTGGGCTAGGCTTAAGGCCGGGGCACAAGTGCGGGCTAGGCTTAAGGCCGGGGCACAAGTGCGGGCTAGGCTTAAGGCCGGGGCACAAGTGCGGGCTAGGCTTAAGGCCGGGGCACAAGTGCGGGCTAGGCTTAAGGCCGGGGCACAAGTGCGGGCTAGGCTTAAGGCCGGGGCACAAGTGCAGTGCTGGCTAGGATCAAGGCAGGGGTCACAAGTGCTGGCTAGGCTTAAGGCCTGGGCACAAGTGCAGTGCTGGCTAGGATCAAGGCAAGGGGGCACAAGTGCTGGCTAGGCTTAAGGCATGGGCACAAGTGCTGGCTAGGCTTAAGGCATACAGCTAACTCTTTGCACTCTTTGCATAAAGGGTTAGGCACCCATAGGGGTGAAGAGCTAGCTTTCACCCCTCTACTCTGTACTTGGACATTTAGGACTAGATCCTTTGTTGTACAGTGCGGAGCCTCTCCAAAACCCCATGCTCCAAGCGACCAGGCACTTCTTGTCTGTCCTCCGTAAATGGGTAATGCCTTCTTCCCCAATTACAGTCGTGCATGTGCATTCAGACGGGACAAGAGCGAAGAGCATAAAGCTGGCCCTATGTGCATAACCAACATGAAGCTGAAGACAAAAACAAACAAACAAGCATACAAGGGGCTCAAAAGTGCGGGCTGGGCTTAAGGCCTGGGCACAAGTGCGGGCTGGGCTTAAGGCCTGGGCACAAGTGCGGGCTGGGCTTAAGGCCTGGGCACAAGTGCGGGCTGGGCTTAAGGCCTGGGCACAAGTGCGGGCTGGGCTTAAGGCCTGGGCACAAGTGCGGGCTGGGCTTAAGGCCTGGGCACAAGTGCGGGCTGGGCTTAAGGCCTGGGCACAAGTGCGGGCTGGGCTTAAGGCCTGGGCACAAGTGCGGGCTGGGCTTAAGGCCTGGGCACAAGTGCGGGCTGGGCTTAAGGCCTGGGCACAAGTGCGGGCTGGGCTTAAGGCCTGGGCACAAGTGCGGGCTGGGCTTAAGGCCTGGGCACAAGTGCGGGCTGGGCTTAAGGCCTGGGCACAAGTGCGGGCTGGGCTTTAGGCCGGGGCACAAGTGCGGGCTAGGCTAAAGGCCGGGGCACAAGTGCGGGCTAGGCTAAAGGCCTGGGCACAAGTGCGGGCTAGGCTTAAGGCCGGGGCACAAGTGCGGGCTAGGCTTAAGGCCGGGGCACAAGTGCGGGCTAGGCTTAAGGCCGGGGCACAAGTGCGGGCTAGGCTTAAGGCCGGGGCACAAGTGCGGGCTAGGCTTAAGGCCGGGGCACAAGTGCGGGCTAGGCTTAAGGCCGGGGCACAAGTGCGGGCTAGGCTTAAGGCCGGGGCACAAGTGCGGGCTAGGCTTAAGGCCGGGGCACAAGTGCGGGCTAGGCTTAAGGCCGGGGCACAAGTGCGGGCTAGGCTTAAGGCCGGGGCACAAGTGCGGGCTTGGCTTAAGGCCGGGGCACAAGTGCGGGCTAGGCTTAAGGCCGGGAGACAAGTGCGGGCTGGGCTTAAGGCCGCGGCACAAGTGCGGGCTGGGCTTAAGGCCGGGGCACAAGTGCGGGCTGGGCTTAAGGCCGGGGCACAAGTGCGGGCTGGGCTTAAGGCCTGGGCACAAGTGCGGGCTGGGCTTAAGGCCTGGGCACAAGTGCGGGCTGGGCTTAAGGCCTGGGCACAAGTGCGGGCTGGGCTTAAGGCCTGGGCACAAGTGCGGGCTGGGCTTAAAGCCTGGGCACAAGTGCGGGCTGGGCTTAAGGCCTCAGCACAAGTGCGGGCTGGGCTTAAGGCCTGGGCACAAGTGCGGGCTGGGCTTAAGGCCTGGGCACAAGTGCGGGCTGGGCTTAAGGCCTGGGCACAAGTGCGGGCTGGGCTTAAGGCCTGGGCACAAGTGCGGGCTGGGCTTAAGGCCTGGGCACAAGTGCGGGCTGGGCTTAAGGCCTGGGCACAAGTGCGGGCTGGGCTTAAGGCCTGGGCACAAGTGCGGGCTGGGCTTAAGGCCTGGGCACAAGTGCGGGCTGGGCTTAAGGCCTGGGCACAAGTGCGGGCTGGGCTTAAGGCCTGGGCACAAGTGCGGGCTGGGCTTAAGGCCTGGGCACAAGTGCGGGCTGGGCTTTAGGCCGGGGCACAAGTGCGGGCTAGGCTAAAGGCCGGGGCACAAGTGCGGGCTAGGCTAAAGGCCTGGGCACAAGTGCGGGCTAGGCTTAAGGCCGGGGCACAAGTGCGGGCTAGGCTTAAGGCCGGGGCACAAGTGCGGGCTAGGCTTAAGGCCGGGGCACAAGTGCGGGCTAGGCTTAAGGCCGGGGCACAAGTGCGGGCTAGGCTTAAGGCCGGGGCACAAGTGCGGGCTAGGCTGAAGGCCGGGGCACAAGTGCGGGCTAGGCTGAAGGCCGGGGCACAAGTGCGGGCTAGGCTGAAGGCCGGGGCACAAGTGCGGGCTAGGCTTAAGGCCGGGGCACAAGTGCGGGCTAGGCTTAAGGCCGGGGCACAAGTGCGGGCTAGGCTTAAGGCCGGGGCACAAGTGCGGGCTAGGCTTAAGGCCGGGGCACAAGTGCGGGCTAGGCTTAAGGCCGGGGCACAAGTGCGGGCTAGGCTTAAGGCCTGGGCACAAGTGCGGGCTAGGCTTAAGGCCTGGGCACAAGTGCGGGCTAGGCTTAAGGCCTGGGCACAAGTGCGGGCTAGGCTTAAGGCTTGGGCACAAGTGCGGGCTAGGCTTAAGGCCTGAGCACAAGTGCGGGCTTGGCTTAAGTCCGTGGCACAAGTGCGGGCTAGGCTTAAGGCCGGGGGCACAAGTGCAGGCTAGGCTTAAGGCCGGGGCACAAGTGCGGGCTAGGCTTAAGGCCGGGGCACAAGTGCGGGCTAGGCTTAAGGCCTGGGCACAAGTGCGGGCTAGGCTTCAGGCCGATGCACAAGTGCGGGCTAGGTTTAAGGCCTGGGCACAAGTGCGGGCTAGGCTTAAGGCCTGGGCACAAGTGCGGGCTAGGCTTAAGGCCTGGGCACAAGTGCGGGCTAGGCTTAAGGCCTGGGCACAAGTGCGGGCTAGGCTTAAGGCCTGGGCACAAGTGCGGGCTAGGCTTAAGGCCTGGGCACAAGTGCGGGCTAGGCTTAATCCCGGGGCACAAGTGCGGGCTAGGCTTAAGGCCTGGGCACAAGTGCGGGCTAGGCTTAAGGCCTGGGCACAAGTGCGGGCTAGGCTTAAGGCCTGGGCACAAGTGCGGGCTACGCTTAAGGCCGGGGGCACAAGTGCGGGCTAGGCTTAAGGCCGGGGGCACAAGTGCGGGCTAGGCATAAGGCCTGGGCACAAGTGCGGGCTAGGCTTAAGGCCGATGCACAAGTGCGGGCAAGGCTTAAGGCCGGGGCACAAGTGCGGGCTAGGTTTAAGGCCTGGGCACAAGTGCGGGCTAGGCTTAAGGCCTGGGCACAAGTGCGGGCTAGGCTTAAGGCCTGGGCACAAGTGCGGGCTAGGCTTAAGGCCTGAGCACAAGTGCGGGCTAGGCTTAAGGCCGGGGCACAAGTGCGGGCTAGGCCTAAGGCCGGGGCACAAGTGCGGGCTAGGCTTAAGGCCTGGGCACAAGTGCGGGCTACGCTTAAGGCCGGGGGCACAAGTGCGGGCTAGGCTTAAGGCCGGGGGCACAAGTGCGGGCTAGGCATAAGGCCTGGGCACAAGTGCGGGCTAGGCTTAAGGCCGATGCACAAGTGCGGGCTAGGCTTAAGGCCGGGGCACAAGTGCGGGCTAGGTTTAAGGCCTGGGCACAAGTGCGGGCTAGGCTTAAGGCCTGGGCACAAGTGCAGGCTAGGCTTAAGGCCTGAGCACAAGTGCGGGCTAGGCTTAAGGCCGGGGCACAAGTGCGGGCTGGGCTTAAGGTCGGGGCACAAGTGCGGGCTGGGCTTAAGGTCGGGGCACAAGTGCGGGCTAGGCTTAAGGCCGGGGCACAAGTGCGGGCTAGGCTTAAGGCCGGGGCACAAGTGCGGGCTAGGCTTAAGGCCGGGGCACAAGTGCGGGCTAGGCTTAAGGCCGGGGCACAAGTGCGGGCTAGGCTTAAGGCCGGGGCACAAGTGCGGGCTAGGCTTAAGGCCGGGGCACAAGTGCGGGCTAGGCTTAAGGCCGGGGCACAAGTGCGGGCTAGGCTTAAGGCCGGGGCACAAGTGCGGGCTAGGCTTAAGGCCGGGGCACAAGTGCGGGCTAGGCTTAAGGCCGGGGCACAAGTGCGGGCTAGGCTTAAGGCCGGGGCACAAGTGCGGGCTAGGCTTAAGGCCGGGGCACAAGTGCGGGCTAGGCTTAAGGCCGGGGCACAAGTGCGGGCTAGGCTTAAGGCCGGGGCACAAGTGCGGGCTAGGCTTAAGGCCGGGGCACAAGTGCGGGCTAGGCTTAAGGCCGGGGCACAAGTGCGGGCTAGGCTTAAGGCCGGGGCACAAGTGCAGTGCTGGCTAGGATCAAGGCAGGGGGCACAAGTGCTGGCTAGGCTTAAGGCATGGGCACAAGTGCCAGCTAGGCTTAAGGCCTGGGCACAAGTGCAGGCTAGGCTTAAGGCCTGGGCACAAGTGCAGTGCTGGCTAGGATCAAGGCAAGGGGGCACAAGTGCTGGCTAGGCTTAAGGCATGGGCACAAGTGCTGGCTAGTCTTAAGGCATACAGCTAACTCTTTGCACTCTTTGCATAAAGGGTTAGGCACCCATAGGGGTGAAGAGCTAGCTTTCACCCCTCTACTCTGTACTTGGACATTTAGGACTAGATCCTTTGTTGTACAGTGCGGAGCCTCTCCATAACCCCATGCTCCAAGCGACCAGGCACTTCTTGTCTGTCCTCCGTAAATGGGTAATGCCTTCTTCCCCAATTACAGTCGTGCATGTGCATTCAGACGGGACAAGAGCGAAGAGCATAAAGCTGGCCCTATGTGCATAACCAACATGAAGCTGAAGACAAAAACAAACAAACAAGCATACAAGGGGCTCAAAAGTGCGGGCTGGGCTTAAGGCCTGGGCACAAGTGGGGGCTGGGCTTAAGGCCTGGGCACAAGTGCGGGCTGAGCTTAAGGCCTGGGCACAAGTGCGGGCTGGGCTTAAGGCCTGGGCACAAGTGCGGGCTGGGCTTAAGGCCTGGGCACAAGTGCGGGCTGGGCTTAAGGCCTGGGCACAAGTGCGGGCTGGGCTTAAGGCCTGGGCACAAGTGCGGGCTGGGCTTAAGGCCTGGGCACAAGTGCGGGCTGGGCTTAAGGCCTCGGCACAAGTGCGGGCTGGGCTTAAGGCCTGGGCACAAGTGCGGGCTGGGCTTAAGGCCTGGGCACAAGTGCGGGCTGGGCTTAAGGCCTGGGCACAAGTGCGGGCTGGGCTTAAGGCCTGGGCACAAGTGCGGGCTGGGCTTAAGGCCTGGGCACAAGTGCGGGCTGGGCTTAAGGCCTGGGCACAAGTGCGGGCTGGGCTTTAGGCCGGGGCACAAGTGCGGGCTAGGCTAAAGGCCGGGGCACAAGTGCGGGCTAGGCTAAAGGCCTGGGCACAAGTGCGGGCTAGGCTTAAGGCCGGGGCACAAGTGCGGGCTAGGCTTAAGGCCGGGGCACAAGTGCGGGCTAGGCTTAAGGCCGGGGCACAAGTGCGGGCTAGGCTTAAGGCCGGGGCACAAGTGCGGGCTAGGCTTAAGGCCGGGGCACAAGTGCGGGCTAGGCTTAAGGCCGGGGCACAAGTGCGGGCTAGGCTTAAGGCCGGGGCACAAGTGCGGGCTAGGTTTAAGGCCTGGGCACAAGTGCGGGCTAGGCTTAAGGCCTGGGCACAAGTGCGGGCTAGGCTTAAGGCCTGGGCACAAGTGCGGGCTGGGCTTAAGGCCTGGGCACAAGTGCGGGCTAGGCTTAAGGCCGGGGCACAAGTGCGGGCTAGGCTTAAGGCCGGGGCACAAGTGCGGGCTAGGCTTAAGGCCGGGGCACAAGTGCGGGCTAGGCTTAAGGCCGGGGCACAAGTGCGGGCTAGGCTTAAGGCCGGGGCACAAGTGCGGGCTAGGCTTAAGGCCGGGGCACAAGTGCGGGCTAGGCTTAAGGCCGGGGCACAAGTGCAGTGCTGGCTAGGATCAAGGCAGGGGGCACAAGTGCTGGCTAGGCTTAAGGCATGGGCACAAGTGCCAGCTAGGCTTAAGGCCTGGGCACAAGTGCAGGCTAGGCTTAAGGCCTGGGCACAAGTGCAGTGCTGGCTAGGATCAAGGCAAGGGGGCACAAGTGCTGGCTAGGCTTAAGGCATGGGCACAAGTGCTGGCTAGGCTTAAGGCATACAGCTAACTCTTTGCACTCTTTGCATAAAGGGTTAGGCACCCATAGGGGTGAAGAGCTAGCTTTCACCCCTCTACTCTGTACTTGGACATTTAGGACTAGATCCTTTGTTGTACAGTGCGGAGCCTCTCCATAACCCCATGCTCCAAGCGACCAGGCACTTCTTGTCTGTCCTCCGTAAATGGGTAATGCCTTCTTCCCCAATTACAGTCGTGCATGTGCATTCAGACGGGACAAGAGCGAAGAGCATAAAGCTGGCCCTATGTGCATAACCAACATGAAGCTGAAGACAAAAACAAACAAACAAGCATACAAGGGGCTCAAAAGTGCGGGCTGGGCTTAAGGCCTGGGCACAAGTGGGGGCTGGGCTTAAGGCCTGGGCACAAGTGCGGGCTGGGCTTAAGGCCTGGGCACAAGTGCGGGCTAGGCTTAAGGCCTGGGCACAAGTGCGGGCTAGGCTTAAGGCCTGGGCACAAGTGCGGGCTAGGCTTAAGGCTTGGGCACAAGTGCGGGCTAGGCTTAAGGCCTGAGCACAAGTGCGGGCTTGGCTTAAGTCCGTGGCACAAGTGCGGGCTAGGCTTAAGGCCGGGGGCACAAGTGCGGGCTAGGCTTAAGGCCGGGGCACAAGTGCGGGCTAGGCTTAAGGCCGGGGCACAAGTGCGGGCTAGGCTTAAGGCCTGGGCACAAGTGCGGGCTAGGCTTAAGGCCTGGGCACAAGTGCGGGCTAGGCTTCAGGCCGATGCACAAGTGCGGGCTAGGTTTAAGGCCTGGGCACAAGTGCGGGCTAGGCTTAAGGCCTGGGCACAAGTGCGGGCTAGGCTTAAGGCCTGGGCACAAGTGCGGGCTAGGCTTAAGGCCTGGGCACAAGTGCGGGCTAGGCTTAAGGCCTGGGCACAAGTGCGGGCTAGGCTTAAGGCCTGGGCACAAGTGCGGGCTAGGCTTAATCCCGGGGCACAAGTGCGGGCTAGGCTTAAGGCCTGGGCACAAGTGCGGGCTAGGCTTAAGGCCTGGGCACAAGTGCGGGCTAGGCTTAAGGCCTGGGCACAAGTGCGGGCTAGGCTTAAGGCCTGGGCACAAGTGCGGGCTACGCTTAAGGCCGGGGGCACAAGTGCGGGCTAGGCTTAAGGCCGGGGGCACAAGTGCGGGCTAGGCATAAGGCCTGGGCACAAGTGCGGGCTAGGCTTAAGGCCGATGCACAAGTGCGGGCTAAGCTTAAGGCCGGGGCACAAGTGCGGGCTAGGTTTAAGGCCTGGGCAGAAGTGCGGGCTAGGCTTAAGGCCTGGGCACAAGTGCGGGCTAGGCTTAAGGCCTGGGCACAAGTGGGGGCTAGGTTTAAGGCCTGGGCACAAGTGCGGGCTAGGCTTAAGGCCTGGGCACAAGTGCGGGCTAGGCTTAAGGCCTGAGCACAAGTGCGGGCTAGGCTTAAGGCCGGGGCACAAGTGCGGGCTGGGCTTAAGGTCGGGGCACAAGTGCGGGCTGGGCTTAAGGTCGGGGCACAAGTGCGGGCTAGGCTTAAGGCCGGGGCACAAGTGCGGGCTAGGCTTAAGGCCGGGGCACAAGTGCGGGCTAGGCTTAAGGCCGGGGCACAAGTGCGGGCTAGGCTTAAGGCCGGGGCACAAGTGCGGGCTAGGCTTAAGGCCGGGGCACAAGTGCGGGCTAGGCTTAAGGCCGGGGCACAAGTGCGGGCTAGGCTTAAGGCCGGGGCACAAGTGCGGGCTAGGCTTAAGGCCGGGGCAAAAGTGCGGGCTAGGCTTAAGGCCGGGGCACAAGTGCGGGCTAGGCTTAAGGCCGGGGCACAAGTGCGGGCTAGGCTTAAGGCCGGGGCACAAGTGCGGGCTAGGCTTAAGGCCGGGGCACAAGTGCGGGCTAGGCTTAAGGCCGGGGCACAAGTGCAGGCTAGGCTTAAGGCCTGGGCACAAGTGCAGTGCTGGCTAGGATCAAGGCAAGGGGGCACAAGTGCTGGCTAGGCTTAAGGCATGGGCACAAGTGCTGGCTAGGCTTAAGGCATACAGCTAACTCTTTGCACTCTTTGCATAAAGGGTTAGGCACCCATAGGGGTGAAGAGCTAGCTTTCACCCCTCTACTCTGTACTTGGACATTTAGGACTAGATCCTTTGTTGTACAGTGCGGAGCCTCTCCATAACCCCATGCTCCAAGCGACCAGGCACTTCTTGTCTGTCCTCCGTAAATGGGTAATGCCTTCTTCCCCAATTACAGTCGTGCATGTGCATTCAGACGGGACAAGAGCGAAGAGCATAAAGCTGGCCCTATGTGCATAACCAACATGAAGCTGAAGACAAAAACAAACAAACAAGCATACAAGGGGCTCAAAAGTGCGGGCTGGGCTTAAGGCCTGGGCACAAGTGGGGGCTGGGCTTAAGGCCTGGGCACAAGTGCGGGCTGGGCTTAAGGCCTGGGCACAAGTGCGGGCTGGGCTTAAGGCCTGGGCACAAGTGCGGGCTGGGCTTAAGGCCTGGGCACAAGTGCGGGCTGGGCTTAAGGCCTGGGCACAAGTGCGGGCTGGGCTTAAGGCCTGGGCACAAGTGCGGGCTGGGCTTAAGGCCTCGGCACAAGTGCGGGCTGGGCTTAAGGCCTGGGCACAAGTGCGGGCTGGGCTTAAGGCCTGGGCACAAGTGCGGGCTGGGCTTAAGGCCTGGGCACAAGTGCGGGCTGGGCTTAAGGCCTGGGCACAAGTGCGGGCTGGGCTTAAGGCCTGGGCACAAGTGCGGGCTGGGCTTTAGGCCGGGGCACAAGTGCGGGCTAGGCTAAAGGCCGGGGCACAAGTGCGGGCTAGGCTAAAGGCCTGGGCACAAATGCGGGCTAGGCTTAAGGCCGGGGCACAAGTGCGGGCTAGGCTTAAGGCCGGGGCACAAGTGCGGGCTAGGCTTAAGGCCGGGGCACAAGTGCGGGCTAGGCTTAAGGCCGGGGCACAAGTGCGGGCTAGGCTTAAGGCCGGGGCACAAGTGCGGGCTAGGCTTAAGGCCGGGGCACAAGTGCGGGCTAGGCTTAAGGCCGGGGCACAAGTGCGGGCTAGGCTTAAGGCCGGGGCACAAGTGCGGGCTAGGCTTAAGGCCGGGGCACAAGTGCGGGCTAGGCTTAAGGCCGGGGCACAAGTGCGGGCTAGGCTTAAGGCCGGGGCACAAGTGCGGGCTTGGCTTAAGGCCGGGGCACAAGTGCGGGCTAGGCTTAAGGCCGGGAGACAAGTGCGGGCTGGGCTTAAGGCCGCGGCACAAGTGCGGGCTGGGCTTAAGGCCGGGGCACAAGTGCGGGCTGGGCTTAAGGCCGGGGCACAAGTGCGGGCTGGGCTTAAGGCCTGGGCACAAGTGCGGGCTGGGCTTAAGGCCTGGGCACAAGTGCGGGCTGGGCTTAAGGCCTGGGCACAAGTGCGGGCTGGGCTTAAAGCCTGGGCACAAGTGCGGGCTGGGCTTAAGGCCTCGGCACAAGTGCGGGCTGGGCTTAAGGCCTGGGCACAAATGCGGGCTGGGCTTAAGGCCTGGGCACAAGTGCGGGCTGGGCTTAAGGCCTGGGCACAAGTGCGGGCTGGGCTTAAGGCCTGGGCACAAGTGCGGGCTGGGCTTAAGGCCTGGGCACAAGTGCGGGCTGGGCTTAAGGCCTGGGCACAAGTGCGGGCTGGGCTTAAGGCCTGGGCACAAGTGCGGTCTGGGCTTAAGGCCTGGGCACAAGTGCGGGCTGGGCTTAAGGCCTGGGCACAAGTGCGGGCTGGGCTTAAGGCCTGGGCACAAGTGCGGGCTGGGCTTTAGGCCGGGGCACAAGTGCGGGCTAGGCTAAAGGCCGGGGCACAAGTGCGGGCTAGGCTAAAGGCCTGGGCACAAGTGCGGGCTAGGCTTAAGGCCGGGGCACAAGTGCGGGCTAGGCTTAAGGCCGGGGCACAAGTGCGGGCTAGGCTTAAGGCCGGGGCACAAGTGCGGGCTAGGCTTAAGGCCGGGGCACAAGTGCGGGCTAGGCTGAAGGCCGGGGCACAAGTGCGGGCTAGGCTGAAGGCCGGGGCACAAGTGCGGGCTAGGCTTAAGGCCGGGGCACAAGTGCGGGCTAGGCTTAAGGCCGGGGCACAAGTGCGGGCTAGGCTTAAGGCCGGGGCACAAGTGCGGGCTAGGCTTAAGGCCGGGGCACAAGTGCGGGCTAGGCTTAAGGCCGGGGCACAAGTGCGGGCTAGGCTTAAGGCCTGGGCACAAGTGCGGGCTAGGCTTAAGGCCTGGGCACAAGTGCGGGCTAGGCTTAAGGCCTGGGCACAAGTGCGGGCTAGGCTTAAGGCCGGGGGCACAAGTGCGGGCTAGGCTTAAGGCCGGGGGCACAAGTGCGTGCTAGGCATAAGGCCTGGGCACAAGTGCGGGCTAGGCTTAAGGCCGATGCACAAGTGCGGGCTAGGCTTAAGGCCGGGGCACAAGTGCGGGCTAGGTTTAAGGCCTGGGCACAAGTGCGGGCTAGGCTTAAGGCCTGAGCACAAGTGCGGGCTAGGCTTAAGGCCGGGGCACAAGTGCGGGCTGGGCTTAAGGTCGGGGCACAAGTGCGGGCTGGGCTTAAGGTCGGGGCACAAGTGCGGGCTAGGCTTAAGGCCGGGGCACAAGTGCGGGCTAGGCTTAAGGCCGGGGCACAAGTGCGGGCTAGGCTTAAGGCCGGGGCACAAGTGCGGGCTAGGCTTAAGGCCGGGGCACAAGTGCGGGCTAGGCTTAAGGCCGGGGCACAAGTGCGGGCTAGGCTTAAGGCCGGGGCACAAGTGCGGGCTAGGCTTAAGGCCTGGGCACAAGTGCAGTGCTGGCTAGGATCAAGGCAAGGGGGCACAAGTGCTGGCTAGGCTTAAGGCATGGGCACAAGTGCTGGCTAGGCTTAAGGCATACAGCTAACTCTTTGCACTCTTTGCATAAAGGGTTAGGCACCCATAGGGGTGAAGAGCTAGCTTTCACCCCTCTACTCTGTACTTGGACATTTAGGACTAGATCCTTTGTTGTACAGTGCGGAGCCTCTCCATAACCCCATGCTCCAAGCGACCAGGCACTTCTTGTCTGTCCTCCGTAAATGGGTAATGCCTTCTTCCCCAATTACAGTCGTGCATGTGCATTCAGACGGGACAAGAGCGAAGAGCATAAAGCTGGCCCTATGTGCATAACCAACATGAAGCTGAAGACAAAAACAAACAAACAAGCATACAAGGGGCTCAAAAGTGCGGGCTGGGCTTAAGGCCTGGGCACAAGTGGGGGCTGGGCTTAAGGCCTGGGCACAAGTGCGGGCTGGGCTTAAGGCCTGGGCACAAGTGCGGGCTGGGCTTAAGGCCTGGGCACAAGTGCGTGCTGGGCTTAAGGCCTGGGCACAAGTGCGGGCTGGGCTTTAGGCCGGGGCACAAGTGCGGGCTAGGCTAAAGGCCGGGGCACAAGTGCGGGCTAGGCTAAAGGCCTGGGCACAAGTGCGGGCTAGGCTTAAGGCCGATGCACAAGCGCGGGCTAGGCTTAAGGCCGGGGCACAAACGCGGGCTAGGCTTAAGGCCGGGGCACAAGCGCGGGCTAGGCTTAAGGCCTGGGCACAAGTGCGGGCTAGGCTTAAGGCCGGGGCACAAGTGCGGGCTGGGCTTAAGGCCTGGGCACAAGTGCGGGCTGGGCTTAAGGCCTGGGCACAAGTGCGGGCTGGGCTTAAGGCCTGGGCACAAGTGCGGGCTGGGCTTAAGGCCTGGGCACAAGTGCGGGCTGGGCTTAAGGCCTGGGCACAAGTGCGGGCTGGGCTTTAGGCCGGGGCACAAGTGCGGGCTAGGCTAAAGGCCGGGGCACAAGTGCGGGCTAGGCTAAAGGCCTGGGCACAAGTGCGGGCTAGGCTTAAGGCCGGGGCACAAGTGCGGGCTAGGCTTAAGGCCGGGGCACAAGTGCGGGCTAGGCTTAAGGCCGGGGCACAAGTGCGGGCTAGGCTAAAGGCCTGGGCACAAGTGCGGGCTAGGCTTAAGGCCGGGGCACAAGTGCGGGCTAGGCTTAAGGCCGGGGCACAAGTGCGGGCTAGGCTTAAGGCCGGGGCACAAGTGCGGGCTAGGCTTAAGGCCGGGGCACAAGTGCGGGCTAGGCTTAAGGCCGGGGCACAAGTGCGGGCTAGGCTTAAGGCCGGGGCACAAGTGCGGGCTAGGCTTAAGGCCGGGGCACAAGTGCGGGCTAGGCTTAAGGCCGGGGCACAAGTGCAGTGCTGGCTAGGATCAAGGCAGGGGGCACAAGTGCTGGCTAGGCTTAAGGCATGGGCACAAGTGCCAGCTAGGCTTAAGGCCTGGGCACAAGTGCAGGCTAGGCTTAAGGCCTGGGCACAAGTGCAGTGCTGGCTAGGATCAAGGCAAGGGGGCACAAGTGCTGGCTAGGCTTAAGGCATGGGCACAAGTGCTGGCTAGGCTTAAGGCATACAGCTAACTCTTTGCACTCTTTGCATAAAGGGTTAGGCACCCATAGGGGTGAAGAGCTAGCTTTCACCCCTCTACTCTGTACTTGGACATTTAGGACTAGATCCTTTGTTGTACAGTGCGGAGCCTCTCCATAACCCCATGCTCCAAGCGACCAGGCACTTCTTGTCTGTCCTCCGTAAATGGGTAATGCCTTCTTCCCCAATTACAGTCGTGCATGTGCATTCAGACAGGACAAGAGCGAAGAGCATAAAGCTGGCCCTATGTGCATAACCAACATGAAGCTGAAGACAAAAACAAACAAACAAGCATACAAGGGGCTCAAAAGTGCGGGCTGGGCTTAAGGCCTGGGCACAAGTGGGGGCTGGGCTTAAGGCCTGGGCACAAGTGCGGGCTGGGCTTAAGGCCTGGGCACAAGTGCGGGCTGGGCTTAAGGCCTGGGCACAAGTGCGGGCTGGGCTTAAGGCCTGGGCACAAGTGCGGGCTGGGCTTAAGGCCTGGGCACAAGTGCGGGCTGGGCTTAAGGCCTGGGCACAAGTGCGGGCTGGGCTTAAGGCCTCGGCACAAGTGCGGGCTGGGCTTAAGGCCTGGGCACAAGTGCGGGCTGGGCTTAAGGCCTGGGCACAAGTGCGGGCTGGGCTTAAGGCCTGGGCACAAGTGCGGGCTGGGCTTAAGGCCTGGGCACAAGTGCGGGCTGGGCTTAAGGCCTGGGCACAAGTGCGGGCTGGGCTTTAGGCCGGGGCACAAGTGCGGGCTAGGCTAAAGGCCGGGGCACAAGTGCGGGCTAGGCTAAAGGCCTGGGCACAAGTGCGGGCTAGGCTTAAGGCCGGGGCACAAGTGCGGGCTAGGCTTAAGGCCGGGGCACAAGTGCGGGCTAGGCTTAAGGCCGGGGCACAAGTGCGGGCTAGGCTTAAGGCCGGGGCACAAGTGCGGGCTAGGCTTAAGGCCGGGGCACAAGTGCGGGCTAGGCTTAAGGCCGGGGCACAAGTGCGGGCTAGGCTTAAGGCCGGGGCACAAGTGCGGGCTAGGCTTAAGGCCGGGGCACAAGTGCGGGCTAGGCTTAAGGCCGGGGCACAAGTGCGGGCTAGGCTTAAGGCCGGGGCACAAGTGCGGGCTAGGCTTAAGGCCGGGGCACAAGTGCGGGCTTGGCTTAAGGCCGGGGCACAAGTGCGGGCTGGGCTTAAGGCCGGGAGACAAGTGCGGGCTGGGCTTAAGGCCGCGGCACAAGTGCGGGCTGGGCTTAAGGCCGGGGCACAAGTGCGGGCTGGGCTTAAGGCCGGGGCACAAGTGCGGGCTGGGCTTAAGGCCTGGGCACAAGTGCGGGCTGGGCTTAAGGCCTGGGCACAAGTGCGGGCTGGGCTTAAGGCCTGGGCACAAGTGCGGGCTGGGCTTAAAGCCTGGGCACAAGTGCGGGCTGGGCTTAAGGCCTCGGCACAAGTGCGGGCTGGGCTTAAGGCCTGGGCACAAGTGCGGGCTGGGCTTAAGGCCTGGGCACAAGTGCGGGCTGGGCTTAAGGCCTGGGCACAAGTGCGGGCTGGGCTTAAGGCCTGGGCACAAGTGCGGGCTGGGCTTAAGGCCTGGGCACAAGTGCGGGCTGGGCTTAAGGCCTGGGCACAAGTGCGGGCTGGGCTTAAGGCCTGGGCACAAGTGCGGGCTGGGCTTAAGGCCTGGGCACAAGTGCGGGCTGGGCTTTAGGCCGGGGCACAAGTGCGGGCTAGGCTAAAGGCCGGGGCACAAGTGCGGGCTAGGCTAAAGGCCTGGGCACAAGTGCGGGCTAGGCTTAAGGCCGGGGCACAAGTGCGGGCTAGGCTTAAGGCCGGGGCACAAGTGCGGGCTAGGCTTAAGGCCGGGGCACAAGTGCGGGCTAGGCTTAAGGCCGGGGCACAAGTGCGGGCTAGGCTTAAGGCCGGGGCACAAGTGCGGGCTAGGCTGAAGGCCGGGGCACAAGTGCGGGCTAGGCTGAAGGCCGGGGCACAAGTGCGGGCTAGGCTTAAGGCCGGGGCACAAGTGCGGGCTAGGCTTAAGGCCGGGGCACAAGTGCGGGCTAGGCTTAAGGCCGGGGCACAAGTGCGGGCTAGGCTTAAGGCCGGGGCACAAGTGCGGGCTAGGCTTAAGGCCGGGGCACAAGTGCGGGCTAGGCTTAAGGCCTGGGCACAAGTGCGGGCTAGGCTTAAGGCCTGGGCACAAGTGCGGGCTAGGCTTAAGGCCTGGGCACAAGTGCGGGCTAGGCTTAAGGCTTGGGCACAAGTGCGGGCTAGGCTTAAGGCCTGAGCACAAGTGCGGGCTTGGCTTAAGTCCGTGGCACAAGTGCGGGCTAGGCTTAAGGCCGGGGGCACAAGTGCGGGCTAGGCTTAAGGCCGGGGCACAAGTGCGGGCTAGGCTTAAGGCCGGGGCACAAGTGCGGGCTGGGCTTAAGGCCGCGGCACAAGTGCGGGCTGGGCTTAAGGCCGGGGCACAAGTGCGGGCTGGGCTTAAGGCCGGGGCACAAGTGCGGGCTGGGCTTAAGGCCTGGGCACAAGTGCGGGCTGGGCTTAAGGCCTGGGCACAAGTGCGGGCTGGGCTTAAGGCCTGGGCACAAGTGCGGGCTGGGCTTAAGGCCTGGGCACAAGTGCGGGCTGGGCTTAAGGCCTGGGCACAAGTGCGGGCTGGGCTTAAAGCCTCGGCACAAGTGCGGGCTGGGCTTAAGGCCTGGGCACAAGTGCGGGCTGGGCTTAAGGCCTGGGCACAAGTGCGGGCTGGGCTTAAGGCCTGGGCACAAGTGCGGGCTGGGCTTAAGGCCTGGGCACAAGTGCGGGCTGGGCTTAAGGCCTGGGCACAAGTGCGGGCTGGGCTTAAGGCCTGGGCACAAGTGCGTGCTGGGCTTAAGTCCTGGGCACAAGTGCGGGCTGGGCTTTAGGCCGGGGCACAAGTGCGGGCTAGGCTAAAGGCCGGGGCACTTGTGCGGGCTAGGCTAAAGGCCTGGGCACAAGTGCGGGCTAGGCTTAAGGCCGGGGCACAAGTGCGGGCTAGGCTTAAGGCCGGGGCACAAGTGCGGGCTAGGCTTAAGGCCGGGGCACAAGTGCGGGCTAGGCTTAAGGCCGGGGCACAAGTGCGGGCTAGGCTTAAGGCCGGGGCACAAGTGCGGGCTAGGCTGAAGGCCGGGGCACAAGTGCGGGCTAGGCTTAAGGCCGGGGGCACAAGTGCGGGCTAGGCATAAGGCCTGGGCACAAGTGCGGGCTAGGCTTAAGGCCGATGCACAAGTGCGGGCTAGGCTTAAGGCCAGGGCACAAGTGCGGGCTAGGTTTAAGGCCTGGGCACAAGTGCGGGCTAGGCTTAAGGCCTGGGCACAAGTGCGGGCTAGGCTTAAGGCCTGGGCACAAGTGCGGGCTAGGCTTAAGGCCTGGGCACAAGTGCGGGCTAGGCTTAAGGCCGGGGCACAAGCGCGGGCTAGGCCTAAGGCCGGGGCACAAGCGCGGGCTAGGCTTAAGGCCGGGGCACAAGCGCGGGCTAGGCTTAAGGCCGATGCACAAGCGCGGGCTAGGCTTAAGGCCGGGGCACAAACGCGGGCTAGGCTTAAGGCCGGGGCACAAGCGCGGGCTAGGCTTAAGGCCTGGGCACAAGTGCGGGCTAGGCTTAAGGCCGGGGCACAAGTGCGGGCTAGGCTTAAGGCCGGGGCACAAGTGCGGGCTAGGCTTAAGGCCGGGGCACAAGTGCGGGCTAGGCTTAAGGCCGGGGCACAAGTGCGGGCTAGGCTTAAGGCCGGGGCACAAGTGCGGGCTAGGCTTAAGGCCGGGGCACAAGTGCGGGCTAGGCTTAAGGCCGGGGCACAAGTGCGGGCTAGGCTTAAGGCCGGGGCACAAGTGCGGGCTAGGCTTAAGGCCGGGGCACAAGTGCGGGCTAGGCTTAAGGCCGGGGCACAAGTGCGGGCTAGGCTTAAGGCCGGGGCACAAGTGCGGGCTAGGCTTAAGGCCGGGGCACAAGTGCGGGCTAGGCTTAAGGCCGGGGCACAAGTGCGGGCTAGGCTTAAGGCCGGGGCACAAGTGCAGTGCTGGCTAGGATCAAGGCAGGGGGCACAAGTGCTGGCTAGGCTTAAGGCATGGGCACAAGTGCCAGCTAGGCTTAAGGCCTGGGCACAAGTGCAGGCTAGGCTTAAGGCCTGGGCACAAGTGCAGTGCTGGCTAGGATCAAGGCAAGGGGGCACAAGTGCTGGCTAGGCTTAAGGCATGGGCACAAGTGCTGGCTAGGCTTAAGGCATACAGCTAACTCTTTGCACTCTTTGCATAAAGGGTTAGGCACCCATAGGGGTGAAGAGCTAGCTTTCACCCCTCTACTCTGTACTTGGACATTTAGGACTAGATCCTTTGTTGTACAGTGCGGAGCCTCTCCATAACCCCATGCTCCAAGCGACCAGGCACTTCTTGTCTGTCCTCCGTAAATGGGTAATGCCTTCTTCCCCAATTACAGTCGTGCATGTGCATTCAGACGGGACAAGAGCGAAGAGCATAAAGCTGGCCCTATGTGCATAACCAACATGAAGCTGAAGACAAAAACAAACAAACAAGCATACAAGGGGCTCAAAAGTGCGGGCTGGGCTTAAGGCCTGGGCACAAGTGGGGGCTGGGCTTAAGGCCTGGGCACAAGTGCGGGCTGGGCTTAAGGCCTGGGCACAAGTGCGGGCTAGGCTTAAGGCCTGGGCACAAGTGCGGGCTAGGCTTAAGGCCTGGGCACAAGTGCGGGCTAGGCTTAAGGCTTGGGCACAAGTGCGGGCTAGGCTTAAGGCCTGAGCACAAGTGCGGGCTTGGCTTAAGTCCGTGGCACAAGTGCGGGCTAGGCTTAAGGCCGGGGGCACAAGTGCGGGCTAGGCTTAAGGCCGGGGCACAAGTGCGGGCTAGGCTTAAGGCCGGGGCACAAGTGCGGGCTAGGCTTAAGGCCTGGGCACAAGTGCGGGCTAGGCTTAAGGCCTGGGCACAAGTGCGGGCTAGGCTTCAGGCCGATGCACAAGTGCGGGCTAGGTTTAAGGCCTGGGCACAAGTGCGGGCTAGGCTTAAGGCCTGGGCACAAGTGCGGGCTAGGCTTAAGGCCTGGGCACAAGTGCGGGCTAGGCTTAAGGCCTGGGCACAAGTGCGGGCTAGGCTTAAGGCCTGGGCACAAGTGCGGGCTAGGCTTAAGGCCTGGGCACAAGTGCGGGCTAGGCTTAATCCCGGGGCACAAGTGCGGGCTAGGCTTAAGGCCTGGGCACAAGTGCGGGCTAGGCTTAAGGCCTGGGCACAAGTGCGGGCTAGGCTTAAGGCCTGGGCACAAGTGCGGGCTAGGCTTAAGGCCTGGGCACAAGTGCGGGCTACGCTTAAGGCCGGGGGCACAAGTGCGGGCTAGGCTTAAGGCCGGGGGCACAAGTGCGGGCTAGGCATAAGGCCTGGGCACAAGTGCGGGCTAGGCTTAAGGCCGATGCACAAGTGCGGGCTAGGCTTAAGGCCGGGGCACAAGTGCGGGCTAGGTTTAAGGCCTGGGCACAAGTGCGGGCTAGGCTTAAGGCCTGGGCACAAGTGCGGGCTAGGCTTAAGGCCTGGGCACAAGTGCGGGCTAGGCTTAAGGCCTGAGCACAAGTGCGGGCTAGGCTTAAGGCCGGGGCACAAGTGCGGGCTAGGCTTAAGGCCTGGGCACAAGTGCGGGCTACGCTTAAGGCCGGGGGCACAAGTGCGGGCTAGGCTTAAGGCCGGGGGCACAAGTGCGGGCTAGGCATAAGGCCTGGGCACAAGTGCGGGCTAGGCTTAAGGCCGATGCACAAGTGCGGGCTAGGCTTAAGGCCGGGGCACAAGTGCGGGCTAGGTTTAAGGCCTGGGCACAAGTGCGGGCTAGGCTTAAGGCCTGGGCACAAGTGCGGGCTAGGCTTAAGGCCTGGGCACAAGTGCGGGCTAGGCTTAAGGCCTGAGCACAAGTGCGGGCTAGGCTTAAGGCCGGGGCACAAGTGCGGGCTGGGCTTAAGGTCGGGGCACAAGTGCGGGCTGGGCTTAAGGTCGGGGCACAAGTGCGGGCTGGGCTTAAGGTCGGGGCACAAGTGCGGGCTAGGCTTAAGGCCGGGGCACAAGTGCGGGCTAGGCTTAAGGCCGGGGCACAAGTGCGGGCTAGGCTTAAGGCCGGGGCACAAGTGCGGGCTAGGCTTAAGGCCGGGGCACAAGTGCGGGCTAGGCTTAAGGCCGGGGCACAAGTGCGGGCTAGGCTTAAGGCCGGGGCACAAGTGCGGGCTAGGCTTAAGGCCGGGGCACAAGTGCGGGCTAGGCTTAAGGCCGGGGCACAAGTGTGGGCTAGGCTTAAGGCCGGGGCACAAGTGCGGGCTAGGCTTAAGGCCGGGGCACAAGTGCGGGCTAGGCTTAAGGCCGGGGCACAAGTGCGGGCTAGGCTTAAGGCCGGGGCACAAGTGCGGGCTAGTCTTAAGGCCGGGGCACAAGTGCGGGCTAGGCTTAAGGCCGGGGCACAAGTGCAGTGCTGGCTAGGATCAAGGCAGGGGGCACAAGTGCTGGCTAGGCTTAAGGCATGGGCACAAGTGCCAGCTAGGCTTAAGGCCTGGGCACAAGTGCAGGCTAGGCTTAAGGCCTGGGCACAAGTGCAGTGCTGGCTAGGATCAAGGCAAGGGGGCACAAGTGCTGGCTAGGCTTAAGGCATGGGCACAAGTGCTGGCTAGGCTTAAGGCATACAGCTAACTCTTTGCACTCTTTGCATAAAGGGTTAGGCACCCATAGGGGTGAAGAGCTAGCTTTCACCCCTCTACTCTGTACTTGGACATTTAGGACTAGATCCTTTGTTGTACAGTGCGGAGCCTCTCCAAAACCCCATGCTCCAAGCGACCAGGCACTTCTTGTCTGTCCTCCGTAAATGGGTAATGCCTTCTTCCCCAATTACAGTCGTGCATGTGCATTCAGACGGGACAAGAGCGAAGAGCATAAAGCTGGCCCTATGTGCATAACCAACATGAAGCTGAAGACAAAAACAAACAAACAAGCATACAAGGGGCTCAAAAGTGCGGGCTGGGCTTAAGGCCTGGGCACAAGTGGGGGCTGGGCTTAAGGCCTGGGCACAAGTGCGGGCTGGGCTTAAGGCCTGGGCACAAGTGCGGGCTGGGCTTAAGGCCTGGGCACAAGTGCGGGCTGGGCTTAAGGCCTGGGCACAAGTGCGGGCTGGGCTTAAGGCCTGGGCACAAGTGCGGGCTGGGCTTAAGGCCTGGGCACAAGTGCGGGCTGGGCTTAAGGCCTGGGCACAAGTGCGGGCTGGGCTTAAGGCCTGGGCACAAGTGCGGGCTGGGCTTAAGGCCTGGGCACAAGTGCGGGCTGGGCTTAAGGCCTGGGCACAAGTGCGGGCTGGGCTTAAGGCCTGGGCACAAGTGCGGGCTGGGCTTAAGGCCTGGGCACAAGTGCGGGCTGGGCTTTAGGCCGGGGCACAAGTGCGGGCTAGGCTAAAGGCCGGGGCACAAGTGCGGGCTAGGCTAAAGGCCTGGGCACAAGTGCGGGCTAGGCTTAAGGCCGGGGCACAAGTGCGGGCTAGGCTTAAGGCCGGGGCACAAGTGCGGGCTAGGCTTAAGGCCGGGGCACAAGTGCGGGCTAGGCTTAAGGCCGGGGCACAAGTGCGGGCTAGGCTTAAGGCCGGGGCACAAGTGCGGGCTAGGCTTAAGGCCGGGGCACAAGTGCGGGCTAGGCTTAAGGCCGGGGCACAAGTGCGGGCTAGGCTTAAGGCCGGGGCACAAGTGCGGGCTAGGCTTAAGGCCGGGGCACAAGTGCGGGCTAGGCTTAAGGCCGGGGCACAAGTGCGGGCTAGGCTTAAGGCCGGGGCACAAGTGCGGGCTTGGCTTAAGGCCGGGGCACAAGTGCGGGCTAGGCTTAAGGCCGGGAGACAAGTGCGGGCTGGGCTTAAGGCCGCGGCACAAGTGCGGGCTGGGCTTAAGGCCGGGGCACAAGTGCGGGCTGGGCTTAAGGCCGGGGCACAAGTGCGGGCTGGGCTTAAGGCCTGGGCACAAGTGCGGGCTGGGCTTAAGGCCTGGGCACAAGTGCGGGCTGGGCTTAAGGCCTGGGCACAAGTGCGGGCTGGGCTTAAGGCCTGGGCACAAGTGCGGGCTGGGCTTAAAGCCTGGGCACAAGTGCGGGCTGGGCTTAAGGCCTCAGCACAAGTGCGGGCTGGGCTTAAGGCCTGGGCACAAGTGCGGGCTGGGCTTAAGGCCTGGGCACAAGTGCGGGCTGGGCTTAAGGCCTGGGCACAAGTGCGGGCTGGGCTTAAGGCCTGGGCACAAGTGCGGGCTGGGCTTAAGGCCTGGGCACAAGTGCGGGCTGGGCTTAAGGCCTGGGCACAAGTGCGGGCTGGGCTTAAGGCCTGGGCACAAGTGCGGGCTGGGCTTAAGGCCTGGGCACAAGTGCGGGCTGGGCTTAAGGCCTGGGCACAAGTGCGGGCTGGGCTTAAGGCCTGGGCACAAGTGCGGGCTGGGCTTAAGGCCTGGGCACAAGTGCGGGCTGGGCTTTAGGCCGGGGCACAAGTGCGGGCTAGGCTAAAGGCCGGGGCACAAGTGCGGGCTAGGCTAAAGGCCTGGGCACAAGTGCGGGCTAGGCTTAAGGCCGGGGCACAAGTGCGGGCTAGGCTTAAGGCCGGGGCACAAGTGCGGGCTAGGCTTAAGGCCGGGGCACAAGTGCGGGCTTGGCTTAAGGCCGGGGCACAAGTGCGGGCTAGGCTTAAGGCCGGGAGACAAGTGCGGGCTGGGCTTAAGGCCGCGGCACAAGTGCGGGCTGGGCTTAAGGCCGGGGCACAAGTGCGGGCTGGGCTTAAGGCCGGGGCACAAGTGCGGGCTGGGCTTAAGGCCTGGGCACAAGTGCGGGCTGGGCTTAAGGCCTGGGCACAAGTGCGGGCTGGGCTTAAGGCCTGGGCACAAGTGCGGGCTGGGCTTAAAGCCTGGGCACAAGTGCGGGCTGGGCTTAAGGCCTCAGCACAAGTGCGGGCTGGGCTTAAGGCCTGGGCACAAATGCGGGCTGGGCTTAAGGCCTGGGCACAAGTGCGGGCTGGGCTTAAGGCCTGGGCACAAGTGCGGGCTGGGCTTAAGGCCTGGGCACAAGTGCGGGCTGGGCTTAAGGCCTGGGCACAAGTGCGGGCTGGGCTTAAGGCCTGGGCACAAGTGCGGGCTGGGCTTAAGGCCTGGGCACAAGTGCGGGCTGGGCTTAAGGCCTGGGCACAAGTGCGGGCTGGGCTTAAGGCCTGGGCACAAGTGCGGGCTGGGCTTAAGGCCTGGGCACAAGTGCGGGCTGGGCTTAAGGCCTGGGCACAAGTGCGGGCTAGGCTTAAGGCCTGGGCACAAGTGCGGGCTAGGCTTAAGGCCTGGGCACAAGTGCGGGCTAGGCTTAAGGCCGGGGGCACAAGTGCGGGCTAGGCTTAAGGCCGGGGGCACAAGTGCGTGCTAGGCATAAGGCCTGGGCACAAGTGCGGGCTAGGCTTAAGGCCGATGCACAAGTGCGGGCTAGGCTTAAGGCCGGGGCACAAGTGCGGGCTAGGTTTAAGGCCTGGGCACAAGTGCGGGCTAGGCTTAAGGCCTGAGCACAAGTGCGGGCTAGGCTTAAGGCCGGGGCACAAGTGCGGGCTGGGCTTAAGGTCGGGGCACAAGTGCGGGCTGGGCTTAAGGTCGGGGCACAAGTGCGGGCTAGGCTTAAGGCCGGGGCACAAGTGCGGGCTAGGCTTAAGGCCGGGGCACAAGTGCGGGCTAGGCTTAAGGCCGGGGCACAAGTGCGGGCTAGGCTTAAGGCCGGGGCACAAGTGCGGGCTAGGCTTAAGGCCGGGGCACAAGTGCGGGCTAGGCTTAAGGCCGGGGCACAAGTGCGGGCTAGGCTTAAGGCCGGGGCACAAGTGCGGGCTAGGCTTAAGACCGGGGCACAAGTGCGGGCTAGGCTTAAGGCCTGGGCACAAGTGCAGTGCTGGCTAGGATCAAGGCAAGGGGGCACAAGTGCTGGCTAGGCTTAAGGCATGGGCACAAGTGCTGGCTAGGCTTAAGGCATACAGCTAACTCTTTGCACTCTTTGCATAAAGGGTTAGGCACCCATAGGGGTGAAGAGCTAGCTTTCACCCCTCTACTCTGTACTTGGACATTTAGGACTAGATCCTTTGTTGTACAGTGCGGAGCCTCTCCATAACCCCATGCTCCAAGCGACCAGGCACTTCTTGTCTGTCCTCCGTAAATGGGTAATGCCTTCTTCCCCAATTACAGTCGTGCATGTGCATTCAGACGGGACAAGAGCGAAGAGCATAAAGCTGGCCCTATGTGCATAACCAACATGAAGCTGAAGACAAAAACAAACAAACAAGCATACAAGGGGCTCAAAAGTGCGGGCTGGGCTTAAGGCCTGGGCACAAGTGGGGGCTGGGCTTAAGGCCTGGGCACAAGTGCGGGCTGGGCTTAAGGCCTGGGCACAAGTGCGGGCTGGGCTTAAGGCCTGGGCACAAGTGCGGGCTGGGCTTAAGGCCTGGGCACAAGTGCGGGCTGGGCTTAAGGCCTGGGCACAAGTGCGGGCTGGGCTTAAGGCCTGGGCACAAGTGCGGGCTGGGCTTAAGGCCTGGGCACAAGTGCGGGCTGGGCTTAAGGCCTGGGCACAAGTGCGGGCTGGGCTTAAGGCCTGGGCACAAGTGCGGGCTGGGCTTAAGGCCTGGGCACAAGTGCGGGCTGGGCTTAAGGCCTGGGCACAAGTGCGGGCTGGGCTTTAGGCCGGGGCACAAGTGCGGGCTAGGCTAAAGGCCGGGGCACAAGTGCGGGCTAGGCTAAAGGCCTGGGCACAAGTGCGGGCTAGGCTTAAGGCCGGGGCACAAGTGCGGGCTAGGCTTAAGGCCGGGGCACAAGTGCGGGCTAGGCTTAAGGCCGGGGCACAAGTGCGGGCTAGGCTTAAGGCCGGGGCACAAGTGCGGGCTAGGCTTAAGGCCGGGGCACAAGTGCGGGCTAGGCTTAAGGCCGGGGCACAAGTGCGGGCTAGGCTTAAGGCCGGGGCACAAGTGCGGGCTAGGCTTAAGGCCGGGGCACAAGTGCAGGCTAGGCTTAAGGCCGGGGCACAAGTGCGGGCTAGGCTTAAGGCCGGGGCACAAGTGCGGGCTAGGCTTAAGGCCGGGGCACAAGTGCGGGCTAGGCTTAAGGCCGGGGCACAAGTGCGGGCTTGGCTTAAGGCCGGGGCACAAGTGCGGGCTAGGCTTAAGGCCGGGAGACAAGTGCGGGCTGGGCTTAAGGCCGCGGCACAAGTGCGGGCTGGGCTTAAGGCCGGGGCACAAGTGCGGGCTGGGCTTAAGGCCGGGGCACAAGTGCGGGCTGGGCTTAAGGCCTGGGCACAAGTGCGGGCTGGGCTTAAGGCCTGGGCACAAGTGCGGGCTGGGCTTAAGGCCTGGGCACAAGTGCGGGCTGGGCTTAAAGCCTGGGCACAAGTGCGGGCTGGGCTTAAGGCCTCAGCACAAGTGCGGGCTGGGCTTAAGGCCTGGGCACAAGTGCGGGCTGGGCTTAAGGCCTGGGCACAAGTGCGGGCTGGGCTTAAGGCCTGGGCACAAGTGCGGGCTGGGCTTAAGGCCTGGGCACAAGTGCGGGCTGGGCTTAAGGCCTGGGCACAAGTGCGGGCTGGGCTTAAGGCCTGGGCACAAGTGCGGGCTGGGCTTAAGGCCTGGGCACAAGTGCGGGCTGGGCTTAAGGCCTGGGCACAAGTGCGGGCTGGGCTTTAGGCCGGGGCACAAGTGCGGGCTAGGCTAAAGGCCGGGGCACAAGTGCGGGCTAGGCTAAAGGCCTGGGCACAAGTGCGGGCTAGGCTTAAGGCCGGGGCACAAGTGCGGGCTAGGCTTAAGGCCGGGGCACAAGTGCGGGCTAGGCTTAAGGCCGGGGCACAAGTGCGGGCTAGGCTGAAGGCCGGGGCACAAGTGCGGGCTAGGCTGAAGGCCGGGGCACAAGTGCGGGCTAGGCTGAAGGCCGGGGCACAAGTGCGGGCTAGGCTTAAGGCCGGGGCACAAGTGCGGGCTAGGCTTAAGGCCGGGGCACAAGTGCGGGCTAGGCTTAAGGCCGGGGCACAAGTGCGGGCTAGGCTTAAGGCCGGGGCACAAGTGCGGGCTAGGCTTAAGGCCGGGGCACAAGTGCGGGCTAGGCTTAAGGCCGGGGCACAAGTGCGGGCTAGGCTTAAGGCCTGGGCACAAGTGCGGGCTAGGCTTAAGGCCGGGGCACAAGTGCGGGCTAGGCTTAAGGCCGGGGCACAAGTGCGGGCTAGGCTTAAGGCCGGGGCACAAGTGCGGGCTAGGCTTAAGGCCGGGGCACAAGTGCGGGCTAGGCTTAAGGCCGGGGCACAAGTGCGGGCTAGGCTTAAGGCCGGGGCACAAGTGCGGGCTAGGCTGAAGGCCGGGGCACAAGTGCGGGCTAGGCTTAAGGCCGGGGGCACAAGTGCGGGCTAGGCATAAGGCCTGGGCACAAGTGCGGGCTAGGCTTATGGCCGATGCACAAGTGCGGGCTAGGCTTAAGGCCAGGGCACAAGTGCGGGCTAGGTTTAAGGCCTGGGCACAAGTGCGGGCTAGGCTTAAGGCCTGGGCACAAGTGCGGGCTAGGCTTAAGGCCTGGGCACAAGTGCGGGCTAGGCTTAAGGCCTGGGCACAAGTGCGGGCTAGGCTTAAGGCCGGGGCACAAGCGCGGGCTAGGCCTAAGGCCGGGGCACAAGCGCGGGCTAGGCTTAAGGCCGGGGCACAAGCGCGGGCTAGGCTTAAGGCCGGGGCACAAGCGCGGGCTAGGCTTAAGGCCGATGCACAAGCGCGGGCTAGGCTTAAGGCCGGGGCACAAACGCGGGCTAGGCTTAAGGCCGGGGCACAAGCGCGGGCTAGGCTTAAGGCCTGGGCACAAGTGCGGGCTAGGCTTAAGGCCGGGGCACAAGTGCGGGCTGGGCTTAAGGCCTGGGCACAAGTGCGGGCTGGGCTTAAGGCCTGGGCACAAGTGCGGGCTGGGCTTAAGGCCTGGGCACAAGTGCGGGCTGGGCTTAAGGCCTGGGCACAAGTGCGGGCTGGGCTTAAGGCCTGGGCACAAGTGCGGGCTGGGCTTTAGGCCGGGGCACAAGTGCGGGCTAGGCTAAAGGCCGGGGCACAAGTGCGGGCTAGGCTAAAGGCCTGGGCACAAGTGCGGGCTAGGCTTAAGGCCGGGGCACAAGTGCGGGCTAGGCTTAAGGCCGGGGCACAAGTGCGGGCTAGGCTTAAGGCCGGGGCACAAGTGCGGGCTAGGCTAAAGGCCTGGGCACAAGTGCGGGCTAGGCTTAAGGCCGGGGCACAAGTGCGGGCTAGGCTTAAGGCCGGGGCACAAGTGCGGGCTAGGCTTAAGGCCGGGGCACAAGTGCGGGCTAGGCTTAAGGCCGGGGCACAAGTGCGGGCTAGGCTTAAGGCCGGGGCACAAGTGCGGGCTAGGCTTAAGGCCGGGGCACAAGTGCGGGCTAGGCTTAAGGCCGGGGCACAAGTGCGGGCTAGGCTTAAGGCCGGGGCACAAGTGCAGTGCTGGCTAGGATCAAGGCAGGGGGCACAAGTGCTGGCTAGGCTTAAGGCATGGGCACAAGTGCCAGCTAGGCTTAAGGCCTGGGCACAAGTGCAGGCTAGGCTTAAGGCCTGGGCACAAGTGCAGTGCTGGCTAGGATCAAGGCAAGGGGGCACAAGTGCTGGCTAGGCTTAAGGCATGGGCACAAGTGCTGGCTAGGCTTAAGGCATACAGCTAACTCTTTGCACTCTTTGCATAAAGGGTTAGGCACCCATAGGGGTGAAGAGCTAGCTTTCACCCCTCTACTCTGTACTTGGACATTTAGGACTAGATCCTTTGTTGTACAGTGCGGAGCCTCTCCATAACCCCATGCTCCAAGCGACCAGGCACTTCTTGTCTGTCCTCCGTAAATGGGTAATGCCTTCTTCCCCAATTACAGTCGTGCATGTGCATTCAGACAGGACAAGAGCGAAGAGCATAAAGCTGGCCCTATGTGCATAACCAACATGAAGCTGAAGACAAAAACAAACAAACAAGCATACAAGGGCCTCAAAAGTGCGGGCTGGGCTTAAGGCCTGGGCACAAGTGGGGGCTGGGCTTAAGGCCTGGGCACAAGTGCGGGCTGGGCTTAAGGCCTGGGCACAAGTGCGGGCTGGGCTTAAGGCCTGGGCACAAGTGCGGGCTGGGCTTAAGGCCTGGGCACAAGTGCGGGCTGGGCTTAAGGCCTGGGCACAAGTGCGGGCTGGGCTTAAGGCCTGGGCACAAGTGCGGGCTGGGCTTAAGGCCTCGGCACAAGTGCGGGCTGGGCTTAAGGCCTGGGCACAAGTGCGGGCTGGGCTTAAGGCCTGGGCACAAGTGCGGGCTGGGCTTAAGGCCTGGGCACAAGTGCGGGCTGGGCTTAAGGCCTGGGCACAAGTGCGGGCTGGGCTTAAGGCCTGGGCACAAGTGCGGGCTGGGCTTTAGGCCGGGGCACAAGTGCGGGCTAGGCTAAAGGCCGGGGCACAAGTGCGGGCTAGGCTAAAGGCCTGGGCACAAGTGCGGGCTAGGCTTAAGGCCGGGGCACAAGTGCGGGCTAGGCTTAAGGCCGGGGCACAAGTGCGGGCTAGGCTTAAGGCCGGGGCACAAGTGCGGGCTAGGCTTAAGGCCGGGGCACAAGTGCGGGCTAGGCTTAAGGCCGGGGCACAAGTGCGGGCTAGGCTTAAGGCCGGGGCACAAGTGCGGGCTAGGCTTAAGGCCGGGGCACAAGTGCGGGCTAGGCTTAAGGCCGGGGCACAAGTGCGGGCTAGGCTTAAGGCCGGGGCACAAGTGCGGGCTAGGCTTAAGGCCGGGGCACAAGTGCGGGCTAGGCTTAAGGCCGGGGCACAAGTGCGGGCTTGGCTTAAGGCCGGGGCACAAGTGCGGGCTGGGCTTAAGGCCGGGAGACAAGTGCGGGCTGGGCTTAAGGCCGCGGCACAAGTGCGGGCTGGGCTTAAGGCCTCAGCACAAGTGCGGGCTGGGCTTAAGGCCGGGGCACAAGTGCGGGCTGGGCTTAAGGCCTGGGCACAAGTGCGGGCTGGGCTTAAGGCCTGGGCACAAGTGCGGGCTGGGCTTAAGGCCTGGGCACAAGTGCGGGCTGGGCTTAAAGCCTGGGCACAAGTGCGGGCTGGGCTTAAGGCCTCGGCACAAGTGCGGGCTGGGCTTAAGGCCTGGGCACAAGTGCGGGCTGGGCTTAAGGCCTGGGCACAAGTGCGGGCTGGGCTTAAGGCCTGGGCACAAGTGCGGGCTGGGCTTAAGGCCTGGGCACAAGTGCGGGCTGGGCTTAAGGCCTGGGCACAAGTGCGGGCTGGGCTTAAGGCCTGGGCACAAGTGCGGGCTGGGCTTAAGGCCTGGGCACAAGTGCGGGCTGGGCTTAAGGCCTGGGCACAAGTGCGGGCTGGGCTTAAGGCCTGGGCACAAGTGCGGGCTGGGCTTTAGGCCGGGGCACAAGTGCGGGCTAGGCTAAAGGCCGGGGCACAAGTGCGGGCTAGGCTAAAGGCCTGGGCACAAGTGCGGGCTAGGCTTAAGGCCGGGGCACAAGTGCGGGCTAGGCTTAAGGCCGGGGCACAAGTGCGGGCTAGGCTTAAGGCCGGGGCACAAGTGCGGGCTAGGCTTAAGGCCGGGGCACAAGTGCGGGCTAGGCTTAAGGCCGGGGCACAAGTGCGGGCTAGGCTGAAGGCCGGGGCACAAGTGCGGGCTAGGCTGAAGGCCGGGGCACAAGTGCGGGCTAGGCTTAAGGCCGGGGCACAAGTGCGGGCTAGGCTTAAGGCCGGGGCACAAGTGCGGGCTAGGCTTAAGGCCGGGGCACAAGTGCGGGCTAGGCTTAAGGCCGGGGCACAAGTGCGGGCTAGGCTTAAGGCCGGGGCACAAGTGCGGGCTAGGCTTAAGGCCTGGGCACAAGTGCGGGCTAGGCTTAAGGCCTGGGCACAAGTGCGGGCTAGGCTTAAGGCCTGGGCACAAGTGCGGGCTAGGCTTAAGGCTTGGGCACAAGTGCGGGCTAGGCTTAAGGCCTGAGCACAAGTGCGGGCTTGGCTTAAGTCCGTGGCACAAGTGCGGGCTAGGCTTAAGGCCGGGGGCACAAGTGCGGGCTAGGCTTAAGGCCGGGGCACAAGTGCGGGCTAGGCTTAAGGCCGGGGCACAAGTGCGGGCTAGGCTTAAGGCCTGGGCACAAGTGCGGGCTAGGCTTAAGGCCTGGGCACAAGTGCGGGCTAGGCTTCAGGCCGATGCACAAGTGCGGGCTAGGTTTAAGGCCTGGGCACAAGTGCGGGCTAGGCTTAAGGCCTGGGCACAAGTGCGGGCTAGGCTTAAGGCCTGGGCACAAGTGCGGGCTAGGCTTAAGGCCTGGGCACAAGTGCGGGCTAGGCTTAAGGCCTGGGCACAAGTGCGGGCTAGGCTTAAGGCCTGGGCACAAGTGCGGGCTAGGCTTAATCCCGGGGCACAAGTGCGGGCTAGGCTTAAGGCCTGGGCACAAGTGCGGGCTTGGCTTAAGGCCTGGGCACAAGTGCGGGCTTGGCTTAAGGCCGGGGCACAAGTGCGGGCTAGGCTTAAGGCCGGGAGACAAGTGCGGGCTGGGCTTAAGGCCGCGGCACAAGTGCGGGCTGGGCTTAAGGCCGGGGCACAAGTGCGGGCTGGGCTTAAGGCCGGGGCACAAGTGCGGGCTGGGCTTAAGGCCTGGGCACAAGTGCGGGCTGGGCTTAAGGCCTGGGCACAAGTGCGGGCTGGGCTTAAGGCCTGGGCACAAGTGCGGGCTGGGCTTAAAGCCTGGGCACAAGTGCGGGCTGGGCTTAAGGCCTCAGCACAAGTGCGGGCTGGGCTTAAGGCCTGGGCACAAGTGCGGGCTGGGCTTAAGGCCTGGGCACAAGTGCGGGCTGGGCTTAAGGCCTGGGCACAAGTGCGGGCTGGGCTTAAGGCCTGGGCACAAGTGCGGGCTGGGCTTAAGGCCTGGGCACAAGTGCGGGCTAGGCTTAAGGCCGGGGCACAAGTGCGGGCTAGGCTTAAGGCCGGGGCACAAGTGCGGGCTAGGCTTAAGGCCGGGGCACAAGTGCGGGCTAGGCTTAAGGCCGGGGCACAAGTGCGGGCTAGGCTTAAGGCCTGGGCACAAGTGCGGGCTAGGCTTAAGGCCGGGGCACAAGTGCGGGCTAGGCTTAAGGCCGGGGCACAAGTGCGGGCTAGGCTTAAGGCCGGGGCACAAGTGCGGGCTAGGCTTAAGGCCGGGGCACAAGTGCGGGCTAGGCTTAAGGCCGGGGCACAAGTGCGGGCTAGGCTTAAGGCCGGGGCACAAGTGCGGGCTAGGCTGAAGGCCGGGGCACAAGTGCGGGCTAGGCTTAAGGCCGGGGGCACAAGTGCGGGCTAGGCATAAGGCCTGGGCACAAGTGCGGGCTAGGCTTATGGCCGATGCACAAGTGCGGGCTAGGCTTAAGGCCAGGGCACAAGTGCGGGCTAGGTTTAAGGCCTGGGCACAAGTGCGGGCTAGGCTTAAGGCCTGGGCACAAGTGCGGGCTAGGCTTAAGGCCTGGGCACAAGTGCGGGCTAGGCTTAAGGCCTGGGCACAAGTGCGGGCTAGGCTTAAGGCCGGGGCACAAGCGCGGGCTAGGCCTAAGGCCGGGGCACAAGCGCGGGCTAGGCTTAAGGCCGGGGCACAAGCGCGGGCTAGGCTTAAGGCCGGGGCACAAGCGCGGGCTAGGCTTAAGGCCGATGCACAAGCGCGGGCTAGGCTTAAGGCCGGGGCACAAACGCGGGCTAGGCTTAAGGCCGGGGCACAAGCGCGGGCTAGGCTTAAGGCCTGGGCACAAGTGCGGGCTAGGCTTAAGGCCGGGGCACAAGTGCGGGCTGGGCTTAAGGCCTGGGCACAAGTGCGGGCTGGGCTTAAGGCCTGGGCACAAGTGCGGGCTGGGCTTAAGGCCTGGGCACAAGTGCGGGCTGGGCTTAAGGCCTGGGCACAAGTGCGGGCTGGGCTTAAGGCCTGGGCACAAGTGCGGGCTGGGCTTTAGGCCGGGGCACAAGTGCGGGCTAGGCTAAAGGCCGGGGCACAAGTGCGGGCTAGGCTAAAGGCCTGGGCACAAGTGCGGGCTAGGCTTAAGGCCGGGGCACAAGTGCGGGCTAGGCTTAAGGCCGGGGCACAAGTGCGGGCTAGGCTTAAGGCCGGGGCACAAGTGCGGGCTAGGCTAAAGGCCTGGGCACAAGTGCGGGCTAGGCTTAAGGCCGGGGCACAAGTGCGGGCTAGGCTTAAGGCCGGGGCACAAGTGCGGGCTAGGCTTAAGGCCGGGGCACAAGTGCGGGCTAGGCTTAAGGCCGGGGCACAAGTGCGGGCTAGGCTTAAGGCCGGGGCACAAGTGCGGGCTAGGCTTAAGGCCGGGGCACAAGTGCGGGCTAGGCTTAAGGCCGGGGCACAAGTGCGGGCTAGGCTTAAGGCCGGGGCACAAGTGCAGTGCTGGCTAGGATCAAGGCAGGGGGCACAAGTGCTGGCTAGGCTTAAGGCATGGGCACAAGTGCCAGCTAGGCTTAAGGCCTGGGCACAAGTGCAGGCTAGGCTTAAGGCCTGGGCACAAGTGCAGTGCTGGCTAGGATCAAGGCAAGGGGGCACAAGTGCTGGCTAGGCTTAAGGCATGGGCACAAGTGCTGGCTAGGCTTAAGGCATACAGCTAACTCTTTGCACTCTTTGCATAAAGGGTTAGGCACCCATAGGGGTGAAGAGCTAGCTTTCACCCCTCTACTCTGTACTTGGACATTTAGGACTAGATCCTTTGTTGTACAGTGCGGAGCCTCTCCATAACCCCATGCTCCAAGCGACCAGGCACTTCTTGTCTGTCCTCCGTAAATGGGTAATGCCTTCTTCCCCAATTACAGTCGTGCATGTGCATTCAGACAGGACAAGAGCGAAGAGCATAAAGCTGGCCCTATGTGCATAACCAACATGAAGCTGAAGACAAAAACAAACAAACAAGCATACAAGGGGCTCAAAAGTGCGGGCTGGGCTTAAGGCCTGGGCACAAGTGGGGGCTGGGCTTAAGGCCTGGGCACAAGTGCGGGCTGGGCTTAAGGCCTGGGCACAAGTGCGGGCTGGGCTTAAGGCCTGGGCACAAGTGCGGGCTGGGCTTAAGGCCTGGGCACAAGTGCGGGCTGGGCTTAAGGCCTGGGCACAAGTGCGGGCTGGGCTTAAGGCCTGGGCACAAGTGCGGGCTGGGCTTAAGGCCTCGGCACAAGTGCGGGCTGGGCTTAAGGCCTGGGCACAAGTGCGGGCTGGGCTTAAGGCCTGGGCACAAGTGCGGGCTGGGCTTAAGGCCTGGGCACAAGTGCGGGCTGGGCTTAAGGCCTGGGCACAAGTGCGGGCTGGGCTTAAGGCCTGGGCACAAGTGCGGGCTGGGCTTTAGGCCGGGGCACAAGTGCGGGCTAGGCTAAAGGCCGGGGCACAAGTGCGGGCTAGGCTAAAGGCCTGGGCACAAGTGCGGGCTAGGCTTAAGGCCGGGGCACAAGTGCGGGCTAGGCTTAAGGCCGGGGCACAAGTGCGGGCTAGGCTTAAGGCCGGGGCACAAGTGCGGGCTAGGCTTAAGGCCGGGGCACAAGTGCGGGCTAGGCTTAAGGCCGGGGCACAAGTGCGGGCTAGGCTTAAGGCCGGGGCACAAGTGCGGGCTAGGCTTAAGGCCGGGGCACAAGTGCGGGCTAGGCTTAAGGCCGGGGCACAAGTGCGGGCTAGGCTTAAGGCCGGGGCACAAGTGCGGGCTAGGCTTAAGGCCGGGGCACAAGTGCGGGCTAGGCTTAAGGCCGGGGCACAAGTGCGGGCTTGGCTTAAGGCCGGGGCACAAGTGCGGGCTGGGCTTAAGGCCGGGAGACAAGTGCGGGCTGGGCTTAAGGCCGCGGCACAAGTGCGGGCTGGGCTTAAGGCCGGGGCACAAGTGCGGGCTGGGCTTAAGGCCGGGGCACAAGTGCGGGCTGGGCTTAAGGCCTGGGCACAAGTGCGGGCTGGGCTTAAGGCCTGGGCACAAGTGCGGGCTGGGCTTAAGGCCTGGGCACAAGTGCGGGCTGGGCTTAAAGCCTGGGCACAAGTGCGGGCTGGGCTTAAGGCCTCGGCACAAGTGCGGGCTGGGCTTAAGGCCTGGGCACAAGTGCGGGCTGGGCTTAAGGCCTGGGCACAAGTGCGGGCTGGGCTTAAGGCCTGGGCACAAGTGCGGGCTGGGCTTAAGGCCTGGGCACAAGTGCGGGCTGGGCTTAAGGCCTGGGCACAAGTGCGGGCTGGGCTTAAGGCCTGGGCACAAGTGCGGGCTGGGCTTAAGGCCTGGGCACAAGTGCGGGCTGGGCTTAAGGCCTGGGCACAAGTGCGGGCTGGGCTTAAGGCCTGGGCACAAGTGCGGGCTGGGCTTTAGGCCGGGGCACAAGTGCGGGCTAGGCTAAAGGCCGGGGCACAAGTGCGGGCTAGGCTAAAGGCCTGGGCACAAGTGCGGGCTAGGCTTAAGGCCGGGGCACAAGTGCGGGCTAGGCTTAAGGCCGGGGCACAAGTGCGGGCTAGGCTTAAGGCCGGGGCACAAGTGCGGGCTAGGCTTAAGGCCGGGGCACAAGTGCGGGCTAGGCTTAAGGCCGGGGCACAAGTGCGGGCTAGGCTGAAGGCCGGGGCACAAGTGCGGGCTAGGCTGAAGGCCGGGGCACAAGTGCGGGCTAGGCTTAAGGCCGGGGCACAAGTGCGGGCTAGGCTTAAGGCCGGGGCACAAGTGCGGGCTAGGCTTAAGGCCGGGGCACAAGTGCGGGCTAGGCTTAAGGCCGGGGCACAAGTGCGGGCTAGGCTTAAGGCCGGGGCACAAGTGCGGGCTAGGCTTAAGGCCTGGGCACAAGTGCGGGCTAGGCTTAAGGCCTGGGCACAAGTGCGGGCTAGGCTTAAGGCCTGGGCACAAGTGCGGGCTAGGCTTAAGGCTTGGGCACAAGTGCGGGCTAGGCTTAAGGCCTGAGCACAAGTGCGGGCTTGGCTTAAGTCCGTGGCACAAGTGCGGGCTAGGCTTAAGGCCGGGGGCACAAGTGCGGGCTAGGCTTAAGGCCGGGGCACAAGTGCGGGCTAGGCTTAAGGCCGGGGCACAAGTGCGGGCTAGGCTTAAGGCCTGGGCACAAGTGCGGGCTAGGCTTAAGGCCTGGGCACAAGTGCGGGCTAGGCTTCAGGCCGATGCACAAGTGCGGGCTAGGTTTAAGGCCTGGGCACAAGTGCGGGCTAGGCTTAAGGCCTGGGCACAAGTGCGGGCTAGGCTTAAGGCCTGGGCACAAGTGCGGGCTAGGCTTAAGGCCTGGGCACAAGTGCGGGCTAGGCTTAAGGCCTGGGCACAAGTGCGGGCTAGGCTTAAGGCCTGGGCACAAGTGCGGGCTAGGCTTAATCCCGGGGCACAAGTGCGGGCTAGGCTTAAGGCCTGGGCACAAGTGCGGGCTAGGCTTAAGGCCTGGGCACAAGTGCGGGCTAGGCTTAAGGCCTGGGCACAAGTGTGGGCTGGGCTTAAGGCCTGGGCACAAGTGCGGGCTGGGCTTAAGGCCTGGGCACAAGTGCGGGCTGGGCTTAAGGCCTGGGCACAAGTGCGGGCTGGGCTTAAGGCCTGGGCACAAGTGCGGGCTGGGCTTAAGGCCTGGGCACAAGTGCGGGCTGGGCTTAAGGCCTGGGCACAAGTGCGGGCTGGGCTTTAGGCCGGGGCACAAGTGCGGGCTAGGCTAAAGGCCGGGGCACAAGTGCGGGCTAGGCTAAAGGCCTGGGCACAAGTGCGGGCTAGGCTTAAGGCCGGGGCACAAGTGCGGGCTAGGCTTAAGGCCGGGGCACAAGTGCGGGCTAGGCTTAAGGCCGGGGCACAAGTGCGGGCTAGGCTTAAGGCCGGGGCACAAGTGCGGGCTAGGCTTAAGGCCGGGGCACAAGTGCGGGCTAGGCTTAAGGCCGGGGCACAAGTGCGGGCTAGGCTTAAGGCCGGGGCACAAGTGCGGGCTAGGCTTAAGGCCGGGGCACAAGTGCGGGCTAGGCTTAAGGCCGGGGCACAAGTGCGGGCTAGGCTTAAGGCCGGGGCACAAGTGCGGGCTAGGCTTAAGGCCGGGGCACAAGTGCGGGCTAGGCTTAAGGCCGGGGCACAAGTGCGGGCTTGGCTTAAGGCCGGGGCACAAGTGCGGGCTGGGCTTAAGGCCGGGAGACAAGTGCGGGCTGGGCTTAAGGTCGGGGCACAAGTGCGGGCTAGGCTTAAGGCCGGGGCACAAGTGCGGGCTAGGCTTAAGGCCGGGGCACAAGTGCGGGCTAGGCTTAAGGCCGGGGCACAAGTGCGGGCTAGGCTTAAGGCCGGGGCACAAGTGCGGGCTAGGCTTAAGGCCGGGGCACAAGTGCGGGCTAGGCTTAAGGCCGGGGCACAAGTGCGGGCTAGGCTTAAGGCCGGGGCACAAGTGCGGGCTAGGCTTAAGGCCGGGGCACAAGTGCGGGCTAGGCTTAAGGCCGGGGCACAAGTGCGGGCTAGGCTTAAGGCCGGGGCACAAGTGCGGGCTAGGCTTAAGGCCGGGGCACAAGTGCGGGCTAGGCTTAAGGCCGGGGCACAAGTGCGGGCTAGGCTTAAGGCCGGGGCACAAGTGCGGGCTAGGCTTAAGGCCGGGGCACAAGTGCAGTGCTGGCTAGGATCAAGGCAGGGGGCACAAGTGCTGGCTAGGCTTAAGGCATGGGCACAAGTGCCAGCTAGGCTTAAGGCCTGGGCACAAGTGCAGGCTAGGCTTAAGGCCTGGGCACAAGTGCAGTGCTGGCTAGGATCAAGGCAAGGGGGCACAAGTGCTGGCTAGGCTTAAGGCATGGGCACAAGTGCTGGCTAGGCTTAAGGCATACAGCTAACTCTTTGCACTCTTTGCATAAAGGGTTAGGCACCCATAGGGGTGAAGAGCTAGCTTTCACCCCTCTACTCTGTACTTGGACATTTAGGACTAGATCCTTTGTTGTACAGTGCGGAGCCTCTCCATAACCCCATGCTCCAAGCGACCAGGCACTTCTTGTCTGTCCTCCGTAAATGGGTAATGCCTTCTTCCCCAATTACAGTCGTGCATGTGCATTCAGACGGGACAAGAGCGAAGAGCATAAAGCTGGCCCTATGTGCATAACCAACATGAAGCTGAAGACAAAAACAAACAAACAAGCATACAAGGGGCTCAAAAGTGCGGGCTGGGCTTAAGGCCTGGGCACAAGTGGGGGCTGGGCTTAAGGCCTGGGCACAAGTGCGGGCTGGGCTTAAGGCCTGGGCACAAGTGCGGGCTGGGCTTAAGGCCTGGGCACAAGTGCGGGCTGGGCTTAAGGCCTGGGCACAAGTGCGGGCTGGGCTTAAGGCCTGGGCACAAGTGCGGGCTGGGCTTAAGGCCTGGGCACAAGTGCGGGCTGGGCTTAAGGCCTGGGCACAAGTGCGGGCTGGGCTTAAGGCCTGGGCACAAGTGCGGGCTAGGCTTAAGGCCAGGGCACAAGTGCGGGCTAGGCTTAAGGCCGGGGCACAAGTGCGGGCTAGGCTTAAGGCCGGGGCACAAGTGCGGGCTAGGCTTAAGGCCGGGGCACAAGTGCGGGCTAGGCTTAAGGCCGGGGCACAAGTGCGGGCTAGGCTTAAGGCCGGGGCACAAGTGCGGGCTAGGCTTAAGGCCGGGGCACAAGTGCGGGCTAGGCTTAAGGCCGGGGCACAAGTGCGGGCTAGGCTTAAGGCCGGGGCACAAGTGCGGGCTAGGCTTAAGGCCGGGGCACAAGTGCGGGCTAGGCTTAAGGCCGGGGCACAAGTGCGGGCTTGGCTTAAGGCCGGGGCACAAGTGCGGGCTAGGCTTAAGGCCGGGAGACAAGTGCGGGCTGGGCTTAAGGCCGCGGCACAAGTGCGGGCTGGGCTTAAGGCCGGGGCACAAGTGCGGGCTGGGCTTAAGGCCGGGGCACAAGTGCGGGCTGGGCTTAAGGCCTGGGCACAAGTGCGGGCTGGGCTTAAGGCCTGGGCACAAGTGCGGGCTGGGCTTAAGGCCTGGGCACAAGTGCGGGCTGGGCTTAAGGCCTGGGCACAAGTGCGGGCTGGGCTTAAAGCCTGGGCACAAGTGCGGGCTGGGCTTAAGGCCTCAGCACAAGTGCGGGCTGGGCTTAAGGCCTGGGCACAAGTGCGGGCTGGGCTTAAGGCCTGGGCACAAGTGCGGGCTGGGCTTAAGGCCTGGGCACAAGTGCGGGCTGGGCTTAAGGCCTGGGCACAAGTGCGGGCTGGGCTTAAGGCCTGGGCACAAGTGCGGGCTGGGCTTAAGGCCTGGGCACAAGTGCGGGCTGGGCTTAAGGCCTGGGCACAAGTGCGGGCTGGGCTTAAGGCCTGGGCACAAGTGCGGGCTGGGCTTAAGGCCTGGGCACAAGTGCGGGCTGGGCTTAAGGCCTGGGCACAAGTGCGGGCTGGGCTTAAGGCCTGGGCACAAGTGCGGGCTGGGCTTTAGGCCGGGGCACAAGTGCGGGCTAGGCTAAAGGCCGGGGCACAAGTGCGGGCTAGGCTAAAGGCCTGGGCACAAGTGCGGGCTAGGCTTAAGGCCGGGGCACAAGTGCGGGCTAGGCTTAAGGCCGGGGCACAAGTGCGGGCTAGGCTTAAGGCCGGGGCACAAGTGCGGGCTAGGCTTAAGGCCGGGGCACAAGTGCGGGCTAGGTTTAAGGCCTGGGCACAAGTGCGGGCTGGGCTTAAGGCCTGGGCACAAGTGCGGGCTGGGCTTAAGGCCTGGGCACAAGTGCGGGCTGGGCTTTAGGCCGGGGCACAAGTGCGGGCTAGGCTAAAGGCCGGGGCACAAGTGCGGGCTAGGCTAAAGGCCTGGGCACAAGTGCGGGCTAGGCTTAAGGCCGGGGCACAAGTGCGGGCTAGGCTTAAGGCCGGGGCACAAGTGCGGGCTAGGCTTAAGGCCGGGGCACAAGTGCGGGCTAGGCTTAAGGCCGGGGCACAAGTGCGGGCTAGGCTGAAGGCCGGGGCACAAGTGCGGGCTAGGCTGAAGGCCGGGGCACAAGTGCGGGCTAGGCTTAAGGCCGGGGCACAAGTGCGGGCTAGGCTTAAGGCCGGGGCACAAGTGCGGGCTAGGCTTAAGGCCGGGGCACAAGTGCGGGCTAGGCTTAAGGCCGGGGCACAAGTGCGGGCTAGGCTTAAGGCCGGGGCACAAGTGCGGGCTAGGCTTAAGGCCTGGGCACAAGTGCGGGCTAGGCTTAAGGCCTGGGCACAAGTGCGGGCTAGGCTTAAGGCCTGGGCACAAGTGCGGGCTAGGCTTAAGGCCTGGGCACAAGTGCGGGCTAGGCTTAAGGCCGGGGGCACAAGTGCGGGCTAGGCTTAAGGCCGGGGGCACAAGTGCGTGCTAGGCATAAGGCCTGGGCACAAGTGCGGGCTAGGCTTAAGGCCGATGCACAAGTGCGGGCTAGGCTTAAGGCCGGGGCACAAGTGCGGGCTAGGTTTAAGGCCTGGGCACAAGTGCGGGCTAGGCTTAAGGCCTGAGCACAAGTGCGGGCTAGGCTTAAGGCCGGGGCACAAGTGCGGGCTGGGCTTAAGGTCGGGGCACAAGTGCGGGCTGGGCTTAAGGTCGGGGCACAAGTGCGGGCTAGGCTTAAGGCCGGGGCACAAGTGCGGGCTAGGCTTAAGGCCGGGGCACAAGTGCGGGCTAGGCTTAAGGCCGGGGCACAAGTGCGGGCTAGGCTTAAGGCCGGGGCACAAGTGCGGGCTAGGCTTAAGGCCGGGGCACAAGTGCGGGCTAGGCTTAAGGCCTGGGCACAAGTGCAGTGCTGGCTAGGATCAAGGCAAGGGGGCACAAGTGCTGGCTAGGCTTAAGGCATGGGCACAAGTGCTGGCTAGGCTTAAGGCATACAGCTAACTCTTTGCACTCTTTGCATAAAGGGTTAGGCACCCATAGGGGTGAAGAGCTAGCTTTCACCCCTCTACTCTGTACTTGGACATTTAGGACTAGATCCTTTGTTGTACAGTGCGGAGCCTCTCCATAACCCCATGCTCCAAGCGACCAGGCACTTCTTGTCTGTCCTCCGTAAATGGGTAATGCCTTCTTCCCCAATTACAGTCGTGCATGTGCATTCAGACGGGACAAGAGCGAAGAGCATAAAGCTGGCCCTATGTGCATAACCAACATGAAGCTGAAGACAAAAACAAACAAACAAGCATACAAGGGGCTCAAAAGTGCGGGCTGGGCTTAAGGCCTGGGCACAAGTGGGGGCTGGGCTTAAGGCCTGGGCACAAGTGCGGGCTGGGCTTAAGGCCTGGGCACAAGTGCGGGCTGGGCTTAAGGCCTGGGCACAAGTGCGGGCTGGGCTTAAGGCCTGGGCACAAGTGCGGGCTGGGCTTAAGGCCTGGGCACAAGTGTGGGCTGGGCTTAAGGCCTGGGCACAAGTGCGGGCTGGGCTTAAGGCCTGGGCACAAGTGCGGGCTGGGCTTAAGGCCTGGGCACAAGTGCGGGCTGGGCTTAAGGCCTGGGCACAAGTGCGGGCTGGGCTTAAGGCCTGGGCACAAGTGCGGGCTGGGCTTAAGGCCTGGGCACAAGTGCGGGCTGGGCTTTAGGCCGGGGCACAAGTGCGGGCTAGGCTAAAGGCCGGGGCACAAGTGCGGGCTAGGCTAAAGGCCTGGGCACAAGTGCGGGCTAGGCTTAAGGCCGGGGCACAAGTGCGGGCTAGGCTTAAGGCCGGGGCACAAGTGCGGGCTAGGCTTAAGGCCGGGGCACAAGTGCGGGCTAGGCTTAAGGCCGGGGCACAAGTGCGGGCTAGGCTTAAGGCCGGGGCACAAGTGCGGGCTAGGCTTAAGGCCGGGGCACAAGTGCGGGCTAGGCTTAAGGCCGGGGCACAAGTGCGGGCTAGGCTTAAGGCCGGGGCACAAGTGCGGGCTAGGCTTAAGGCCGGGGCACAAGTGCGGGCTAGGCTTAAGGCCGGGGCACAAGTGCGGGCTAGGCTTAAGGCCGGGGCACAAGTGCGGGCTAGGCTTAAGGCCGGGGCACAAGTGCGGGCTTGGCTTAAGGCCGGGGCACAAGTGCGGGCTGGGCTTAAGGCCGGGAGACAAGTGCGGGCTGGGCTTAAGGCCGCGGCACAAGTGCGGGCTGGGCTTAAGGCCGGGGCACAAGTGCGGGCTGGGCTTAAGGCCGGGGCACAAGTGCGGGCTGGGCTTAAGGCCTGGGCACAAGTGCGGGCTGGGCTTAAGGCCTGGGCACAAGTGCGGGCTGGGCTTAAGGCCTGGGCACAAGTGCGGGCTGGGCTTAAAGCCTGGGCACAAGTGCGGGCTGGGCTTAAGGCCTCAGCACAAGTGCGGGCTGGGCTTAAGGCCTGGGCACAAGTGCGGGCTGGGCTTAAGGCCTGGGCACAAGTGCGGGCTGGGCTTAAGGCCTGGGCACAAGTGCGGGCTGGGCTTAAGGCCTGGGCACAAGTGCGGGCTGGGCTTAAGGCCTGGGCACAAGTGCGGGCTGGGCTTAAGGCCTGGGCACAAGTGCGGGCTGGGCTTAAGGCCTGGGCACAAGTGCGGGCTGGGCTTAAGGCCTGGGCACAAGTGCGGGCTGGGCTTAAGGCCTGGGCACAAGTGCGGGCTGGGCTTTAGGCCGGGGCACAAGTGCGGGCTAGGCTAAAGGCCGGGGCACAAGTGCGGGCTAGGCTAAAGGCCTGGGCACAAGTGCGGGCTAGGCTTAAGGCCGGGGCACAAGTGCGGGCTAGGCTTAAGGCCGGGGCACAAGTGCGGGCTAGGCTTAAGGCCGGGGCACAAGTGCGGGCTAGGCTTAAGGCCGGGGCACAAGTGCGGGCTAGGCTGAAGGCCGGGGCACAAGTGCGGGCTAGGCTGAAGGCCGGGGCACAAGTGCGGGCTAGGCTGAAGGCCGGGGCACAAGTGCGGGCTAGGCTGAAGGCCGGGGCACAAGTGCGGGCTAGGCTTAAGGCCGGGGCACAAGTGCGGGCTAGGCTTAAGGCCGGGGCACAAGTGCGGGCTAGGCTTAAGGCCGGGGCACAAGTGCGGGCTAGGCTTAAGGCCGGGGCACAAGTGCGGGCTAGGCTTAAGGCCGGGGCACAAGTGCGGGCTAGGCTTAAGGCCTGGGCACAAGTGCGGGCTAGGCTTAAGGCCGGGGCACAAGTGCGGGCTAGGCTTAAGGCCGGGGCACAAGTGCGGGCTAGGCTTAAGGCCGGGGCACAAGTGCGGGCTAGGCTTAAGGCCGGGGCACAAGTGCGGGCTAGGCTTAAGGCCGGGGCACAAGTGCGGGCTAGGCTTAAGGCCGGGGCACAAGTGCGGGCTAGGCTTAAGGCCGGGGCACAAGTGCGGGCTAGGCTGAAGGCCGGGGCACAAGTGCGGGCTAGGCTTAAGGCCGGGGGCACAAGTGCGGGCTAGGCATAAGGCCTGGGCACAAGTGCGGGCTAGGCTTAAGGCCGATGCACAAGTGCGGGCTAGGCTTAAGGCCAGGGCACAAGTGCGGGCTAGGTTTAAGGCCTGGGCACAAGTGCGGGCTAGGCTTAAGGCCTGGGCACAAGTGCGGGCTAGGCTTAAGGCCTGGGCACAAGTGCGGGCTAGGCTTAAGGCCTGGGCACAAGTGCGGGCTAGGCTTAAGGCCGGGGCACAAGCGCGGGCTAGGCCTAAGGCCGGGGCACAAGCGCGGGCTAGGCTTAAGGCCGGGGCACAAGCGCGGGCTAGGCTTAAGGCCGGGGCACAAGCGCGGGCTAGGCTTAAGGCCGATGCACAAGCGCGGGCTAGGCTTAAGGCCGGGGCACAAACGTGGGCTAGGCTTAAGGCCGGGGCACAAGCGCGGGCTAGGCTTAAGGCCTGGGCACAAGTGCGGGCTAGGCTTAAGGCCGGGGCACAAGTGCGGGCTAGGCTTAAGGCCGGGGCACAAGTGCGGGCTAGGCTTAAGGCCGGGGCACAAGTGCGGGCTAGGCTTAAGGCCGGGGCACAAGTGCGGGCTAGGCTTAAGGCCGGGGCACAAGTGCGGGCTAGGCTTAAGGCCGGGGCACAAGTGCGGGCTAGGCTTAAGGCCGGGGCACAAGTGCGGGCTAGGCTTAAGGCCGGGGCACAAGTGCGGGCTAGGCTTAAGGCCGGGGCACAAGTGCGGGCTAGGCTTAAGGCCGGGGCACAAGTGCGGGCTAGGCTTAAGGCCGGGGCACAAGTGCGGGCTAGGCTTAAGGCCGGGGCACAAGTGCGGGCTAGGCTTAAGGCCGGGGCACAAGTGCAGTGCTGGCTAGGATCAAGGCAGGGGGCACAAGTGCTGGCTAGGCTTAAGGCATGGGCACAAGTGCCAGCTAGGCTTAAGGCCTGGGCACAAGTGCAGGCTAGGCTTAAGGCCTGGGCACAAGTGCAGTGCTGGCTAGGATCAAGGCAAGGGGGCACAAGTGCTGGCTAGGCTTAAGGCATGGGCACAAGTGCTGGCTAGGCTTAAGGCATACAGCTAACTTTTTGCACTCTTTGCATAAAGGGTTAGGCACCCATAGGGGTGAAGAGCTAGCTTTCACCCCTCTACTCTGTACTTGGACATTTAGGACTAGATCCTTTGTTGTACAGTGCGGAGCCTCTCCATAACCCCATGCTCCAAGCGACCAGGCACTTCTTGTCTGTCCTCCGTAAATGGGTAATGCCTTCTTCCCCAATTACAGTCGTGCATGTGCATTCAGACGGGACAAGAGCGAAGAGCATAAAGCTGGCCCTATGTGCATAACCAACATGAAGCTGAAGACAAAAACAAACAAACAAGCATACAAGGGGCTCAAAAGTGCGGGCTGGGCTTAAGGCCTGGGCACAAGTGGGGGCTGGGCTTAAGGCCTGGGCACAAGTGCGGGCTGGGCTTAAGGCCTGGGCACAAGTGCGGGCTGGGCTTAAGGCCTGGGCACAAGTGCGGGCTGGGCTTAAGGCCTGGGCACAAGTGCGGGCTGGGCTTAAGGCCTGGGCACAAGTGCGGGCTGGGCTTAAGGCCTGGGCACAAGTGCGGGCTGGGCTTAAGGCCTCGGCACAAGTGCGGGCTGGGCTTAAGGCCTGGGCACAAGTGCGGGCTGGGCTTAAGGCCTGGGCACAAGTGCGGGCTGGGCTTAAGGCCTGGGCACAAGTGCGGGCTGGGCTTAAGGCCTGGGCACAAGTGCGGGCTGGGCTTAAGGCCGGGGCACAAGTGCGGGCTAGGCTTAAGGCCGGGGCACAAGTGCGGGCTAGGCTTAAGGCCGGGGCACAAGTGCGGGCTAGGCTTAAGGCCGGGGCACAAGTGCGGGCTAGGCTTAAGGCCTGGGCACAAGTGCGGGCTAGGCTTAAGGCCTGGGCACAAGTGCGGGCTAGGCTTAAGGCCTGGGCACAAGTGCGGGCTAGGCTTAAGGCCGGGGGCACAAGTGCGGGCTAGGCTTAAGGCCGGGGGCACAAGTGCGTGCTAGGCATAAGGCCTGGGCACAAGTGCGGGCTAGGCTTAAGGCCGATGCACAAGTGCGGGCTAGGCTTAAGGCCGGGGCACAAGTGCGGGCTAGGTTTAAGGCCTGGGCACAAGTGCGGGCTAGGCTTAAGGCCTGAGCACAAGTGCGGGCTAGGCTTAAGGCCGGGGCACAAGTGCGGGCTGGGCTTAAGGTCGGGGCACAAGTGCGGGCTGGGCTTAAGGTCGGGGCACAAGTGCGGGCTAGGCTTAAGGCCGGGGCACAAGTGCGGGCTAGGCTTAAGGCCGGGGCACAAGTGCGGGCTAGGCTTAAGGCCGGGGCACAAGTGCGGGCTAGGCTTAAGGCCAGGGCACAAGTGCGGGCTAGGCTTAAGGCCGGGGCACAAGTGCGGGCTAGGCTTAAGGCCTGGGCACAAGTGCAGTGCTGGCTAGGATCAAGGCAAGGGGGCACAAGTGCTGGCTAGGCTTAAGGCATGGGCACAAGTGCTGGCTAGGCTTAAGGCATACAGCTAACTCTTTGCACTCTTTGCATAAAGGGTTAGGCACCCATAGGGGTGAAGAGCTAGCTTTCACCCCTCTACTCTGTACTTGGACATTTAGGACTAGATCCTTTGTTGTACAGTGCGGAGCCTCTCCATAACCCCATGCTCCAAGCGACCAGGCACTTCTTGTCTGTCCTCCGTAAATGGGTAATGCCTTCTTCCCCAATTACAGTCGTGCATGTGCATTCAGACGGGACAAGAGCGAAGAGCATAAAGCTGGCCCTATGTGCATAACCAACATGAAGCTGAAGACAAAAACAAACAAACAAGCATACAAGGGGCTCAAAAGTGCGGGCTGGGCTTAAGGCCTGGGCACAAGTGGGGGCTGGGCTTAAGGCCTGGGCACAAGTGCGGGCTGGGCTTAAGGCCTGGGCACAAGTGCGGGCTGGGCTTAAGGCCTGGGCACAAGTGCGGGCTGGGCTTAAGGCCTGGGCACAAGTGCGGGCTGGGCTTAAGGCCTGGGCACAAGTGCGGGCTGGGCTTAAGGCCTGGGCACAAGTGCGGGCTGGGCTTAAGGCCTGGGCACAAGTGCGGGCTGGGCTTAAGGCCTGGGCACAAGTGCGGGCTGGGCTTAAGGCCTGGGCACAAGTGCGGGCTGGGCTTAAGGCCTGGGCACAAGTGCGGGCTGGGCTTAAGGCCTGGGCACAAGTGCGGGCTGGGCTTTAGGCCGGGGCACAAGTGCGGGCTAGGCTAAAGGCCGGGGCACAAGTGCGGGCTAGGCTAAAGGCCTGGGCACAAGTGCGGGCTAGGCTTAAGGCCGGGGCACAAGTGCGGGCTAGGCTTAAGGCCGGGGCACAAGTGCGGGCTAGGCTTAAGGCCGGGGCACAAGTGCGGGCTAGGCTTAAGGCCGGGGCACAAGTGCGGGCTAGGCTTAAGGCCGGGGCACAAGTGCGGGCTAGGCTTAAGGCCGGGGCACAAGTGCGGGCTAGGCTTAAGGCCGGGGCACAAGTGCGGGCTAGGCTTAAGGCCGGGGCACAAGTGCGGGCTAGGCTTAAGGCCGGGGCACAAGTGCGGGCTAGGCTTAAGGCCGGGGCACAAGTGCGGGCTAGGCTTAAGGCCGGGGCACAAGTGCGGGCTAGGCTTAAGGCCGGGGCACAAGTGCGGGCTTGGCTTAAGGCCGGGGCACAAGTGCGGGCTAGGCTTAAGGCCGGGAGACAAGTGCGGGCTGGGCTTAAGGCCGCGGCACAAGTGCGGGCTGGGCTTAAGGCCGGGGCACAAGTGCGGGCTGGGCTTAAGGCCGGGGCACAAGTGCGGGCTGGGCTTAAGGCCTGGGCACAAGTGCGGGCTGGGCTTAAGGCCTGGGCACAAGTGCGGGCTGGGCTTAAGGCCTGGGCACAAGTGCGGGCTGGGCTTAAAGCCTGGGCACAAGTGCGGGCTGGGCTTAAGGCCTCAGCACAAGTGCGGGCTGGGCTTAAGGCCTGGGCACAAGTGCGGGCTGGGCTTAAGGCCTGGGCACAAGTGCGGGCTGGGCTTAAGGCCTGGGCACAAGTGCGGGCTGGGCTTAAGGCCTGGGCACAAGTGCGGGCTGGGCTTAAGGCCTGGGCACAAGTGCGGGCTGGGCTTAAGGCCTGGGCACAAGTGCGGGCTGGGCTTAAGGCCTGGGCACAAGTGCGGGCTGGGCTTAAGGCCTGGGCACAAGTGCGGGCTGGGCTTAAGGCCTGGGCACAAGTGCGGGCTGGGCTTTAGGCCGGGGCACAAGTGCGGGCTAGGCTAAAGGCCGGGGCACAAGTGCGGGCTAGGCTAAAGGCCTGGGCACAAGTGCGGGCTAGGCTTAAGGCCGGGGCACAAGTGCGGGCTAGGCTTAAGGCCGGGGCACAAGTGCGGGCTAGGCTTAAGGCCGGGGCACAAGTGCGGGCTAGGCTTAAGGCCGGGGCACAAGTGCGGGCTAGGCTGAAGGCCGGGGCACAAGTGCGGGCTAGGCTGAAGGCCGGGGCACAAGTGCGGGCTAGGCTGAAGGCCGGGGCACAAGTGCGGGCTAGGCTGAAGGCCGGGGCACAAGTGCGGGCTAGGCTTAAGGCCGGGGCACAAGTGCGGGCTAGGCTTAAGGCCGGGGCACAAGTGCGGGCTAGGCTTAAGGCCGGGGCACAAGTGCGGGCTAGGCTTAAGGCCGGGGCACAAGTGCGGGCTAGGCTTAAGGCCGGGGCACAAGTGCGGGCTAGGCTTAAGGCCTGGGCACAAGTGCGGGCTAGGCTTAAGGCCGGGGCACAAGTGCGGGCTAGGCTTAAGGCCGGGGCACAAGTGCGGGCTAGGCTTAAGGCCGGGGCACAAGTGCGGGCTAGGCTTAAGGCCGGGGCACAAGTGCGGGCTAGGCTTAAGGCCGGGGCACAAGTGCGGGCTAGGCTTAAGGCCGGGGCACAAGTGCGGGCTAGGCTTAAGGCCGGGGCACAAGTGCGGGCTAGGCTGAAGGCCGGGGCACAAGTGCGGGCTAGGCTTAAGGCCGGGGGCACAAGTGCGGGCTAGGCATAAGGCCTGGGCACAAGTGCGGGCTAGGCTTAAGGCCGATGCACAAGTGCGGGCTAGGCTTAAGGCCAGGGCACAAGTGCGGGCTAGGTTTAAGGCCTGGGCACAAGTGCGGGCTAGGCTTAAGGCCTGGGCACAAGTGCGGGCTAGGCTTAAGGCCTGGGCACAAGTGCGGGCTAGGCTTAAGGCCTGGGCACAAGTGCGGGCTAGGCTTAAGGCCGGGGCACAAGCGCGGGCTAGGCCTAAGGCCGGGGCACAAGCGCGGGCTAGGCTTAAGGCCGGGGCACAAGCGCGGGCTAGGCTTAAGGCCGGGGCACAAGCGCGGGCTAGGCTTAAGGCCGATGCACAAGCGCGGGCTAGGCTTAAGGCCGGGGCACAAACGTGGGCTAGGCTTAAGGCCGGGGCACAAGCGCGGGCTAGGCTTAAGGCCTGGGCACAAGTGCGGGCTAGGCTTAAGGCCGGGGCACAAGTGCGGGCTAGGCTTAAGGCCGGGGCACAAGTGCGGGCTAGGCTTAAGGCCGGGGCACAAGTGCGGGCTAGGCTTAAGGCCGGGGCACAAGTGCGGGCTAGGCTTAAGGCCGGGGCACAAGTGCGGGCTAGGCTTAAGGCCGGGGCACAAGTGCGGGCTAGGCTTAAGGCCGGGGCACAAGTGCGGGCTAGGCTTAAGGCCGGGGCACAAGTGCGGGCTAGGCTTAAGGCCGGGGCACAAGTGCGGGCTAGGCTTAAGGCCGGGGCACAAGTGCGGGCTAGGCTTAAGGCCGGGGCACAAGTGCGGGCTAGGCTTAAGGCCGGGGCACAAGTGCGGGCTAGGCTTAAGGCCGGGGCACAAGTGCAGTGCTGGCTAGGATCAAGGCAGGGGGCACAAGTGCTGGCTAGGCTTAAGGCATGGGCACAAGTGCCAGCTAGGCTTAAGGCCTGGGCACAAGTGCAGGCTAGGCTTAAGGCCTGGGCACAAGTGCAGTGCTGGCTAGGATCAAGGCAAGGGGGCACAAGTGCTGGCTAGGCTTAAGGCATGGGCACAAGTGCTGGCTAGGCTTAAGGCATACAGCTAACTTTTTGCACTCTTTGCATAAAGGGTTAGACACCCATAGGGGTGAAGAGCTAGCTTTCACCCCTCTACTCTGTACTTGGACATTTAGGACTAGATCCTTTGTTGTACAGTGCGGAGCCTCTCCATAACCCCATGCTCCAAGCGACCAGGCACTTCTTGTCTGTCCTCCGTAAATGGGTAATGCCTTCTTCCCCAATTACAGTCGTGCATGTGCATTCAGACGGGACAAGAGCGAAGAGCATAAAGCTGGCCCTATGTGCATAACCAACATGAAGCTGAAGACAAAAACAAACAAACAAGCATACAAGGGGCTCAAAAGTGCGGGCTGGGCTTAAGGCCTGGGCACAAGTGGGGGCTGGGCTTAAGGCCTGGGCACAAGTGCGGGCTGGGCTTAAGGCCTGGGCACAAGTGCGGGCTGGGCTTAAGGCCTGGGCACAAGTGCGGGCTGGGCTTAAGGCCTGGGCACAAGTGCGGGCTGGGCTTAAGGCCTGGGCACAAGTGCGGGCTGGGCTTAAGGCCTGGGCACAAGTGCGGGCTGGGCTTAAGGCCTCGGCACAAGTGCGGGCTGGGCTTAAGGCCTGGGCACAAGTGCGGGCTGGGCTTAAGGCCTGGGCACAAGTGCGGGCTGGGCTTAAGGCCTGGGCACAAGTGCGGGCTGGGCTTAAGGCCTGGGCACAAGTGCGGGCTAGGCTTAAGGCCGGGGCACAAGTGCGGGCTAGGCTTAAGGCCGGGGCACAAGTGCGGGCTAGGCTTAAGGCCGGGGCACAAGTGCGGGCTAGGCTTAAGGCCGGGGCACAAGTGCGGGCTAGGCTTAAGGCCGGGGCACAAGTGCGGGCTAGGCTTAAGGCCGGGGCACAAGTGCGGGCTTGGCTTAAGGCCGGGGCACAAGTGCGGGCTAGGCTTAAGGCCGGGAGACAAGTGCGGGCTGGGCTTAAGGCCGCGGCACAAGTGCGGGCCGGGCTTAAGGCCGGGGCACAAGTGCGGGCTGGGCTTAAGGCCGGGGCACAAGTGCGGGCTGGGCTTAAGGCCTGGGCACAAGTGCGGGCTGGGCTTAAGGCCTGGGCACAAGTGCGGGCTGGGCTTAAGGCCTGGGCACAAGTGCGGGCTGGGCTTAAGGCCTGGGCACAAGTGCGGGCTGGGCTTAAAGCCTGGGCACAAGTGCGGGCTGGGCTTAAGGCCTCAGCACAAGTGCGGGCTGGGCTTAAGGCCTGGGCACAAATGCGGGCTGGGCTTAAGGCCTGGGCACAAGTGCGGGCTGGGCTTAAGGCCTGGGCACAAGTGCGGGCTGGGCTTAAGGCCTGGGCACAAGTGCGGGCTGGGCTTAAGGCCTGGGCACAAGTGCGGGCTGGGCTTAAGGCCTGGGCACAAGTGCGGGCTGGGCTTAAGGCCTGGGCACAAGTGCGGGCTGGGCTTAAGGCCTGGGCACAAGTGCGGGCTGGGCTTAAGGCCTGGGCACAAGTGCGGGCTGGGCTTAAGGCCTGGGCACAAGTGCGGGCTGGGCTTAAGGCCTGGGCACAAGTGCGGGCTGGGCTTTAGGCCGGGGCACAAGTGCGGGCTAGGCTAAAGGCCGGGGCACAAGTGCGGGCTAGGCTAAAGGCCTGGGCACAAGTGCGGGCTAGGCTTAAGGCCGGGGCACAAGTGCGGGCTAGGCTTAAGGCCGGGGCACAAGTGAGGGCTAGGCTTAAGGCCGGGGCACAAGTGCGGGCTAGGCTTAAGGCCGGGGCACAAGTGCGGGCTAGGCTGAAGGCCGGGGCACAAGTGCGGGCTAGGCTGAAGGCCGGGGCACAAGTGCGGGCTAGGCTTAAGGCCGGGGCACAAGTGCGGGCTAGGCTTAAGGCCGGGGCACAAGTGCGGGCTAGGCTTAAGGCCGGGGCACAAGTGCGGGCTAGGCTTAAGGCCGGGGCACAAGTGCGGGCTAGGCTTAAGGCCGGGGCACAAGTGCGGGCTAGGCTTAAGGCCTGGGCACAAGTGCGGGCTAGGCTTAAGGCCTGGGCACAAGTGCGGGCTAGGCTTAAGGCCGATGCACAAGTGCGGGCTAGGCTTAAGGCCAGGGCACAAGTGCGGGCTAGGTTTAAGGCCTGGGCACAAGTGCGGGCTAGGCTTAAGGCCTGGGCACAAGTGCGGGCTAGGCTTAAGGCCTGGGCACAAGTGCGGGCTAGGCTTAAGGCCTGGGCACAAGTGCGGGCTAGGCTTAAGGCCGGGGCACAAGCGCGGGCTAGGCCTAAGGCCGGGGCACAAGCGCGGGCTAGGCTTAAGGCCGGGGCACAAGCGCGGGCTAGGCTTAAGGCCGGGGCACAAGCGCGGGCTAGGCTTAAGGCCGATGCACAAGCGCGGGCTAGGCTTAAGGCCGGGGCACAAACGCGGGCTAGGCTTAAGGCCGGGGCACAAGCGCGGGCTAGGCTTAAGGCCTGGGCACAAGTGCGGGCTAGGCTTAAGGCCGGGGCACAAGTGCGGGCTAGGCTTAAGGCCGGGGCACAAGTGCGGGCTAGGCTTAAGGCCGGGGCACAAGTGCGGGCTAGGCTTAAGGCCGGGGCACAAGTGCGGGCTAGGCTTAAGGCCGGGGCACAAGTGCGGGCTAGGCTTAAGGCCGGGGCACAAGTGCGGGCTAGGCTTAAGGCCGGGGCACAAGTGCGGGCTAGGCTTAAGGCCGGGGCACAAGTGCGGGCTAGGCTTAAGGCCGGGGCACAAGTGCGGGCTAGGCTTAAGGCCGGGGCACAAGTGCGGGCTAGGCTTAAGGCCGGGGCACAAGTGCGGGCTAGGCTTAAGGCCGGGGCACAAGTGCGGGCTAGGCTTAAGGCCGGGGCACAAGTGCAGTGCTGGCTAGGATCAAGGCAGGGGGCACAAGTGCTGGCTAGGCTTAAGGCATGGGCACAAGTGCCAGCTAGGCTTAAGGCCTGGGCACAAGTGCAGGCTAGGCTTAAGGCCTGGGCACAAGTGCAGTGCTGGCTAGGATCAAGGCAAGGGGGCACAAGTGCTGGCTAGGCTTAAGGCATGGGCACAAGTGCTGGCTAGGCTTAAGGCATACAGCTAACTTTTTGCACTCTTTGCATAAAGGGTTAGGCACCCATAGGGGTGAAGAGCTAGCTTTCACCCCTCTACTCTGTACTTGGACATTTAGGACTAGATCCTTTGTTGTACAGTGCGGAGCCTCTCCATAACCCCATGCTCCAAGCGACCAGGCACTTCTTGTCTGTCCTCCGTAAATGGGTAATGCCTTCTTCCCCAATTACAGTCGTGCATGTGCATTCAGACGGGACAAGAGCGAAGAGCATAAAGCTGGCCCTATGTGCATAACCAACATGAAGCTGAAGACAAAAACAAACAAACAAGCATACAAGGGGCTCAAAAGTGCGGGCTGGGCTTAAGGCCTGGGCACAAGTGGGGGCTGGGCTTAAGGCCTGGGCACAAGTGCGGGCTGGGCTTAAGGCCTGGGCACAAGTGCGGGCTGGGCTTAAGGCCTGGGCACAAGTGCGGGCTGGGCTTAAGGCCTGGGCACAAGTGCGGGCTGGGCTTAAGGCCTGGGCACAAGTGCGGGCTGGGCTTAAGGCCTGGGCACAAGTGCGGGCTGGGCTTAAGGCCTCGGCACAAGTGCGGGCTGGGCTTAAGGCCTGGGCACAAGTGCGGGCTGGGCTTAAGGCCTGGGCACAAGTGCGGGCTGGGCTTAAGGCCTGGGCACAAGTGCGGGCTGGGCTTAAGGCCTGGGCACAAGTGCGGGCTGGGCTTAAGGCCGGGGCACAAGTGCGGGCTAGGCTTAAGGCCGGGGCACAAGTGCGGGCTAGGCTTAAGGCCGGGGCACAAGTGCGGGCTAGGCTTAAGGCCGGGGCACAAGTGCGGGCTAGGCTTAAGGCCTGGGCACAAGTGCGGGCTAGGCTTAAGGCCTGGGCACAAGTGCGGGCTAGGCTTAAGGCCTGGGCACAAGTGCGGGCTAGGCTTAAGGCCGGGGGCACAAGTGCGGGCTAGGCTTAAGGCCGGGGGCACAAGTGCGTGCTAGGCATAAGGCCTGGGCACAAGTGCGGGCTAGGCTTAAGGCCGATGCACAAGTGCGGGCTAGGCTTAAGGCCGGGGCACAAGTGCGGGCTAGGTTTAAGGCCTGGGCACAAGTGCGGGCTAGGCTTAAGGCCTGAGCACAAGTGCGGGCTAGGCTTAAGGCCGGGGCACAAGTGCGGGCTGGGCTTAAGGTCGGGGCACAAGTGCGGGCTGGGCTTAAGGTCGGGGCACAAGTGCGGGCTAGGCTTAAGGCCGGGGCACAGGTGCGGGCTAGGCTTAAGGCCGGGGCACAAGTGCGGGCTAGGCTTAAGGCCGGGGCACAAGTGCGGGCTAGGCTTAAGGCCAGGGCACAAGTGCGGGCTAGGCTTAAGGCCGGGGCACAAGTGCGGGCTAGGCTTAAGGCCTGGGCACAAGTGCAGTGCTGGCTAGGATCAAGGCAAGGGGGCACAAGTGCTGGCTAGGCTTAAGGCATGGGCACAAGTGCTGGCTAGGCTTAAGGCATACAGCTAACTCTTTGCACTCTTTGCATAAAGGGTTAGGCACCCATAGGGGTGAAGAGCTAGCTTTCACCCCTCTACTCTGTACTTGGACATTTAGGACTAGATCCTTTGTTGTACAGTGCGGAGCCTCTCCATAACCCCATGCTCCAAGCGACCAGGCACTTCTTGTCTGTCCTCCGTAAATGGGTAATGCCTTCTTCCCCAATTACAGTCGTGCATGTGCATTCAGACGGGACAAGAGCGAAGAGCATAAAGCTGGCCCTATGTGCATAACCAACATGAAGCTGAAGACAAAAACAAACAAACAAGCATACAAGGGGCTCAAAAGTGCGGGCTGGGCTTAAGGCCTGGGCACAAGTGGGGGCTGGGCTTAAGGCCTGGGCACAAGTGCGGGCTGGGCTTAAGGCCTGGGCACAAGTGCGGGCTGGGCTTAAGGCCTGGGCACAAGTGCGGGCTGGGCTTAAGGCCTGGGCACAAGTGCGGGCTGGGCTTAAGGCCTGGGCACAAGTGCGGGCTGGGCTTAAGGCCTGGGCACAAGTGCGGGCTGGGCTTAAGGCCTGGGCACAAGTGCGGGCTGGGCTTAAGGCCTGGGCACAAGTGCGGGCTGGGCTTAAGGCCTGGGCACAAGTGCGGGCTGGGCTTAAGGCCTGGGCACAAGTGCGGGCTGGGCTTAAGGCCTGGGCACAAGTGCGGGCTGGGCTTTAGGCCGGGGCACAAGTGCGGGCTAGGCTAAAGGCCGGGGCACAAGTGCGGGCTAGGCTAAAGGCCTGGGCACAAGTGCGGGCTAGGCTTAAGGCCGGGGCACAAGTGCGGGCTAGGCTTAAGGCCGGGGCACAAGTGCGGGCTAGGCTTAAGGCCGGGGCACAAGTGCGGGCTAGGCTTAAGGCCGGGGCACAAGTGCGGGCTAGGCTTAAGGCCGGGGCACAAGTGCGGGCTAGGCTTAAGGCCGGGGCACAAGTGCGGGCTAGGCTTAAGGCCGGGGCACAAGTGCGGGCTAGGCTTAAGGCCGGGGCACAAGTGCGGGCTAGGCTTAAGGCCGGGGCACAAGTGCGGGCTAGGCTTAAGGCCGGGGCACAAGTGCGGGCTAGGCTTAAGGCCGGGGCACAAGTGCGGGCTAGGCTTAAGGCCGGGGCACAAGTGCGGGCTTGGCTTAAGGCCGGGGCACAAGTGCGGGCTAGGCTTAAGGCCGGGAGACAAGTGCGGGCTGGGCTTAAGGCCGCGGCACAAGTGCGGGCTGGGCTTAAGGCCGGGGCACAAGTGCGGGCTGGGCTTAAGGCCGGGGCACAAGTGCGGGCTGGGCTTAAGGCCTGGGCACAAGTGCGGGCTGGGCTTAAGGCCTGGGCACAAGTGCGGGCTGGGCTTAAGGCCTGGGCACAAGTGCGGGCTGGGCTTAAAGCCTGGGCACAAGTGCGGGCTGGGCTTAAGGCCTCAGCACAAGTGCGGGCTGGGCTTAAGGCCTGGGCACAAGTGCGGGCTGGGCTTAAGGCCTGGGCACAAGTGCGGGCTGGGCTTAAGGCCTGGGCACAAGTGCGGGCTGGGCTTAAGGCCTGGGCACAAGTGCGGGCTGGGCTTAAGGCCTGGGCACAAGTGCGGGCTGGGCTTAAGGCCTGGGCACAAGTGCGGGCTGGGCTTAAGGCCTGGGCACAAGTGCGGGCTGGGCTTAAGGCCTGGGCACAAGTGCGGGCTGGGCTTAAGGCCTGGGCACAAGTGCGGGCTGGGCTTTAGGCCGGGGCACAAGTGCGGGCTAGGCTAAAGGCCGGGGCACAAGTGCGGGCTAGGCTAAAGGCCTGGGCACAAGTGCGGGCTAGGCTTAAGGCCGGGGCACAAGTGCGGGCTAGGCTTAAGGCCGGGGCACAAGTGCGGGCTAGGCTTAAGGCCGGGGCACAAGTGCGGGCTAGGCTTAAGGCCGGGGCACAAGTGCGGGCTAGGCTGAAGGCCGGGGCACAAGTGCGGGCTAGGCTGAAGGCCGGGGCACAAGTGCGGGCTAGGCTGAAGGCCGGGGCACAAGTGCGGGCTAGGCTGAAGGCCGGGGCACAAGTGCGGGCTAGGCTTAAGGCCGGGGCACAAGTGCGGGCTAGGCTTAAGGCCGGGGCACAAGTGCGGGCTAGGCTTAAGGCCGGGGCACAAGTGCGGGCTAGGCTTAAGGCCGGGGCACAAGTGCGGGCTAGGCTTAAGGCCGGGGCACAAGTGCGGGCTAGGCTTAAGGCCTGGGCACAAGTGCGGGCTAGGCTTAAGGCCGGGGCACAAGTGCGGGCTAGGCTTAAGGCCGGGGCACAAGTGCGGGCTAGGCTTAAGGCCGGGGCACAAGTGCGGGCTAGGCTTAAGGCCGGGGCACAAGTGCGGGCTAGGCTTAAGGCCGGGGCACAAGTGCGGGCTAGGCTTAAGGCCGGGGCACAAGTGCGGGCTAGGCTTAAGGCCGGGGCACAAGTGCGGGCTAGGCTGAAGGCCGGGGCACAAGTGCGGGCTAGGCTTAAGGCCGGGGGCACAAGTGCGGGCTAGGCATAAGGCCTGGGCACAAGTGCGGGCTAGGCTTAAGGCCGATGCACAAGTGCGGGCTAGGCTTAAGGCCAGGGCACAAGTGCGGGCTAGGTTTAAGGCCTGGGCACAAGTGCGGGCTAGGCTTAAGGCCTGGGCACAAGTGCGGGCTAGGCTTAAGGCCTGGGCACAAGTGCGGGCTAGGCTTAAGGCCTGGGCACAAGTGCGGGCTAGGCTTAAGGCCGGGGCACAAGCGCGGGCTAGGCCTAAGGCCGGGGCACAAGCGCGGGCTAGGCTTAAGGCCGGGGCACAAGCGCGGGCTAGGCTTAAGGCCGGGGCACAAGCGCGGGCTAGGCTTAAGGCCGATGCACAAGCGCGGGCTAGGCTTAAGGCCGGGGCACAAACGTGGGCTAGGCTTAAGGCCGGGGCACAAGCGCGGGCTAGGCTTAAGGCCGGGGCACAAGTGCGGGCTAGGCTTAAGGCCGGGGCACAAGTGCGGGCTTGGCTTAAGGCCGGGGCACAAGTGCGGGCTAGGCTTAAGGCCGGGAGACAAGTGCGGGCTGGGCTTAAGGCCGCGGCACAAGTGCGGGCTGGGCTTAAGGCCGGGGCACAAGTGCGGGCTGGGCTTAAGGCCGGGGCACAAGTGCGGGCTGGGCTTAAGGCCTGGGCACAAGTGCGGGCTGGGCTTAAGGCCTGGGCACAAGTGCGGGCTGGGCTTAAGGCCTGGGCACAAGTGCGGGCTGGGCTTAAAGCCTGGGCACAAGTGCGGGCTGGGCTTAAGGCCTCAGCACAAGTGCGGGCTGGGCTTAAGGCCTGGGCACAAGTGCGGGCTGGGCTTAAGGCCTGGGCACAAGTGCGGGCTGGGCTTAAGGCCTGGGCACAAGTGCGGGCTGGGCTTAAGGCCTGGGCACAAGTGCGGGCTGGGCTTAAGGCCTGGGCACAAGTGCGGGCTGGGCTTAAGGCCTGGGCACAAGTGCGGGCTGGGCTTAAGGCCTGGGCACAAGTGCGGGCTGGGCTTAAGGCCTGGGCACAAGTGCGGGCTGGGCTTAAGGCCTGGGCACAAGTGCGGGCTGGGCTTTAGGCCGGGGCACAAGTGCGGGCTAGGCTAAAGGCCGGGGCACAAGTGCGGGCTAGGCTAAAGGCCTGGGCACAAGTGCGGGCTAGGCTTAAGGCCGGGGCACAAGTGCGGGCTAGGCTTAAGGCCGGGGCACAAGTGCGGGCTAGGCTTAAGGCCGGGGCACAAGTGCGGGCTAGGCTTAAGGCCGGGGCACAAGTGCGGGCTAGGCTGAAGGCCGGGGCACAAGTGCGGGCTAGGCTGAAGGCCGGGGCACAAGTGCGGGCTAGGCTGAAGGCCGGGGCACAAGTGCGGGCTAGGCTGAAGGCCGGGGCACAAGTGCGGGCTAGGCTTAAGGCCGGGGCACAAGTGCGGGCTAGGCTTAAGGCCGGGGCACAAGTGCGGGCTAGGCTTAAGGCCGGGGCACAAGTGCGGGCTAGGCTTAAGGCCGGGGCACAAGTGCGGGCTAGGCTTAAGGCCGGGGCACAAGTGCGGGCTAGGCTTAAGGCCTGGGCACAAGTGCGGGCTAGGCTTAAGGCCGGGGCACAAGTGCGGGCTAGGCTTAAGGCCGGGGCACAAGTGCGGGCTAGGCTTAAGGCCGGGGCACAAGTGCGGGCTAGGCTTAAGGCCGGGGCACAAGTGCGGGCTAGGCTTAAGGCCGGGGCACAAGTGCGGGCTAGGCTTAAGGCCGGGGCACAAGTGCGGGCTAGGCTTAAGGCCGGGGCACAAGTGCGGGCTAGGCTGAAGGCCGGGGCACAAGTGCGGGCTAGGCTTAAGGCCGGGGGCACAAGTGCGGGCTAGGCATAAGGCCTGGGCACAAGTGCGGGCTAGGCTTAAGGCCGATGCACAAGTGCGGGCTAGGCTTAAGGCCAGGGCACAAGTGCGGGCTAGGTTTAAGGCCTGGGCACAAGTGCGGGCTAGGCTTAAGGCCTGGGCACAAGTGCGGGCTAGGCTTAAGGCCTGGGCACAAGTGCGGGCTAGGCTTAAGGCCTGGGCACAAGTGCGGGCTAGGCTTAAGGCCGGGGCACAAGCGCGGGCTAGGCCTAAGGCCGGGGCACAAGCGCGGGCTAGGCTTAAGGCCGGGGCACAAGCGCGGGCTAGGCTTAAGGCCGGGGCACAAGCGCGGGCTAGGCTTAAGGCCGATGCACAAGCGCGGGCTAGGCTTAAGGCCGGGGCACAAACGTGGGCTAGGCTTAAGGCCGGGGCACAAGCGCGGGCTAGGCTTAAGGCCTGGGCACAAGTGCGGGCTAGGCTTAAGGCCGGGGCACAAGTGCGGGCTAGGCTTAAGGCCGGGGCACAAGTGCGGGCTAGGCTTAAGGCCGGGGCACAAGTGCGGGCTAGGCTTAAGGCCGGGGCACAAGTGCGGGCTAGGCTTAAGGCCGGGGCACAAGTGCGGGCTAGGCTTAAGGCCGGGGCACAAGTGCGGGCTAGGCTTAAGGCCGGGGCACAAGTGCGGGCTAGGCTTAAGGCCGGGGCACAAGTGCGGGCTAGGCTTAAGGCCGGGGCACAAGTGCGGGCTAGGCTTAAGGCCGGGGCACAAGTGCGGGCTAGGCTTAAGGCCGGGGCACAAGTGCGGGCTAGGCTTAAGGCCGGGGCACAAGTGCGGGCTAGGCTTAAGGCCGGGGCACAAGTGCAGTGCTGGCTAGGATCAAGGCAGGGGGCACAAGTGCTGGCTAGGCTTAAGGCATGGGCACAAGTGCCAGCTAGGCTTAAGGCCTGGGCACAAGTGCAGGCTAGGCTTAAGGCCTGGGCACAAGTGCAGTGCTGGCTAGGATCAAGGCAAGGGGGCACAAGTGCTGGCTAGGCTTAAGGCATGGGCACAAGTGCTGGCTAGGCTTAAGGCATACAGCTAACTTTTTGCACTCTTTGCATAAAGGGTTAGACACCCATAGGGGTGAAGAGCTAGCTTTCACCCCTCTACTCTGTACTTGGACATTTAGGACTAGATCCTTTGTTGTACAGTGCGGAGCCTCTCCATAACCCCATGCTCCAAGCGACCAGGCACTTCTTGTCTGTCCTCCGTAAATGGGTAATGCCTTCTTCCCCAATTACAGTCGTGCATGTGCATTCAGACGGGACAAGAGCGAAGAGCATAAAGCTGGCCCTATGTGCATAACCAACATGAAGCTGAAGACAAAAACAAACAAACAAGCATACAAGGGGCTCAAAAGTGCGGGCTGGGCTTAAGGCCTGGGCACAAGTGGGGGCTGGGCTTAAGGCCTGGGCACAAGTGCGGGCTGGGCTTAAGGCCTGGGCACAAGTGCGGGCTGGGCTTAAGGCCTGGGCACAAGTGCGGGCTGGGCTTAAGGCCTGGGCACAAGTGCGGGCTGGGCTTAAGGCCTGGGCACAAGTGCGGGCTGGGCTTAAGGCCTGGGCACAAGTGCGGGCTGGGCTTAAGGCCTCGGCACAAGTGCGGGCTGGGCTTAAGGCCTGGGCACAAGTGCGGGCTGGGCTTAAGGCCTGGGCACAAGTGCGGGCTGGGCTTAAGGCCTGGGCACAAGTGCGGGCTGGGCTTAAGGCCTGGGCACAAGTGCGGGCTAGGCTTAAGGCCGGGGCACAAGTGCGGGCTAGGCTTAAGGCCGGGGCACAAGTGCGGGCTAGGCTTAAGGCCGGGGCACAAGTGCGGGCTAGGCTTAAGGCCGGGGCACAAGTGCGGGCTAGGCTTAAGGCCGGGGCACAAGTGCGGGCTAGGCTTAAGGCCGGGGCACAAGTGCGGGCTTGGCTTAAGGCCGGGGCACAAGTGCGGGCTAGGCTTAAGGCCGGGAGACAAGTGCGGGCTGGGCTTAAGGCCGCGGCACAAGTGCGGGCCGGGCTTAAGGCCGGGGCACAAGTGCGGGCTGGGCTTAAGGCCGGGGCACAAGTGCGGGCTGGGCTTAAGGCCTGGGCACAAGTGCGGGCTGGGCTTAAGGCCTGGGCACAAGTGCGGGCTGGGCTTAAGGCCTGGGCACAAGTGCGGGCTGGGCTTAAGGCCTGGGCACAAGTGCGGGCTGGGCTTAAAGCCTGGGCACAAGTGCGGGCTGGGCTTAAGGCCTCAGCACAAGTGCGGGCTGGGCTTAAGGCCTGGGCACAAATGCGGGCTGGGCTTAAGGCCTGGGCACAAGTGCGGGCTGGGCTTAAGGCCTGGGCACAAGTGCGGGCTGGGCTTAAGGCCTGGGCACAAGTGCGGGCTGGGCTTAAGGCCTGGGCACAAGTGCGGGCTGGGCTTAAGGCCTGGGCACAAGTGCGGGCTGGGCTTAAGGCCTGGGCACAAGTGCGGGCTGGGCTTAAGGCCTGGGCACAAGTGCGGGCTGGGCTTAAGGCCTGGGCACAAGTGCGGGCTGGGCTTAAGGCCTGGGCACAAGTGCGGGCTGGGCTTAAGGCCTGGGCACAAGTGCGGGCTGGGCTTTAGGCCGGGGCACAAGTGCGGGCTAGGCTAAAGGCCGGGGCACAAGTGCGGGCTAGGCTAAAGGCCTGGGCACAAGTGCGGGCTAGGCTTAAGGCCGGGGCACAAGTGCGGGCTAGGCTTAAGGCCGGGGCACAAGTGAGGGCTAGGCTTAAGGCCGGGGCACAAGTGCGGGCTAGGCTTAAGGCCGGGGCACAAGTGCGGGCTAGGCTGAAGGCCGGGGCACAAGTGCGGGCTAGGCTGAAGGCCGGGGCACAAGTGCGGGCTAGGCTTAAGGCCGGGGCACAAGTGCGGGCTAGGCTTAAGGCCGGGGCACAAGTGCGGGCTAGGCTTAAGGCCGGGGCACAAGTGCGGGCTAGGCTTAAGGCCGGGGCACAAGTGCGGGCTAGGCTTAAGGCCGGGGCACAAGTGCGGGCTAGGCTTAAGGCCTGGGCACAAGTGCGGGCTAGGCTTAAGGCCTGGGCACAAGTGCGGGCTAGGCTTAAGGCCGGGGGCACAAGTGCGGGCTAGGCATAAGGCCTGGGCACAAGTGCGGGCTAGGCTTAAGGCCGATGCACAAGTGCGGGCTAGGCTTAAGGCCAGGGCACAAGTGCGGGCTAGGTTTAAGGCCTGGGCACAAGTGCGGGCTAGGCTTAAGGCCTGGGCACAAGTGCGGGCTAGGCTTAAGGCCTGGGCACAAGTGCGGGCTAGGCTTAAGGCCTGGGCACAAGTGCGGGCTAGGCTTAAGGCCGGGGCACAAGCGCGGGCTAGGCCTAAGGCCGGGGCACAAGCGCGGGCTAGGCTTAAGGCCGGGGCACAAGCGCGGGCTAGGCTTAAGGCCGGGGCACAAGCGCGGGCTAGGCTTAAGGCCGATGCACAAGCGCGGGCTAGGCTTAAGGCCGGGGCACAAACGCGGGCTAGGCTTAAGGCCGGGGCACAAGCGCGGGCTAGGCTTAAGGCCTGGGCACAAGTGCGGGCTAGGCTTAAGGCCGGGGCACAAGTGCGGGCTAGGCTTAAGGCCGGGGCACAAGTGCGGGCTAGGCTTAAGGCCGGGGCACAAGTGCGGGCTAGGCTTAAGGCCGGGGCACAAGTGCGGGCTAGGCTTAAGGCCGGGGCACAAGTGCGGGCTAGGCTTAAGGCCGGGGCACAAGTGCGGGCTAGGCTTAAGGCCGGGGCACAAGTGCGGGCTAGGCTTAAGGCCGGGGCACAAGTGCGGGCTAGGCTTAAGGCCGGGGCACAAGTGCGGGCTAGGCTTAAGGCCGGGGCACAAGTGCGGGCTAGGCTTAAGGCCGGGGCACAAGTGCGGGCTAGGCTTAAGGCCGGGGCACAAGTGCGGGCTAGGCTTAAGGCCGGGGCACAAGTGCAGTGCTGGCTAGGATCAAGGCAGGGGGCACAAGTGCTGGCTAGGCTTAAGGCATGGGCACAAGTGCCAGCTAGGCTTAAGGCCTGGGCACAAGTGCAGGCTAGGCTTAAGGCCTGGGCACAAGTGCAGTGCTGGCTAGGATCAAGGCAAGGGGGCACAAGTGCTGGCTAGGCTTAAGGCATGGGCACAAGTGCTGGCTAGGCTTAAGGCATACAGCTAACTTTTTGCACTCTTTGCATAAAGGGTTAGGCACCCATAGGGGTGAAGAGCTAGCTTTCACCCCTCTACTCTGTACTTGGACATTTAGGACTAGATCCTTTGTTGTACAGTGCGGAGCCTCTCCATAACCCCATGCTCCAAGCGACCAGGCACTTCTTGTCTGTCCTCCGTAAATGGGTAATGCCTTCTTCCCCAATTACAGTCGTGCATGTGCATTCAGACGGGACAAGAGCGAAGAGCATAAAGCTGGCCCTATGTGCATAACCAACATGAAGCTGAAGACAAAAACAAACAAACAAGCATACAAGGGGCTCAAAAGTGCGGGCTGGGCTTAAGGCCTGGGCACAAGTGGGGGCTGGGCTTAAGGCCTGGGCACAAGTGCGGGCTGGGCTTAAGGCCTGGGCACAAGTGCGGGCTGGGCTTAAGGCCTGGGCACAAGTGCGGGCTGGGCTTAAGGCCTGGGCACAAGTGCGGGCTGGGCTTAAGGCCTGGGCACAAGTGCGGGCTGGGCTTAAGGCCTGGGCACAAGTGCGGGCTGGGCTTAAGGCCTCGGCACAAGTGCGGGCTGGGCTTAAGGCCTGGGCACAAGTGCGGGCTGGGCTTAAGGCCTGGGCACAAGTGCGGGCTGGGCTTAAGGCCTGGGCACAAGTGCGGGCTGGGCTTAAGGCCTGGGCACAAGTGCGGGCTGGGCTTAAGGCCGGGGCACAAGTGCGGGCTAGGCTTAAGGCCGGGGCACAAGTGCGGGCTAGGCTTAAGGCCGGGGCACAAGTGCGGGCTAGGCTTAAGGCCGGGGCACAAGTGCGGGCTAGGCTTAAGGCCTGGGCACAAGTGCGGGCTAGGCTTAAGGCCTGGGCACAAGTGCGGGCTAGGCTTAAGGCCTGGGCACAAGTGCGGGCTAGGCTTAAGGCCGGGGGCACAAGTGCGGGCTAGGCTTAAGGCCGGGGGCACAAGTGCGTGCTAGGCATAAGGCCTGGGCACAAGTGCGGGCTAGGCTTAAGGCCGATGCACAAGTGCGGGCTAGGCTTAAGGCCGGGGCACAAGTGCGGGCTAGGTTTAAGGCCTGGGCACAAGTGCGGGCTAGGCTTAAGGCCTGAGCACAAGTGCGGGCTAGGCTTAAGGCCGGGGCACAAGTGCGGGCTGGGCTTAAGGTCGGGGCACAAGTGCGGGCTGGGCTTAAGGTCGGGGCACAAGTGCGGGCTAGGCTTAAGGCCGGGGCACAAGTGCGGGCTAGGCTTAAGGCCGGGGCACAAGTGCGGGCTAGGCTTAAGGCCGGGGCACAAGTGCGGGCTAGGCTTAAGGCCAGGGCACAAGTGCGGGCTAGGCTTAAGGCCGGGGCACAAGTGCGGGCTAGGCTTAAGGCCTGGGCACAAGTGCAGTGCTGGCTAGGATCAAGGCAAGGGGGCACAAGTGCTGGCTAGGCTTAAGGCATGGGCACAAGTGCTGGCTAGGCTTAAGGCATACAGCTAACTCTTTGCACTCTTTGCATAAAGGGTTAGGCACCCATAGGGGTGAAGAGCTAGCTTTCACCCCTCTACTCTGTACTTGGACATTTAGGACTAGATCCTTTGTTGTACAGTGCGGAGCCTCTCCATAACCCCATGCTCCAAGCGACCAGGCACTTCTTGTCTGTCCTCCGTAAATGGGTAATGCCTTCTTCCCCAATTACAGTCGTGCATGTGCATTCAGACGGGACAAGAGCGAAGAGCATAAAGCTGGCCCTATGTGCATAACCAACATGAAGCTGAAGACAAAAACAAACAAACAAGCATACAAGGGGCTCAAAAGTGCGGGCTGGGCTTAAGGCCTGGGCACAAGTGGGGGCTGGGCTTAAGGCCTGGGCACAAGTGCGGGCTGGGCTTAAGGCCTGGGCACAAGTGCGGGCTGGGCTTAAGGCCTGGGCACAAGTGCGGGCTGGGCTTAAGGCCTGGGCACAAGTGCGGGCTGGGCTTAAGGCCTGGGCACAAGTGCGGGCTGGGCTTAAGGCCTGGGCACAAGTGCGGGCTGGGCTTAAGGCCTGGGCACAAGTGCGGGCTGGGCTTAAGGCCTGGGCACAAGTGCGGGCTGGGCTTAAGGCCTGGGCACAAGTGCGGGCTGGGCTTAAGGCCTGGGCACAAGTGCGGGCTGGGCTTAAGGCCTGGGCACAAGTGCGGGCTGGGCTTTAGGCCGGGGCACAAGTGCGGGCTAGGCTAAAGGCCGGGGCACAAGTGCGGGCTAGGCTAAAGGCCTGGGCACAAGTGCGGGCTAGGCTTAAGGCCGGGGCACAAGTGCGGGCTAGGCTTAAGGCCGGGGCACAAGTGCGGGCTAGGCTTAAGGCCGGGGCACAAGTGCGGGCTAGGCTTAAGGCCGGGGCACAAGTGCGGGCTAGGCTTAAGGCCGGGGCACAAGTGCGGGCTAGGCTTAAGGCCGGGGCACAAGTGCGGGCTAGGCTTAAGGCCGGGGCACAAGTGCGGGCTAGGCTTAAGGCCGGGGCACAAGTGCGGGCTAGGCTTAAGGCCGGGGCACAAGTGCGGGCTAGGCTTAAGGCCGGGGCACAAGTGCGGGCTAGGCTTAAGGCCGGGGCACAAGTGCGGGCTAGGCTTAAGGCCGGGGCACAAGTGCGGGCTTGGCTTAAGGCCGGGGCACAAGTGCGGGCTAGGCTTAAGGCCGGGAGACAAGTGCGGGCTGGGCTTAAGGCCGCGGCACAAGTGCGGGCTGGGCTTAAGGCCGGGGCACAAGTGCGGGCTGGGCTTAAGGCCGGGGCACAAGTGCGGGCTGGGCTTAAGGCCTGGGCACAAGTGCGGGCTGGGCTTAAGGCCTGGGCACAAGTGCGGGCTGGGCTTAAGGCCTGGGCACAAGTGCGGGCTGGGCTTAAAGCCTGGGCACAAGTGCGGGCTGGGCTTAAGGCCTCAGCACAAGTGCGGGCTGGGCTTAAGGCCTGGGCACAAGTGCGGGCTGGGCTTAAGGCCTGGGCACAAGTGCGGGCTGGGCTTAAGGCCTGGGCACAAGTGCGGGCTGGGCTTAAGGCCTGGGCACAAGTGCGGGCTGGGCTTAAGGCCTGGGCACAAGTGCGGGCTGGGCTTAAGGCCTGGGCACAAGTGCGGGCTGGGCTTAAGGCCTGGGCACAAGTGCGGGCTGGGCTTAAGGCCTGGGCACAAGTGCGGGCTGGGCTTAAGGCCTGGGCACAAGTGCGGGCTGGGCTTTAGGCCGGGGCACAAGTGCGGGCTAGGCTAAAGGCCGGGGCACAAGTGCGGGCTAGGCTAAAGGCCTGGGCACAAGTGCGGGCTAGGCTTAAGGCCGGGGCACAAGTGCGGGCTAGGCTTAAGGCCGGGGCACAAGTGCGGGCTAGGCTTAAGGCCGGGGCACAAGTGCGGGCTAGGCTTAAGGCCGGGGCACAAGTGCGGGCTAGGCTGAAGGCCGGGGCACAAGTGCGGGCTAGGCTGAAGGCCGGGGCACAAGTGCGGGCTAGGCTGAAGGCCGGGGCACAAGTGCGGGCTAGGCTGAAGGCCGGGGCACAAGTGCGGGCTAGGCTTAAGGCCGGGGCACAAGTGCGGGCTAGGCTTAAGGCCGGGGCACAAGTGCGGGCTAGGCTTAAGGCCGGGGCACAAGTGCGGGCTAGGCTTAAGGCCGGGGCACAAGTGCGGGCTAGGCTTAAGGCCGGGGCACAAGTGCGGGCTAGGCTTAAGGCCTGGGCACAAGTGCGGGCTAGGCTTAAGGCCGGGGCACAAGTGCGGGCTAGGCTTAAGGCCGGGGCACAAGTGCGGGCTAGGCTTAAGGCCGGGGCACAAGTGCGGGCTAGGCTTAAGGCCGGGGCACAAGTGCGGGCTAGGCTTAAGGCCGGGGCACAAGTGCGGGCTAGGCTTAAGGCCGGGGCACAAGTGCGGGCTAGGCTTAAGGCCGGGGCACAAGTGCGGGCTAGGCTGAAGGCCGGGGCACAAGTGCGGGCTAGGCTTAAGGCCGGGGGCACAAGTGCGGGCTAGGCATAAGGCCTGGGCACAAGTGCGGGCTAGGCTTAAGGCCGATGCACAAGTGCGGGCTAGGCTTAAGGCCAGGGCACAAGTGCGGGCTAGGTTTAAGGCCTGGGCACAAGTGCGGGCTAGGCTTAAGGCCTGGGCACAAGTGCGGGCTAGGCTTAAGGCCTGGGCACAAGTGCGGGCTAGGCTTAAGGCCTGGGCACAAGTGCGGGCTAGGCTTAAGGCCGGGGCACAAGCGCGGGCTAGGCCTAAGGCCGGGGCACAAGCGCGGGCTAGGCTTAAGGCCGGGGCACAAGCGCGGGCTAGGCTTAAGGCCGGGGCACAAGCGCGGGCTAGGCTTAAGGCCGATGCACAAGCGCGGGCTAGGCTTAAGGCCGGGGCACAAACGTGGGCTAGGCTTAAGGCCGGGGCACAAGCGCGGGCTAGGCTTAAGGCCTGGGCACAAGTGCGGGCTAGGCTTAAGGCCGGGGCACAAGTGCGGGCTAGGCTTAAGGCCGGGGCACAAGTGCGGGCTAGGCTTAAGGCCGGGGCACAAGTGCGGGCTAGGCTTAAGGCCGGGGCACAAGTGCGGGCTAGGCTTAAGGCCGGGGCACAAGTGCGGGCTAGGCTTAAGGCCGGGGCACAAGTGCGGGCTAGGCTTAAGGCCGGGGCACAAGTGCGGGCTAGGCTTAAGGCCGGGGCACAAGTGCGGGCTAGGCTTAAGGCCGGGGCACAAGTGCGGGCTAGGCTTAAGGCCGGGGCACAAGTGCGGGCTAGGCTTAAGGCCGGGGCACAAGTGCGGGCTAGGCTTAAGGCCGGGGCACAAGTGCGGGCTAGGCTTAAGGCCGGGGCACAAGTGCAGTGCTGGCTAGGATCAAGGCAGGGGGCACAAGTGCTGGCTAGGCTTAAGGCATGGGCACAAGTGCCAGCTAGGCTTAAGGCCTGGGCACAAGTGCAGGCTAGGCTTAAGGCCTGGGCACAAGTGCAGTGCTGGCTAGGATCAAGGCAAGGGGGCACAAGTGCTGGCTAGGCTTAAGGCATGGGCACAAGTGCTGGCTAGGCTTAAGGCATACAGCTAACTTTTTGCACTCTTTGCATAAAGGGTTAGGCACCCATAGGGGTGAAGAGCTAGCTTTCACCCCTCTACTCTGTACTTGGACATTTAGGACTAGATCCTTTGTTGTACAGTGCGGAGCCTCTCCATAACCCCATGCTCCAAGCGACCAGGCACTTCTTGTCTGTCCTCCGTAAATGGGTAATGCCTTCTTCCCCAATTACAGTCGTGCATGTGCATTCAGACGGGACAAGAGCGAAGAGCATAAAGCTGGCCCTATGTGCATAACCAACATGAAGCTGAAGACAAAAACAAACAAACAAGCATACAAGGGGCTCAAAAGTGCGGGCTGGGCTTAAGGCCTGGGCACAAGTGGGGGCTGGGCTTAAGGCCTGGGCACAAGTGCGGGCTGGGCTTAAGGCCTGGGCACAAGTGCGGGCTGGGCTTAAGGCCTGGGCACAAGTGCGGGCTGGGCTTAAGGCCTGGGCACAAGTGCGGGCTGGGCTTAAGGCCTGGGCACAAGTGCGGGCTGGGCTTAAGGCCTGGGCACAAGTGCGGGCTGGGCTTAAGGCCTCGGCACAAGTGCGGGCTGGGCTTAAGGCCTGGGCACAAGTGCGGGCTGGGCTTAAGGCCTGGGCACAAGTGCGGGCTGGGCTTAAGGCCTGGGCACAAGTGCGGGCTGGGCTTAAGGCCTGGGCACAAGTGCGGGCTAGGCTTAAGGCCGGGGCACAAGTGCGGGCTAGGCTTAAGGCCGGGGCACAAGTGCGGGCTAGGCTTAAGGCCGGGGCACAAGTGCGGGCTAGGCTTAAGGCCGGGGCACAAGTGCGGGCTAGGCTTAAGGCCGGGGCACAAGTGCGGGCTAGGCTTAAGGCCGGGGCACAAGTGCGGGCTTGGCTTAAGGCCGGGGCACAAGTGCGGGCTAGGCTTAAGGCCGGGAGACAAGTGCGGGCTGGGCTTAAGGCCGCGGCACAAGTGCGGGCTGGGCTTAAGGCCGGGGCACAAGTGCGGGCTGGGCTTAAGGCCGGGGCACAAGTGCGGGCTGGGCTTAAGGCCTGGGCACAAGTGCGGGCTGGGCTTAAGGCCTGGGCACAAGTGCGGGCTGGGCTTAAGGCCTGGGCACAAGTGCGGGCTGGGCTTAAGGCCTGGGCACAAGTGCGGGCTGGGCTTAAAGCCTGGGCACAAGTGCGGGCTGGGCTTAAGGCCTCAGCACAAGTGCGGGCTGGGCTTAAGGCCTGGGCACAAATGCGGGCTGGGCTTAAGGCCTGGGCACAAGTGCGGGCTGGGCTTAAGGCCTGGGCACAAGTGCGGGCTGGGCTTAAGGCCTGGGCACAAGTGCGGGCTGGGCTTAAGGCCTGGGCACAAGTGCGGGCTGGGCTTAAGGCCTGGGCACAAGTGCGGGCTGGGCTTAAGGCCTGGGCACAAGTGCGGGCTGGGCTTAAGGCCTGGGCACAAGTGCGGGCTGGGCTTAAGGCCTGGGCACAAGTGCGGGCTGGGCTTAAGGCCTGGGCACAAGTGCGGGCTGGGCTTAAGGCCTGGGCACAAGTGCGGGCTGGGCTTTAGGCCGGGGCACAAGTGCGGGCTAGGCTAAAGGCCGGGGCACAAGTGCGGGCTAGGCTAAAGGCCTGGGCACAAGTGCGGGCTAGGCTTAAGGCCGGGGCACAAGTGCGGGCTAGGCTTAAGGCCGGGGCACAAGTGAGGGCTAGGCTTAAGGCCGGGGCACAAGTGCGGGCTAGGCTTAAGGCCGGGGCACAAGTGCGGGCTAGGCTGAAGGCCGGGGCACAAGTGCGGGCTAGGCTGAAGGCCGGGGCACAAGTGCGGGCTAGGCTTAAGGCCGGGGCACAAGTGCGGGCTAGGCTTAAGGCCGGGGCACAAGTGCGGGCTAGGCTTAAGGCCGGGGCACAAGTGCGGGCTAGGCTTAAGGCCGGGGCACAAGTGCGGGCTAGGCTTAAGGCCGGGGCACAAGTGCGGGCTAGGCTTAAGGCCTGGGCACAAGTGCGGGCTAGGCTTAAGGCCTGGGCACAAGTGCGGGCTAGGCTTAAGGCCTGGGCACAAGTGCGGGCTAGGCTTAAGGCCGGGGGCACAAGTGCGGGCTAGGCTTAAGGCCGGGGGCACAAGTGCGTGCTAGGCATAAGGCCTGGGCACAAGTGCGGGCTAGGCTTAAGGCCGATGCACAAGTGCGGGCTAGGCTTAAGGCCGGGGCACAAGTGCGGGCTAGGTTTAAGGCCTGGGCACAAGTGCGGGCTAGGCTTAAGGCCTGAGCACAAGTGCGGGCTAGGCTTAAGGCCGGGGCACAAGTGCGGGCTGGGCTTAAGGTCGGGGCACAAGTGCGGGCTGGGCTTAAGGTCGGGGCACAAGTGCGGGCTAGGCTTAAGGCCGGGGCACAAGTGCGGGCTAGGCTTAAGGCCGGGGCACAAGTGCGGGCTAGGCTTAAGGCCGGGGCACAAGTGCGGGCTAGGCTTAAGGCCGGGGCACAAGTGCGGGCTAGGCTTAAGGCCGGGGCACAAGTGCGGGCTAGGCTTAAGGCCGGGGCACAAGTGCGGGCTAGGCTTAAGGCCGGGGCACAAGTGCGGGCTAGGCTTAAGACCGGGGCACAAGTGCGGGCTAGGCTTAAGGCCTGGGCACAAGTGCAGTGCTGGCTAGGATCAAGGCAAGGGGGCACAAGTGCTGGCTAGGCTTAAGGCATGGGCACAAGTGCTGGCTAGGCTTAAGGCATACAGCTAACTCTTTGCACTCTTTGCATAAAGGGTTAGGCACCCATAGGGGTGAAGAGCTAGCTTTCACCCCTCTACTCTGTACTTGGACATTTAGGACTAGATCCTTTGTTGTACAGTGCGGAGCCTCTCCATAACCCCATGCTCCAAGCGACCAGGCACTTCTTGTCTGTCCTCCGTAAATGGGTAATGCCTTCTTCCCCAATTACAGTCGTGCATGTGCATTCAGACGGGACAAGAGCGAAGAGCATAAAGCTGGCCCTATGTGCATAACCAACATGAAGCTGAAGACAAAAACAAACAAACAAGCATACAAGGGGCTCAAAAGTGCGGGCTGGGCTTAAGGCCTGGGCACAAGTGGGGGCTGGGCTTAAGGCCTGGGCACAAGTGCGGGCTGGGCTTAAGGCCTGGGCACAAGTGCGGGCTGGGCTTAAGGCCTGGGCACAAGTGCGGGCTGGGCTTAAGGCCTGGGCACAAGTGCGGGCTGGGCTTAAGGCCTGGGCACAAGTGCGGGCTGGGCTTAAGGCCTGGGCACAAGTGCGGGCTGGGCTTAAGGCCTGGGCACAAGTGCGGGCTGGGCTTAAGGCCTGGGCACAAGTGCGGGCTGGGCTTAAGGCCTGGGCACAAGTGCGGGCTGGGCTTAAGGCCTGGGCACAAGTGCGGGCTGGGCTTAAGGCCTGGGCACAAGTGCGGGCTGGGCTTTAGGCCGGGGCACAAGTGCGGGCTAGGCTAAAGGCCGGGGCACAAGTGCGGGCTAGGCTAAAGGCCTGGGCACAAGTGCGGGCTAGGCTTAAGGCCGGGGCACAAGTGCGGGCTAGGCTTAAGGCCGGGGCACAAGTGCGGGCTAGGCTTAAGGCCGGGGCACAAGTGCGGGCTAGGCTTAAGGCCGGGGCACAAGTGCGGGCTAGGCTTAAGGCCGGGGCACAAGTGCGGGCTAGGCTTAAGGCCGGGGCACAAGTGCGGGCTAGGCTTAAGGCCGGGGCACAAGTGCGGGCTAGGCTTAAGGCCGGGGCACAAGTGCGGGCTAGGCTTAAGGCCGGGGCACAAGTGCGGGCTAGGCTTAAGGCCGGGGCACAAGTGCGGGCTAGGCTTAAGGCCGGGGCACAAGTGCGGGCTAGGCTTAAGGCCGGGGCACAAGTGCGGGCTTGGCTTAAGGCCGGGGCACAAGTGCGGGCTAGGCTTAAGGCCGGGAGACAAGTGCGGGCTGGGCTTAAGGCCGCGGCACAAGTGCGGGCTGGGCTTAAGGCCGGGGCACAAGTGCGGGCTGGGCTTAAGGCCGGGGCACAAGTGCGGGCTGGGCTTAAGGCCTGGGCACAAGTGCGGGCTGGGCTTAAGGCCTGGGCACAAGTGCGGGCTGGGCTTAAGGCCTGGGCACAAGTGCGGGCTGGGCTTAAAGCCTGGGCACAAGTGCGGGCTGGGCTTAAGGCCTCAGCACAAGTGCGGGCTGGGCTTAAGGCCTGGGCACAAGTGCGGGCTGGGCTTAAGGCCTGGGCACAAGTGCGGGCTGGGCTTAAGGCCTGGGCACAAGTGCGGGCTGGGCTTAAGGCCTGGGCACAAGTGCGGGCTGGGCTTAAGGCCTGGGCACAAGTGCGGGCTGGGCTTAAGGCCTGGGCACAAGTGCGGGCTGGGCTTAAGGCCTGGGCACAAGTGCGGGCTGGGCTTAAGGCCTGGGCACAAGTGCGGGCTGGGCTTAAGGCCTGGGCACAAGTGCGGGCTGGGCTTTAGGCCGGGGCACAAGTGCGGGCTAGGCTAAAGGCCGGGGCACAAGTGCGGGCTAGGCTAAAGGCCTGGGCACAAGTGCGGGCTAGGCTTAAGGCCGGGGCACAAGTGCGGGCTAGGCTTAAGGCCGGGGCACAAGTGCGGGCTAGGCTTAAGGCCGGGGCACAAGTGCGGGCTAGGCTTAAGGCCGGGGCACAAGTGCGGGCTAGGCTGAAGGCCGGGGCACAAGTGCGGGCTAGGCTGAAGGCCGGGGCACAAGTGCGGGCTAGGCTGAAGGCCGGGGCACAAGTGCGGGCTAGGCTTAAGGCCGGGGCACAAGTGCGGGCTAGGCTTAAGGCCGGGGCACAAGTGCGGGCTAGGCTTAAGGCCGGGGCACAAGTGCGGGCTAGGCTTAAGGCCGGGGCACAAGTGCGGGCTAGGCTTAAGGCCGGGGCACAAGTGCGGGCTAGGCTTAAGGCCGGGGCACAAGTGCGGGCTAGGCTTAAGGCCTGGGCACAAGTGCGGGCTAGGCTTAAGGCCGGGGCACAAGTGCGGGCTAGGCTTAAGGCCGGGGCACAAGTGCGGGCTAGGCTTAAGGCCGGGGCACAAGTGCGGGCTAGGCTTAAGGCCGGGGCACAAGTGCGGGCTAGGCTTAAGGCCGGGGCACAAGTGCGGGCTAGGCTTAAGGCCGGGGCACAAGTGCGGGCTAGGCTTAAGGCCGGGGCACAAGTGCGGGCTAGGCTGAAGGCCGGGGCACAAGTGCGGGCTAGGCTTAAGGCCGGGGGCACAAGTGCGGGCTAGGCATAAGGCCTGGGCACAAGTGCGGGCTAGGCTTATGGCCGATGCACAAGTGCGGGCTAGGCTTAAGGCCAGGGCACAAGTGCGGGCTAGGTTTAAGGCCTGGGCACAAGTGCGGGCTAGGCTTAAGGCCTGGGCACAAGTGCGGGCTAGGCTTAAGGCCTGGGCACAAGTGCGGGCTAGGCTTAAGGCCTGGGCACAAGTGCGGGCTAGGCTTAAGGCCGGGGCACAAGCGCGGGCTAGGCCTAAGGCCGGGGCACAAGCGCGGGCTAGGCTTAAGGCCGGGGCACAAGCGCGGGCTAGGCTTAAGGCCGGGGCACAAGCGCGGGCTAGGCTTAAGGCCGATGCACAAGCGCGGGCTAGGCTTAAGGCCGGGGCACAAACGCGGGCTAGGCTTAAGGCCGGGGCACAAGCGCGGGCTAGGCTTAAGGCCTGGGCACAAGCGCGGGCTAGGCTTAAGGCCGGGGCACAAGCGCGGGCTAGGCTTAAGGCCGGGGCACAAGCGCGGGCTAGGCTTAAGGCCGGGGCACAAGTGCGGGCTAGGCTTAAGGCCGGGGCACAAGTGCGGGCTAGGCTTAAGGCCGGGGCACAAGTGCGGGCTAGGCTTAAGGCCGGGGCACAAGTGCGGGCTGGGCTTAAGGCCTGGGCACAAGTGCGGGCTGGGCTTAAGGCCTGGGCACAAGTGCGGGCTGGGCTTAAAGCCTGGGCACAAGTGCGGGCTGGGCTTAAGGCCTGGGCACAAGTGCGGGCTGGGCTTAAGGCCTGGGCACAAGTGCGGGCTGGGCTTAAGGCCTGGGCACAAGTGCGGGCTGGGCTTTAGGCCGGGGCACAAGTGCGGGCTAGGCTAAAGGCCGGGGCACAAGTGCGGGCTAGGCTAAAGGCCTGGGCACAAGTGCGGGCTAGGCTTAAGGCCGGGGCACAAGTGCGGGCTAGGCTTAAGGCCGGGGCACAAGTGCGGGCTAGGCTTAAGGCCGGGGCACAAGTGCGGGCTAGGCTTAAGGCCGGGGCACAAGTGCGGGCTAGGCTTAAGGCCGGGGCACAAGTGCGGGCTAGGCTGAAGGCCGGGGCACAAGTGCGGGCTAGGCTGAAGGCCGGGGCACAAGTGCGGGCTAGGCTTAAGGCCGGGGGCACAAGTGCGGGCTAGGCATAAGGCCTGGGCACAAGTGCGGGCTAGGCTTATGGCCGATGCACAAGTGCGGGCTAGGCTTAAGGCCAGGGCACAAGTGCGGGCTAGGTTTAAGGCCTGGGCACAAGTGCGGGCTAGGCTTAAGGCCTGGGCACAAGTGCGGGCTAGGCTTAAGGCCTGGGCACAAGTGCGGGCTAGGCTTAAGGCCTGGGCACAAGCGCGGGCTAGGCTTAAGGCCGGGGCACAAGCGCGGGCTAGGCCTAAGGCCGGGGCACAAGCGCGGGCTAGGCTTAAGGCCGGGGCACAAGCGCGGGCTAGGCTTAAGGCCGGGGCACAAGTGCGGGCTGGGCTTAAGGCCGGGAGACAAGTGCGGGCTGGGCTTAAGGCCGCGGCACAAGTGCGGGCTGGGCTTAAGGCCGGGGCACAAGTGCGGGCTGGGCTTAAGGCCGGGGCACAAGTGCGGGCTGGGCTTAAGGCCTGGGCACAAGTGCGGGCTGGGCTTAAGGCCTGGGCACAAGTGCGGGCTGGGCTTAAGGCCTGGGCACAAGTGCGGGCTGGGCTTAAAGCCTGGGCACAAGTGCGGGCTGGGCTTAAGGCCTCGGCACAAGTGCGGGCTGGGCTTAAGGCCTGGGCACAAGTGCGGGCTGGGCTTAAGGCCTGGGCACAAGTGCGGCTGGGCTTAAGGCCTGGGCACAAGTGCGGGCTGGGCTTAAGGCCTGGGCACAAGTGCGGGCTGGGCTTAAGGCCTGGGCACAAGTGCGGGCTGGGCTTAAGGCCTGGGCACAAGTGCGGGCTGGGCTTAAGGCCTGGGCACAAGTGCGGGCTGGGCTTAAGGCCTGGGCACAAGTGCGGGCTGGGCTTAAGGCCTGGGCACAAGTGCGGGCTGGGCTTTAGGCCGGGGCACAAGTGCGGGCTAGGCTAAAGGCCGGGGCACAAGTGCGGGCTAGGCTAAAGGCCTGGGCACAAGTGCGGGCTAGGCTTAAGGCCGGGGCACAAGTGCGGGCTAGGCTTAAGGCCGGGGCACAAGTGCGGGCTAGGCTTAAGGCCGGGGCACAAGTGCGGGCTAGGCTTAAGGCCGGGGCACAAGTGCGGGCTAGGCTTAAGGCCGGGGCACAAGTGCGGGCTAGGCTTAAGGCCGGGGCACAAGTGCGGGCTAGGCTGAAGGCCGGGGCACAAGTGCGGGCTAGGCTGAAGGCCGGGGCACAAGTGCGGGCTAGGCTTAAGGCCGGGGGCACAAGTGCGGGCTAGGCATAAGGCCTGGGCACAAGTGCGGGCTAGGCTTATGGCCGATGCACAAGTGCGGGCTAGGCTTAAGGCCAGGGCACAAGTGCGGGCTAGGTTTAAGGCCTGGGCACAAGTGCGGGCTGGGCTTTAGGCCGGGGCACAAGTGCGGGCTAGGCTAAAGGCCGGGGCACAAGTGCGGGCTAGGCTAAAGGCCTGGGCACAAGTGCGGGCTAGGCTTAAGGCCGGGGCACAAGTGCGGGCTAGGCTTAAGGCCGGGGCACAAGTGCGGGCTAGGCTTAAGGCCGGGGCACAAGTGCGGGCTAGGCTTAAGGCCGGGGCACAAGTGCGGGCTAGGCTTAAGGCCGGGGCACAAGTGCGGGCTAGGCTGAAGGCCGGGGCACAAGTGCGGGCTAGGCTGAAGGCCGGGGCACAAGTGCGGGCTAGGCTTAAGGCCGGGGGCACAAGTGCGGGCTAGGCATAAGGCCTGGGCACAAGTGCGGGCTAGGCTTATGGCCGATGCACAAGTGCGGGCTAGGCTTAAGGCCAGGGCACAAGTGCGGGCTAGGTTTAAGGCCTGGGCACAAGTGCGGGCTAGGCTTAAGGCCTGGGCACAAGTGCGGGCTAGGCTTAAGGCCTGGGCACAAGTGCGGGCTAGGCTTAAGGCCTGGGCACAAGTGCGGGCTAGGCTTAAGGCCGGGGCACAAGCGCGGGCTAGGCCTAAGGCCGGGGCACAAGCGCGGGCTAGGCTTAAGGCCGGGGCACAAGCGCGGGCTAGGCTTAAGGCCGGGGCACAAGCGCGGGCTAGGCTTAAGGCCGATGCACAAGCGCGGGCTAGGCTTAAGGCCGGGGCACAAACGCGGGCTAGGCTTAAGGCCGGGGCACAAGCGCGGGCTAGGCTTAAGGCCTGGGCACAAGCGCGGGCTAGGCTTAAGGCCGGGGCACAAGCGCGGGCTAGGCTTAAGGCCGGGGCACAAGCGCGGGCTAGGCTTAAGGCCGGGGCACAAGTGCGGGCTAGGCTTAAGGCCGGGGCACAAGTGCGGGCTAGGCTTAAGGCCGGGGCACAAGTGCGGGCTAGGCTTAAGGCCGGGGCACAAGTGCGGGCTGGGCTTAAGGCCTGGGCACAAGTGCGGGCTGGGCTTAAGGCCTGGGCACAAGTGCGGGCTGGGCTTAAAGCCTGGGCACAAGTGCGGGCTGGGCTTAAGGCCTGGGCACAAGTGCGGGCTGGGCTTAAGGCCTGGGCACAAGTGCGGGCTGGGCTTAAGGCCTGGGCACAAGTGCGGGCTGGGCTTTAGGCCGGGGCACAAGTGCGGGCTAGGCTAAAGGCCGGGGCACAAGTGCGGGCTAGGCTAAAGGCCTGGGCACAAGTGCGGGCTAGGCTTAAGGCCGGGGCACAAGTGCGGGCTAGGCTTAAGGCCGGGGCACAAGTGCGGGCTAGGCTTAAGGCCGGGGCACAAGTGCGGGCTAGGCTTAAGGCCGGGGCACAAGTGCGGGCTAGGCTTAAGGCTGGGGCACAAGTGCGGGCTAGGCTGAAGGCCGGGGCACAAGTGCGGGCTAGGCTGAAGGCCGGGGCACAAGTGCGGGCTAGGCTGAAGGCCGGGGCACAAGTGCGGGCTAGGCTTAAGGCCGGGGCACAAGTGCGGGCTAGGCTTAAGGCCGGGGCACAAGTGCGGGCTAGGCTTAAGGCCGGGGCACAAGTGCGGGCTAGGCTTAAGGCCGGGGCACAAGTGCGGGCTAGGCTTAAGGCCGGGGCACAAGTGCGGGCTAGGCTTAAGGCCGGGGCACAAGTGCGGGCTAGGCTTAAGGCCTGGGCACAAGTGCGGGCTAGGCTTAAGGCCGGGGCACAAGTGCGGGCTAGGCTTAAGGCCGGGGCACAAGTGCGGGCTAGGCTTAAGGCCGGGGCACAAGTGCGGGCTAGGCTTAAGGCCGGGGCACAAGTGCGGGCTAGGCTTAAGGCCGGGGCACAAGTGCGGGCTTGGCTTAAGGCCGGGGCACAAGTGCGGGCTAGGCTTAAGGCCGGGAGACAAGTGCGGGCTGGGCTTAAGGCCGCGGCACAAGTGCGGGCTGGGCTTAAGGCCGGGGCACAAGTGCGGGCTGGGCTTAAGGCCGGGGCACAAGTGCGGGCTGGGCTTAAGGCCTGGGCACAAGTGCGGGCTGGGCTTAAGGCCTGGGCACAAGTGCGGGCTGGGCTTAAGGCCTGGGCACAAGTGCGGGCTGGGCTTAAAGCCTGGGCACAAGTGCGGGCTGGGCTTAAGGCCTCAGCACAAGTGCGGGCTGGGCTTAAGGCCTGGGCACAAGTGCGGGCTGGGCTTAAGGCCTGGGCACAAGTGCGGGCTGGGCTTAAGGCCTGGGCACAAGTGCGGGCTGGGCTTAAGGCCTGGGCACAAGTGCGGGCTGGGCTTAAGGCCTGGGCACAAGTGCGGGCTGGGCTTAAGGCCTGGGCACAAGTGCGGGCTGGGCTTAAGGCCTGGGCACAAGTGCGGGCTGGGCTTAAGGCCTGGGCACAAGTGCGGGCTGGGCTTAAGGCCTGGGCACAAGTGCGGGCTGGGCTTAAGGCCTGGGCACAAGTGCGGGCTGGGCTTAAGGCCTGGGCACAAGTGCGGGCTGGGCTTAAGGCCTGGGCACAAGTGCGGGCTGGGCTTAAGGCCTGGGCACAAGTGCGGGCTGGGCTTAAAGCCTGGGCACAAGTGCGGGCTGGGCTTAAGGCCTCAGCACAAGTGCGGGCTGGGCTTAAGGCCTGGGCACAAGTGCGGGCTGGGCTTAAGGCCTGGGCACAAGTGCGGGCTGGGCTTAAGGCCTGGGCACAAGTGCGGGCTGGGCTTAAGGCCTGGGCACAAGTGCGGGCTGGGCTTAAGGCCTGGGCACAAGTGCGGGCTGGGCTTAAGGCCTGGGCACAAGTGCGGGCTGGGCTTAAGGCCTGGGCACAAGTGCGGGCTGGGCTTTAGGCCGGGGCACAAGTGCGGGCTAGGCTAAAGGCCGGGGCACAAGTGCGGGCTAGGCTAAAGGCCTGGGCACAAGTGCGGGCTAGGCTTAAGGCCGGGGCACAAGTGCGGGCTAGGCTTAAGGCCGGGGCACAAGTGCGGGCTAGGCTTAAGGCCGGGGCACAAGTGCGGGCTAGGCTTAAGGCCGGGGCACAAGTGCGGGCTAGGCTGAAGGCCGGGGCACAAGTGCGGGCTAGGCTGAAGGCCGGGGCACAAGTGCGGGCTAGGCTGAAGGCCGGGGCACAAGTGCGGGCTAGGCTGAAGGCCGGGGCACAAGTGCGGGCTAGGCTTAAGGCCGGGGCACAAGTGCGGGCTAGGCTTAAGGCCGGGGCACAAGTGCGGGCTAGGCTTAAGGCCGGGGCACAAGTGCGGGCTAGGCTTAAGGCCGGGGCACAAGTGCGGGCTAGGCTTAAGGCCGGGGCACAAGTGCGGGCTAGGCTTAAGGCCTGGGCACAAGTGCGGGCTAGGCTTAAGGCCGGGGCACAAGTGCGGGCTAGGCTTAAGGCCGGGGCACAAGTGCGGGCTAGGCTTAAGGCCGGGGCACAAGTGCGGGCTAGGCTTAAGGCCGGGGCACAAGTGCGGGCTAGGCTTAAGGCCGGGGCACAAGTGCGGGCTAGGCTTAAGGCCGGGGCACAAGTGCGGGCTAGGCTTAAGGCCGGGGCACAAGTGCGGGCTAGGCTGAAGGCCGGGGCACAAGTGCGGGCTAGGCTTAAGGCCGGGGGCACAAGTGCGGGCTAGGCATAAGGCCTGGGCACAAGTGCGGGCTAGGCTTAAGGCCGATGCACAAGTGCGGGCTAGGCTTAAGGCCAGGGCACAAGTGCGGGCTAGGTTTAAGGCCTGGGCACAAGTGCGGGCTAGGCTTAAGGCCTGGGCACAAGTGCGGGCTAGGCTTAAGGCCTGGGCACAAGTGCGGGCTAGGCTTAAGGCCTGGGCACAAGTGCGGGCTAGGCTTAAGGCCGGGGCACAAGCGCGGGCTAGGCCTAAGGCCGGGGCACAAGCGCGGGCTAGGCTTAAGGCCGGGGCACAAGCGCGGGCTAGGCTTAAGGCCGGGGCACAAGCGCGGGCTAGGCTTAAGGCCGATGCACAAGCGCGGGCTAGGCTTAAGGCCGGGGCACAAACGCGGGCTAGGCTTAAGGCCGGGGCACAAGCGCGGGCTAGGCTTAAGGCCTGGGCACAAGTGCGGGCTAGGCTTAAGGCCGGGGCACAAGTGCGGGCTAGGCTTAAGGCCGGGGCACAAGTGCGGGCTAGGCTTAAGGCCGGGGCACAAGTGCGGGCTAGGCTTAAGGCCGGGGCACAAGTGCGGGCTAGGCTTAAGGCCGGGGCACAAGTGCGGGCTAGGCTTAAGGCCGGGGCACAAGTGCGGGCTAGGCTTAAGGCCGGGGCACAAGTGCGGGCTAGGCTTAAGGCCGGGGCACAAGTGCGGGCTAGGCTTAAGGCCGGGGCACAAGTGCGGGCTAGGCTTAAGGCCGGGGCACAAGTGCGGGCTAGGCTTAAGGCCGGGGCACAAGTGCGGGCTAGGCTTAAGGCCGGGGCACAAGTGCGGGCTAGGCTTAAGGCCGGGGCACAAGTGCAGTGCTGGCTAGGATCAAGGCAGGGGGCACAAGTGCTGGCTAGGCTTAAGGCATGGGCACAAGTGCCAGCTAGGCTTAAGGCCTGGGCACAAGTGCAGGCTAGGCTTAAGGCCTGGGCACAAGTGCAGTGCTGGCTAGGATCAAGGCAAGGGGGCACAAGTGCTGGCTAGGCTTAAGGCATGGGCACAAGTGCTGGCTAGGCTTAAGGCATACAGCTAACTTTTTGCACTCTTTGCATAAAGGGTTAGGCACCCATAGGGGTGAAGAGCTAGCTTTCACCCCTCTACTCTGTACTTGGACATTTAGGACTAGATCCTTTGTTGTACAGTGCGGAGCCTCTCCATAACCCCATGCTCCAAGCGACCAGGCACTTCTTGTCTGTCCTCCGTAAATGGGTAATGCCTTCTTCCCCAATTACAGTCGTGCATGTGCATTCAGACGGGACAAGAGCGAAGAGCATAAAGCTGGCCCTATGTGCATAACCAACATGAAGCTGAAGACAAAAACAAACAAACAAGCATACAAGGGGCTCAAAAGTGCGGGCTGGGCTTAAGGCCTGGGCACAAGTGGGGGCTGGGCTTAAGGCCTGGGCACAAGTGCGGGCTGGGCTTAAGGCCTGGGCACAAGTGCGGGCTGGGCTTAAGGCCTGGGCACAAGTGCGGGCTGGGCTTAAGGCCTGGGCACAAGTGCGGGCTGGGCTTAAGGCCTGGGCACAAGTGCGGGCTGGGCTTAAGGCCTGGGCACAAGTGCGGGCTGGGCTTAAGGCCTCGGCACAAGTGCGGGCTGGGCTTAAGGCCTGGGCACAAGTGCGGGCTGGGCTTAAGGCCTGGGCACAAGTGCGGGCTGGGCTTAAGGCCTGGGCACAAGTGCGGGCTGGGCTTAAGGCCTGGGCACAAGTGCGGGCTGGGCTTAAGGCCTGGGCACAAGTGCGGGCTGGGCTTTAGGCCGGGGCACAAGTGCGGGCTAGGCTAAAGGCCGGGGCACAAGTGCGGGCTAGGCTAAAGGCCTGGGCACAAGTGCGGGCTAGGCTTAAGGCCGGGGCACAAGTGCGGGCTAGGCTTAAGGCCGGGGCACAAGTGCGGGCTAGGCTTAAGGCCGGGGCACAAGTGCGGGCTAGGCTTAAGGCCGGGGCACAAGTGCGGGCTAGGCTTAAGGCCGGGGCACAAGTGCGGGCTAGGCTTAAGGCCGGGGCACAAGTGCGGGCTAGGCTTAAGGCCGGGGCACAAGTGCGGGCTAGGCTTAAGGCCGGGGCACAAGTGCGGGCTAGGCTTAAGGCCGGGGCACAAGTGCGGGCTAGGCTTAAGGCCGGGGCACAAGTGCGGGCTAGGCTTAAGGCCGGGGCACAAGTGCGGGCTTGGCTTAAGGCCGGGGCACAAGTGCGGGCTAGGCTTAAGGCCGGGAGACAAGTGCGGGCTGGGCTTAAGGCCGCGGCACAAGTGCGGGCTGGGCTTAAGGCCGGGGCACAAGTGCGGGCTGGGCTTAAGGCCGGGGCACAAGTGCGGGCTGGGCTTAAGGCCTGGGCACAAGTGCGGGCTGGGCTTAAGGCCTGGGCACAAGTGCGGGCTGGGCTTAAGGCCTGGGCACAAGTGCGGGCTGGGCTTAAGGCCTGGGCACAAGTGCGGGCTGGGCTTAAAGCCTGGGCACAAGTGCGGGCTGGGCTTAAGGCCTCAGCACAAGTGCGGGCTGGGCTTAAGGCCTGGGCACAAATGCGGGCTGGGCTTAAGGCCTGGGCACAAGTGCGGGCTGGGCTTAAGGCCTGGGCACAAGTGCGGGCTGGGCTTAAGGCCTGGGCACAAGTGCGGGCTGGGCTTAAGGCCTGGGCACAAGTGCGGGCTGGGCTTAAGGCCTGGGCACAAGTGCGGGCTGGGCTTAAGGCCTGGGCACAAGTGCGGGCTGGGCTTAAGGCCTGGGCACAAGTGCGGGCTGGGCTTAAGGCCTGGGCACAAGTGCGGGCTGGGCTTAAGGCCTGGGCACAAGTGCGGGCTGGGCTTAAGGCCTGGGCACAAGTGCGGGCTGGGCTTTAGGCCGGGGCACAAGTGCGGGCTAGGCTAAAGGCCGGGGCACAAGTGCGGGCTAGGCTAAAGGCCTGGGCACAAGTGCGGGCTAGGCTTAAGGCCGGGGCACAAGTGCGGGCTAGGCTTAAGGCCGGGGCACAAGTGAGGGCTAGGCTTAAGGCCGGGGCACAAGTGCGGGCTAGGCTTAAGGCCGGGGCACAAGTGCGGGCTAGGCTGAAGGCCGGGGCACAAGTGCGGGCTAGGCTGAAGGCCGGGGCACAAGTGCGGGCTAGGCTTAAGGCCGGGGCACAAGTGCGGGCTAGGCTTAAGGCCGGGGCACAAGTGCGGGCTAGGCTTAAGGCCGGGGCACAAGTGCGGGCTAGGCTTAAGGCCGGGGCACAAGTGCGGGCTAGGCTTAAGGCCGGGGCACAAGTGCGGGCTAGGCTTAAGGCCTGGGCACAAGTGCGGGCTAGGCTTAAGGCCTGGGCACAAGTGCGGGCTAGGCTTAAGGCCTGGGCACAAGTGCGGGCTAGGCTTAAGGCCGGGGGCACAAGTGCGGGCTAGGCTTAAGGCCGGGGGCACAAGTGCGTGCTAGGCATAAGGCCTGGGCACAAGTGCGGGCTAGGCTTAAGGCCGATGCACAAGTGCGGGCTAGGCTTAAGGCCGGGGCACAAGTGCGGGCTAGGTTTAAGGCCTGGGCACAAGTGCGGGCTAGGCTTAAGGCCTGAGCACAAGTGCGGGCTAGGCTTAAGGCCGGGGCACAAGTGCGGGCTGGGCTTAAGGTCGGGGCACAAGTGCGGGCTGGGCTTAAGGCCTGGGCACAAGTGCGGGCTGGGCTTAAGGCCTGGGCACAAGTGCGGGCTGGGCTTAAGGCCTGGGCACAAGTGCGGGCTGGGCTTAAGGCCTGGGCACAAGTGCGGGCTGGGCTTAAGGCCTGGGCACAAGTGCGGGCTGGGCTTAAGGCCTGGGCACAAGTGCGGGCTGGGCTTTAGGCCGGGGCACAAGTGCGGGCTAGGCTAAAGGCCGGGGCACAAGTGCGGGCTAGGCTAAAGGCCTGGGCACAAGTGCGGGCTAGGCTTAAGGCCGGGGCACAAGTGCGGGCTAGGCTTAAGGCCGGGGCACAAGTGCGGGCTAGGCTTAAGGCCGGGGCACAAGTGCGGGCTAGGCTTAAGGCCGGGGCACAAGTGCGGGCTAGGCTTAAGGCCGGGGCACAAGTGCGGGCTAGGCTTAAGGCCGGGGCACAAGTGCGGGCTAGGCTTAAGGCCGGGGCACAAGTGCGGGCTAGGCTTAAGGCCGGGGCACAAGTGCGGGCTAGGCTTAAGGCCTGGGCACAAGTGCGGGCTGGGCTTAAGGCCTGGGCACAAGTGCGGGCTGGGCTTAAGGCCTGGGCACAAGTGCGGGCTGGGCTTAAGGCCTGGGCACAAGTGCGGGCTGGGCTTAAGGCCTGGGCACAAGTGCGGGCTGGGCTTAAGGCCTGGGCACAAGTGCGGGCTGGGCTTTAGGCCGGGGCACAAGTGCGGGCTAGGCTAAAGGCCGGGGCACAAGTGCGGGCTAGGCTAAAGGCCTGGGCACAAGTGCGGGCTAGGCTTAAGGCCGGGGCACAAGTGCGGGCTAGGCTTAAGGCCGGGGCACAAGTGCGGGCTAGGCTTAAGGCCGGGGCACAAGTGCGGGCTAGGCTTAAGGCCGGGGCACAAGTGCGGGCTAGGCTTAAGGCCGGGGCACAAGTGCGGGCTAGGCTTAAGGCCGGGGCACAAGTGCGGGCTAGGCTGAAGGCCGGGGCACAAGTGCGGGCTAGGCTGAAGGCCGGGGCACAAGTGCGGGCTAGGCTTAAGGCCGGGGGCACAAGTGCGGGCTAGGCATAAGGCCTGGGCACAAGTGCGGGCTAGGCTTATGGCCGATGCACAAGTGCGGGCTAGGCTTAAGGCCAGGGCACAAGTGCGGGCTAGGTTTAAGGCCTGGGCACAAGTGCGGGCTGGGCTTTAGGCCGGGGCACAAGTGCGGGCTAGGCTAAAGGCCGGGGCACAAGTGCGGGCTAGGCTAAAGGCCTGGGCACAAGTGCGGGCTAGGCTTAAGGCCGGGGCACAAGTGCGGGCTAGGCTTAAGGCCGGGGCACAAGTGCGGGCTAGGCTTAAGGCCGGGGCACAAGTGCGGGCTAGGCTTAAGGCCGGGGCACAAGTGCGGGCTAGGCTTAAGGCCGGGGCACAAGTGCGGGCTAGGCTGAAGGCCGGGGCACAAGTGCGGGCTAGGCTGAAGGCCGGGGCACAAGTGCGGGCTAGGCTTAAGGCCGGGGGCACAAGTGCGGGCTAGGCATAAGGCCTGGGCACAAGTGCGGGCTAGGCTTATGGCCGATGCACAAGTGCGGGCTAGGCTTAAGGCCAGGGCACAAGTGCGGGCTAGGTTTAAGGCCTGGGCACAAGTGCGGGCTAGGCTTAAGGCCTGGGCACAAGTGCGGGCTAGGCTTAAGGCCTGGGCACAAGTGCGGGCTAGGCTTAAGGCCTGGGCACAAGTGCGGGCTAGGCTTAAGGCCGGGGCACAAGCGCGGGCTAGGCCTAAGGCCGGGGCACAAGCGCGGGCTAGGCTTAAGGCCGGGGCACAAGCGCGGGCTAGGCTTAAGGCCGGGGCACAAGCGCGGGCTAGGCTTAAGGCCGATGCACAAGCGCGGGCTAGGCTTAAGGCCGGGGCACAAACGCGGGCTAGGCTTAAGGCCGGGGCACAAGCGCGGGCTAGGCTTAAGGCCTGGGCACAAGCGCGGGCTAGGCTTAAGGCCGGGGCACAAGCGCGGGCTAGGCTTAAGGCCGGGGCACAAGCGCGGGCTAGGCTTAAGGCCGGGGCACAAGTGCGGGCTAGGCTTAAGGCCGGGGCACAAGTGCGGGCTAGGCTTAAGGCCGGGGCACAAGTGCGGGCTAGGCTTAAGGCCGGGGCACAAGTGCGGGCTGGGCTTAAGGCCTGGGCACAAGTGCGGGCTGGGCTTAAGGCCTGGGCACAAGTGCGGGCTGGGCTTAAAGCCTGGGCACAAGTGCGGGCTGGGCTTAAGGCCTGGGCACAAGTGCGGGCTGGGCTTAAGGCCTGGGCACAAGTGCGGGCTGGGCTTAAGGCCTGGGCACAAGTGCGGGCTGGGCTTTAGGCCGGGGCACAAGTGCGGGCTAGGCTAAAGGCCGGGGCACAAGTGCGGGCTAGGCTAAAGGCCTGGGCACAAGTGCGGGCTAGGCTTAAGGCCGGGGCACAAGTGCGGGCTAGGCTTAAGGCCGGGGCACAAGTGCGGGCTAGGCTTAAGGCCGGGGCACAAGTGCGGGCTAGGCTTAAGGCCGGGGCACAAGTGCGGGCTAGGCTTAAGGCTGGGGCACAAGTGCGGGCTAGGCTGAAGGCCGGGGCACAAGTGCGGGCTAGGCTGAAGGCCGGGGCACAAGTGCGGGCTAGGCTGAAGGCCGGGGCACAAGTGCGGGCTAGGCTTAAGGCCGGGGCACAAGTGCGGGCTAGGCTTAAGGCCGGGGCACAAGTGCGGGCTAGGCTTAAGGCCGGGGCACAAGTGCGGGCTAGGCTTAAGGCCGGGGCACAAGTGCGGGCTAGGCTTAAGGCCGGGGCACAAGTGCGGGCTAGGCTTAAGGCCGGGGCACAAGTGCGGGCTAGGCTTAAGGCCTGGGCACAAGTGCGGGCTAGGCTTAAGGCCGGGGCACAAGTGCGGGCTAGGCTTAAGGCCGGGGCACAAGTGCGGGCTAGGCTTAAGGCCGGGGCACAAGTGCGGGCTAGGCTTAAGGCCGGGGCACAAGTGCGGGCTAGGCTTAAGGCCGGGGCACAAGTGCGGGCTTGGCTTAAGGCCGGGGCACAAGTGCGGGCTAGGCTTAAGGCCGGGAGACAAGTGCGGGCTGGGCTTAAGGCCGCGGCACAAGTGCGGGCTGGGCTTAAGGCCGGGGCACAAGTGCGGGCTGGGCTTAAGGCCGGGGCACAAGTGCGGGCTGGGCTTAAGGCCTGGGCACAAGTGCGGGCTGGGCTTAAGGCCTGGGCACAAGTGCGGGCTGGGCTTAAGGCCTGGGCACAAGTGCGGGCTGGGCTTAAAGCCTGGGCACAAGTGCGGGCTGGGCTTAAGGCCTCAGCACAAGTGCGGGCTGGGCTTAAGGCCTGGGCACAAGTGCGGGCTGGGCTTAAGGCCTGGGCACAAGTGCGGGCTGGGCTTAAGGCCTGGGCACAAGTGCGGGCTGGGCTTAAGGCCTGGGCACAAGTGCGGGCTGGGCTTAAGGCCTGGGCACAAGTGCGGGCTGGGCTTAAGGCCTGGGCACAAGTGCGGGCTGGGCTTAAGGCCTGGGCACAAGTGCGGGCTGGGCTTAAGGCCTGGGCACAAGTGCGGGCTGGGCTTAAGGCCTGGGCACAAGTGCGGGCTGGGCTTAAGGCCTGGGCACAAGTGCGGGCTGGGCTTAAGGCCTGGGCACAAGTGCGGGCTGGGCTTAAGGCCTGGGCACAAGTGCGGGCTGGGCTTAAGGCCTGGGCACAAGTGCGGGCTGGGCTTAAAGCCTGGGCACAAGTGCGGGCTGGGCTTAAGGCCTCAGCACAAGTGCGGGCTGGGCTTAAGGCCTGGGCACAAGTGCGGGCTGGGCTTAAGGCCTGGGCACAAGTGCGGGCTGGGCTTAAGGCCTGGGCACAAGTGCGGGCTGGGCTTAAGGCCTGGGCACAAGTGCGGGCTGGGCTTAAGGCCTGGGCACAAGTGCGGGCTGGGCTTAAGGCCTGGGCACAAGTGCGGGCTGGGCTTAAGGCCTGGGCACAAGTGCGGGCTGGGCTTTAGGCCGGGGCACAAGTGCGGGCTAGGCTAAAGGCCGGGGCACAAGTGCGGGCTAGGCTAAAGGCCTGGGCACAAGTGCGGGCTAGGCTTAAGGCCGGGGCACAAGTGCGGGCTAGGCTTAAGGCCGGGGCACAAGTGCGGGCTAGGCTTAAGGCCGGGGCACAAGTGCGGGCTAGGCTTAAGGCCGGGGCACAAGTGCGGGCTAGGCTGAAGGCCGGGGCACAAGTGCGGGCTAGGCTGAAGGCCGGGGCACAAGTGCGGGCTAGGCTGAAGGCCGGGGCACAAGTGCGGGCTAGGCTGAAGGCCGGGGCACAAGTGCGGGCTAGGCTTAAGGCCGGGGCACAAGTGCGGGCTAGGCTTAAGGCCGGGGCACAAGTGCGGGCTAGGCTTAAGGCCGGGGCACAAGTGCGGGCTAGGCTTAAGGCCGGGGCACAAGTGCGGGCTAGGCTTAAGGCCGGGGCACAAGTGCGGGCTAGGCTTAAGGCCTGGGCACAAGTGCGGGCTAGGCTTAAGGCCGGGGCACAAGTGCGGGCTAGGCTTAAGGCCGGGGCACAAGTGCGGGCTAGGCTTAAGGCCGGGGCACAAGTGCGGGCTAGGCTTAAGGCCGGGGCACAAGTGCGGGCTAGGCTTAAGGCCGGGGCACAAGTGCGGGCTAGGCTTAAGGCCGGGGCACAAGTGCGGGCTAGGCTTAAGGCCGGGGCACAAGTGCGGGCTAGGCTGAAGGCCGGGGCACAAGTGCGGGCTAGGCTTAAGGCCGGGGGCACAAGTGCGGGCTAGGCATAAGGCCTGGGCACAAGTGCGGGCTAGGCTTAAGGCCGATGCACAAGTGCGGGCTAGGCTTAAGGCCAGGGCACAAGTGCGGGCTAGGTTTAAGGCCTGGGCACAAGTGCGGGCTAGGCTTAAGGCCTGGGCACAAGTGCGGGCTAGGCTTAAGGCCTGGGCACAAGTGCGGGCTAGGCTTAAGGCCTGGGCACAAGTGCGGGCTAGGCTTAAGGCCGGGGCACAAGCGCGGGCTAGGCCTAAGGCCGGGGCACAAGCGCGGGCTAGGCTTAAGGCCGGGGCACAAGCGCGGGCTAGGCTTAAGGCCGGGGCACAAGCGCGGGCTAGGCTTAAGGCCGATGCACAAGCGCGGGCTAGGCTTAAGGCCGGGGCACAAACGCGGGCTAGGCTTAAGGCCGGGGCACAAGCGCGGGCTAGGCTTAAGGCCTGGGCACAAGTGCGGGCTAGGCTTAAGGCCGGGGCACAAGTGCGGGCTAGGCTTAAGGCCGGGGCACAAGTGCGGGCTAGGCTTAAGGCCGGGGCACAAGTGCGGGCTAGGCTTAAGGCCGGGGCACAAGTGCGGGCTAGGCTTAAGGCCGGGGCACAAGTGCGGGCTAGGCTTAAGGCCGGGGCACAAGTGCGGGCTAGGCTTAAGGCCGGGGCACAAGTGCGGGCTAGGCTTAAGGCCGGGGCACAAGTGCGGGCTAGGCTTAAGGCCGGGGCACAAGTGCGGGCTAGGCTTAAGGCCGGGGCACAAGTGCGGGCTAGGCTTAAGGCCGGGGCACAAGTGCGGGCTAGGCTTAAGGCCGGGGCACAAGTGCGGGCTAGGCTTAAGGCCGGGGCACAAGTGCAGTGCTGGCTAGGATCAAGGCAGGGGGCACAAGTGCTGGCTAGGCTTAAGGCATGGGCACAAGTGCCAGCTAGGCTTAAGGCCTGGGCACAAGTGCAGGCTAGGCTTAAGGCCTGGGCACAAGTGCAGTGCTGGCTAGGATCAAGGCAAGGGGGCACAAGTGCTGGCTAGGCTTAAGGCATGGGCACAAGTGCTGGCTAGGCTTAAGGCATACAGCTAACTTTTTGCACTCTTTGCATAAAGGGTTAGGCACCCATAGGGGTGAAGAGCTAGCTTTCACCCCTCTACTCTGTACTTGGACATTTAGGACTAGATCCTTTGTTGTACAGTGCGGAGCCTCTCCATAACCCCATGCTCCAAGCGACCAGGCACTTCTTGTCTGTCCTCCGTAAATGGGTAATGCCTTCTTCCCCAATTACAGTCGTGCATGTGCATTCAGACGGGACAAGAGCGAAGAGCATAAAGCTGGCCCTATGTGCATAACCAACATGAAGCTGAAGACAAAAACAAACAAACAAGCATACAAGGGGCTCAAAAGTGCGGGCTGGGCTTAAGGCCTGGGCACAAGTGGGGGCTGGGCTTAAGGCCTGGGCACAAGTGCGGGCTGGGCTTAAGGCCTGGGCACAAGTGCGGGCTGGGCTTAAGGCCTGGGCACAAGTGCGGGCTGGGCTTAAGGCCTGGGCACAAGTGCGGGCTGGGCTTAAGGCCTGGGCACAAGTGCGGGCTGGGCTTAAGGCCTGGGCACAAGTGCGGGCTGGGCTTAAGGCCTCGGCACAAGTGCGGGCTGGGCTTAAGGCCTGGGCACAAGTGCGGGCTGGGCTTAAGGCCTGGGCACAAGTGCGGGCTGGGCTTAAGGCCTGGGCACAAGTGCGGGCTGGGCTTAAGGCCTGGGCACAAGTGCGGGCTGGGCTTAAGGCCTGGGCACAAGTGCGGGCTGGGCTTTAGGCCGGGGCACAAGTGCGGGCTAGGCTAAAGGCCGGGGCACAAGTGCGGGCTAGGCTAAAGGCCTGGGCACAAGTGCGGGCTAGGCTTAAGGCCGGGGCACAAGTGCGGGCTAGGCTTAAGGCCGGGGCACAAGTGCGGGCTAGGCTTAAGGCCGGGGCACAAGTGCGGGCTAGGCTTAAGGCCGGGGCACAAGTGCGGGCTAGGCTTAAGGCCGGGGCACAAGTGCGGGCTAGGCTTAAGGCCGGGGCACAAGTGCGGGCTAGGCTTAAGGCCGGGGCACAAGTGCGGGCTAGGCTTAAGGCCGGGGCACAAGTGCGGGCTAGGCTTAAGGCCGGGGCACAAGTGCGGGCTAGGCTTAAGGCCGGGGCACAAGTGCGGGCTAGGCTTAAGGCCGGGGCACAAGTGCGGGCTTGGCTTAAGGCCGGGGCACAAGTGCGGGCTAGGCTTAAGGCCGGGAGACAAGTGCGGGCTGGGCTTAAGGCCGCGGCACAAGTGCGGGCTGGGCTTAAGGCCGGGGCACAAGTGCGGGCTGGGCTTAAGGCCGGGGCACAAGTGCGGGCTGGGCTTAAGGCCTGGGCACAAGTGCGGGCTGGGCTTAAGGCCTGGGCACAAGTGCGGGCTGGGCTTAAGGCCTGGGCACAAGTGCGGGCTGGGCTTAAGGCCTGGGCACAAGTGCGGGCTGGGCTTAAAGCCTGGGCACAAGTGCGGGCTGGGCTTAAGGCCTCAGCACAAGTGCGGGCTGGGCTTAAGGCCTGGGCACAAATGCGGGCTGGGCTTAAGGCCTGGGCACAAGTGCGGGCTGGGCTTAAGGCCTGGGCACAAGTGCGGGCTGGGCTTAAGGCCTGGGCACAAGTGCGGGCTGGGCTTAAGGCCTGGGCACAAGTGCGGGCTGGGCTTAAGGCCTGGGCACAAGTGCGGGCTGGGCTTAAGGCCTGGGCACAAGTGCGGGCTGGGCTTAAGGCCTGGGCACAAGTGCGGGCTGGGCTTAAGGCCTGGGCACAAGTGCGGGCTGGGCTTAAGGCCTGGGCACAAGTGCGGGCTGGGCTTAAGGCCTGGGCACAAGTGCGGGCTGGGCTTTAGGCCGGGGCACAAGTGCGGGCTAGGCTAAAGGCCGGGGCACAAGTGCGGGCTAGGCTAAAGGCCTGGGCACAAGTGCGGGCTAGGCTTAAGGCCGGGGCACAAGTGCGGGCTAGGCTTAAGGCCGGGGCACAAGTGAGGGCTAGGCTTAAGGCCGGGGCACAAGTGCGGGCTAGGCTTAAGGCCGGGGCACAAGTGCGGGCTAGGCTGAAGGCCGGGGCACAAGTGCGGGCTAGGCTGAAGGCCGGGGCACAAGTGCGGGCTAGGCTTAAGGCCGGGGCACAAGTGCGGGCTAGGCTTAAGGCCGGGGCACAAGTGCGGGCTAGGCTTAAGGCCGGGGCACAAGTGCGGGCTAGGCTTAAGGCCGGGGCACAAGTGCGGGCTAGGCTTAAGGCCGGGGCACAAGTGCGGGCTAGGCTTAAGGCCTGGGCACAAGTGCGGGCTAGGCTTAAGGCCTGGGCACAAGTGCGGGCTAGGCTTAAGGCCTGGGCACAAGTGCGGGCTAGGCTTAAGGCCGGGGGCACAAGTGCGGGCTAGGCTTAAGGCCGGGGGCACAAGTGCGTGCTAGGCATAAGGCCTGGGCACAAGTGCGGGCTAGGCTTAAGGCCGATGCACAAGTGCGGGCTAGGCTTAAGGCCGGGGCACAAGTGCGGGCTAGGTTTAAGGCCTGGGCACAAGTGCGGGCTAGGCTTAAGGCCTGAGCACAAGTGCGGGCTAGGCTTAAGGCCGGGGCACAAGTGCGGGCTGGGCTTAAGGTCGGGGCACAAGTGCGGGCTGGGCTTAAGGTCGGGGCACAAGTGCGGGCTAGGCTTAAGGCCGGGGCACAAGTGCGGGCTAGGCTTAAGGCCGGGGCACAAGTGCGGGCTAGGCTTAAGGCCGGGGCACAAGTGCGGGCTAGGCTTAAGGCCGGGGCACAAGTGCGGGCTAGGCTTAAGGCCGGGGCACAAGTGCGGGCTAGGCTTAAGGCCGGGGCACAAGTGCGGGCTAGGCTTAAGGCCGGGGCACAAGTGCGGGCTAGGCTTAAGACCGGGGCACAAGTGCGGGCTAGGCTTAAGGCCTGGGCACAAGTGCAGTGCTGGCTAGGATCAAGGCAAGGGGGCACAAGTGCTGGCTAGGCTTAAGGCATGGGCACAAGTGCTGGCTAGGCTTAAGGCATACAGCTAACTCTTTGCACTCTTTGCATAAAGGGTTAGGCACCCATAGGGGTGAAGAGCTAGCTTTCACCCCTCTACTCTGTACTTGGACATTTAGGACTAGATCCTTTGTTGTACAGTGCGGAGCCTCTCCATAACCCCATGCTCCAAGCGACCAGGCACTTCTTGTCTGTCCTCCGTAAATGGGTAATGCCTTCTTCCCCAATTACAGTCGTGCATGTGCATTCAGACGGGACAAGAGCGAAGAGCATAAAGCTGGCCCTATGTGCATAACCAACATGAAGCTGAAGACAAAAACAAACAAACAAGCATACAAGGGGCTCAAAAGTGCGGGCTGGGCTTAAGGCCTGGGCACAAGTGGGGGCTGGGCTTAAGGCCTGGGCACAAGTGCGGGCTGGGCTTAAGGCCTGGGCACAAGTGCGGGCTGGGCTTAAGGCCTGGGCACAAGTGCGGGCTGGGCTTAAGGCCTGGGCACAAGTGCGGGCTGGGCTTAAGGCCTGGGCACAAGTGCGGGCTGGGCTTAAGGCCTGGGCACAAGTGCGGGCTGGGCTTAAGGCCTGGGCACAAGTGCGGGCTGGGCTTAAGGCCTGGGCACAAGTGCGGGCTGGGCTTAAGGCCTGGGCACAAGTGCGGGCTGGGCTTAAGGCCTGGGCACAAGTGCGGGCTGGGCTTAAGGCCTGGGCACAAGTGCGGGCTGGGCTTTAGGCCGGGGCACAAGTGCGGGCTAGGCTAAAGGCCGGGGCACAAGTGCGGGCTAGGCTAAAGGCCTGGGCACAAGTGCGGGCTAGGCTTAAGGCCGGGGCACAAGTGCGGGCTAGGCTTAAGGCCGGGGCACAAGTGCGGGCTAGGCTTAAGGCCGGGGCACAAGTGCGGGCTAGGCTTAAGGCCGGGGCACAAGTGCGGGCTAGGCTTAAGGCCGGGGCACAAGTGCGGGCTAGGCTTAAGGCCGGGGCACAAGTGCGGGCTAGGCTTAAGGCCGGGGCACAAGTGCGGGCTAGGCTTAAGGCCGGGGCACAAGTGCGGGCTAGGCTTAAGGCCGGGGCACAAGTGCGGGCTAGGCTTAAGGCCGGGGCACAAGTGCGGGCTAGGCTTAAGGCCGGGGCACAAGTGCGGGCTAGGCTTAAGGCCGGGGCACAAGTGCGGGCTTGGCTTAAGGCCGGGGCACAAGTGCGGGCTGGGCTTAAGGCCGGGAGACAAGTGCGGGCTGGGCTTAAGGCCGCGGCACAAGTGCGGGCTGGGCTTAAGGCCGCGGCACAAGTGCGGGCTGGGCTTAAGGCCGGGGCACAAGTGCGGGCTGGGCTTAAGGCCGGGGCACAAGTGCGGGCTGGGCTTAAGGCCTGGGCACAAGTGCGGGCTGGGCTTAAGGCCTGGGCACAAGTGCGGGCTGGGCTTAAGGCCTGGGCACAAGTGCGGGCTGGGCTTAAAGCCTGGGCACAAGTGCGGGCTGTGCTTAAGGCCTGGGCACAAGTGCGGGCTGGGCTTAAGGCCTGGGCACAAGTGCGGGCTGGGCTTAAGGCCTGGGCACAAGTGCGGGCTGGGCTTAAGGCCTGGGCACAAGTGCGGGCTGGGCTTAAGGCCTGGGCACAAGTGCGGGCTGGGCTTAAGGCCTGGGCACAAGTGCGGGCTGGGCTTAAGGCCTGGGCACAAGTGCGGGCTGGGCTTAAGGCCTGGGCACAAGTGCGGGCTGGGCTTAAGGCCTGGGCACAAGTGCGGGCTGGGCTTAAGGCCTGGGCACAAGTGCGGGCTGGGCTTTAGGCCGGGGCACAAGTGCGGGCTAGGCTAAAGGCCGGGGCACAAGTGCGGGCTAGGCTAAAGGCCTGGGCACAAGTGCGGGCTAGGCTTAAGGCCGGGGCACAAGTGCGGGCTAGGCTTAAGGCCGGGGCACAAGTGCGGGCTAGGCTTAAGGCCGGGGCACAAGTGCGGGCTAGGCTTAAGGCCGGGGCACAAGTGCGGGCTAGGCTGAAGGCCGGGGCACAAGTGCGGGCTAGGCTGAAGGCCGGGGCACAAGTGCGGGCTAGGCTGAAGGCCGGGGCACAAGTGCGGGCTAGGCTTAAGGCCGGGGCACAAGTGCGGGCTAGGCTTAAGGCCGGGGCACAAGTGCGGGCTAGGCTTAAGGCCGGGGCACAAGTGCGGGCTAGGCTTAAGGCCGGGGCACAAGTGCGGGCTAGGCTTAAGGCCGGGGCACAAGTGCGGGCTAGGCTTAAGGCCGGGGCACAAGTGCGGGCTAGGCTTAAGGCCTGGGCACAAGTGCGGGCTAGGCTTAAGGCCGGGGCACAAGTGCGGGCTAGGCTTAAGGCCGGGGCACAAGTGCGGGCTAGGCTTAAGGCCGGGGCACAAGTGCGGGCTAGGCTTAAGGCCGGGGCACAAGTGCGGGCTAGGCTTAAGGCCGGGGCACAAGTGCGGGCTAGGCTTAAGGCCGGGGCACAAGTGCGGGCTAGGCTTAAGGCCGGGGCACAAGTGCGGGCTAGGCTGAAGGCCGGGGCACAAGTGCGGGCTAGGCTTAAGGCCGGGGGCACAAGTGCGGGCTAGGCTTAAGGCCGGGGGCACAAGTGCGGGCTAGGCATAAGGCCTGGGCACAAGTGCGGGCTAGGCTTATGGCCGATGCACAAGTGCGGGCTAGGCTTAAGGCCAGGGCACAAGTGCGGGCTAGGTTTAAGGCCTGGGCACAAGTGCGGGCTAGGCTTAAGGCCTGGGCACAAGTGCGGGCTAGGCTTAAGGCCTGGGCACAAGTGCGGGCTAGGCTTAAGGCCTGGGCACAAGCGCGGGCTAGGCTTAAGGCCGGGGCACAAGCGCGGGCTAGGCCTAAGGCCGGGGCACAAGCGCGGGCTAGGCTTAAGGCCGGGGCACAAGCGCGGGCTAGGCTTAAGGCCGGGGCACAAGCGCGGGCTAGGCTTAAGGCCGATGCACAAGCGCGGGCTAGGCTTAAGGCCGGGGCACAAACGCGGGCTAGGCTTAAGGCCGGGGCACAAGCGCGGGCTAGGCTTAAGGCCTGGGCACAAGCGCGGGCTAGGCTTAAGGCCGGGGCACAAGCGCGGGCTAGGCTTAAGGCCGGGGCACAAGCGCGGGCTAGGCTTAAGGCCGGGGCACAAGTGCGGGCTAGGCTTAAGGCCGGGGCACAAGTGCGGGCTAGGCTTAAGGCCGGGGCACAAGTGCGGGCTAGGCTTAAGGCCGGGGCACAAGTGCGGGCTGGGCTTAAGGCCTGGGCACAAGTGCGGGCTGGGCTTAAGGCCTGGGCACAAGTGCGGGCTGGGCTTAAAGCCTGGGCACAAGTGCGGGCTGGGCTTAAGGCCTGGGCACAAGTGCGGGCTGGGCTTAAGGCCTGGGCACAAGTGCGGGCTGGGCTTAAGGCCTGGGCACAAGTGCGGGCTGGGCTTTAGGCCGGGGCACAAGTGCGGGCTAGGCTAAAGGCCGGGGCACAAGTGCGGGCTAGGCTAAAGGCCTGGGCACAAGTGCGGGCTAGGCTTAAGGCCGGGGCACAAGTGCGGGCTAGGCTTAAGGCCGGGGCACAAGTGCGGGCTAGGCTTAAGGCCGGGGCACAAGTGCGGGCTAGGCTTAAGGCCGGGGCACAAGTGCGGGCTAGGCTTAAGGCCGGGGCACAAGTGCGGGCTAGGCTGAAGGCCGGGGCACAAGTGCGGGCTAGGCTGAAGGCCGGGGCACAAGTGCGGGCTAGGCTTAAGGCCGGGGGCACAAGTGCGGGCTAGGCATAAGGCCTGGGCACAAGTGCGGGCTAGGCTTATGGCCGATGCACAAGTGCGGGCTAGGCTTAAGGCCAGGGCACAAGTGCGGGCTAGGTTTAAGGCCTGGGCACAAGTGCGGGCTAGGCTTAAGGCCTGGGCACAAGTGCGGGCTAGGCTTAAGGCCTGGGCACAAGTGCGGGCTAGGCTTAAGGCCTGGGCACAAGTGCGGGCTAGGCTTAAGGCCGGGGCACAAGCGCGGGCTAGGCCTAAGGCCGGGGCACAAGCGCGGGCTAGGCTTAAGGCCGGGGCACAAGCGCGGGCTAGGCTTAAGGCCGGGGCACAAGCGCGGGCTAGGCTTAAGGCCGATGCACAAGCGCGGGCTAGGCTTAAGGCCGGGGCACAAACGCGGGCTAGGCTTAAGGCCGGGGCACAAGCGCGGGCTAGGCTTAAGGCCTGGGCACAAGCGCGGGCTAGGCTTAAGGCCGGGGCACAAGCGCGGGCTAGGCTTAAGGCCGGGGCACAAGCGCGGGCTAGGCTTAAGGCCGGGGCACAAGCGCGGGCTAGGCTTAAGGCCGGGGCACAAGTGCGGGCTAGGCTTAAGGCCGGGGCACAAGTGCGGGCTGGGCTTAAGGCCGGGGCACAAGTGCGGGCTGGGCTTAAGGCCTGGGCACAAGTGCGGGCTGGGCTTAAGGCCTGGGCACAAGTGCGGGCTGGGCTTAAGGCCTGGGCACAAGTGCGGGCTGGGCTTAAGGCCTGGGCACAAGTGCGGGCTGGGCTTAAGGCCTGGGCACAAGTGCGGGCTGGGCTTAAGGCCTGGGCACAAGTGCGGGCTGGGCTTTAGGCCGGGGCACAAGTGCGGGCTAGGCTAAAGGCCGGGGCACAAGTGCGGGCTAGGCTAAAGGCCTGGGCACAAGTGCGGGCTAGGCTTAAGGCCGGGGCACAAGTGCGGGCTAGGCTTAAGGCCGGGGCACAAGTGCGGGCTAGGCTTAAGGCCGGGGCACAAGTGCGGGCTAGGCTTAAGGCCGGGGCACAAGTGCGGGCTAGGCTTAAGGCTGGGGCACAAGTGCGGGCTAGGCTGAAGGCCGGGGCACAAGTGCGGGCTAGGCTGAAGGCCGGGGCACAAGTGCGGGCTAGGCTGAAGGCCGGGGCACAAGTGCGGGCTAGGCTTAAGGCCGGGGCACAAGTGCGGGCTAGGCTTAAGGCCGGGGCACAAGTGCAGGCTAGGCTTAAGGCCGGGGCACAAGTGCGGGCTAGGCTTAAGGCCGGGGCACAAGTGCGGGCTAGGCTTAAGGCCGGGGCACAAGTGCGGGCTAGGCTTAAGGCCGGGGCACAAGTGCGGGCTAGGCTTAAGGCCTGGGCACAAGTGCGGGCTAGGCTTAAGGCCGGGGCACAAGTGCGGGCTAGGCTTAAGGCCGGGGCACAAGTGCGGGCTAGGCTTAAGGCCGGGGCACAAGTGCGGGCTAGGCTTAAGGCCGGGGCACAAGTGCGGGCTAGGCTTAAGGCCGGGGCACAAGTGCGGGCTTGGCTTAAGGCCGGGGCACAAGTGCGGGCTAGGCTTAAGGCCGGGAGACAAGTGCGGGCTGGGCTTAAGGCCGCGGCACAAGTGCGGGCTGGGCTTAAGGCCGGGGCACAAGTGCGGGCTGGGCTTAAGGCCGGGGCACAAGTGCGGGCTGGGCTTAAGGCCTGGGCACAAGTGCGGGCTGGGCTTAAGGCCTGGGCACAAGTGCGGGCTGGGCTTAAGGCCTGGGCACAAGTGCGGGCTGGGCTTAAAGCCTGGGCACAAGTGCGGGCTGGGCTTAAGGCCTCAGCACAAGTGCGGGCTGGGCTTAAGGCCTGGGCACAAGTGCGGGCTGGGCTTAAGGCCTGGGCACAAGTGCGGGCTGGGCTTAAGGCCTGGGCACAAGTGCGGGCTGGGCTTAAGGCCTGGGCACAAGTGCGGGCTGGGCTTAAGGCCTGGGCACAAGTGCGGGCTGGGCTTAAGGCCTGGGCACAAGTGCGGGCTGGGCTTAAGGCCTGGGCACAAGTGCGGGCTGGGCTTAAGGCCTGGGCACAAGTGCGGGCTGGGCTTAAGGCCTGGGCACAAGTGCGGGCTGGGCTTTAGGCCGGGGCACAAGTGCGGGCTAGGCTAAAGGCCGGGGCACAAGTGCGGGCTAGGCTAAAGGCCTGGGCACAAGTGCGGGCTAGGCTTAAGGCCGGGGCACAAGTGCGGGCTAGGCTTAAGGCCGGGGCACAAGTGCGGGCTAGGCTTAAGGCCGGGGCACAAGTGCGGGCTAGGCTTAAGGCCGGGGCACAAGTGCGGGCTAGGCTGAAGGCCGGGGCACAAGTGCGGGCTAGGCTGAAGGCCGGGGCACAAGTGCGGGCTAGGCTGAAGGCCGGGGCACAAGTGCGGGCTAGGCTTAAGGCCGGGGCACAAGTGCGGGCTAGGCTTAAGGCCGGGGCACAAGTGCGGGCTAGGCTTAAGGCCGGGGCACAAGTGCGGGCTAGGCTTAAGGCCGGGGCACAAGTGCGGGCTAGGCTTAAGGCCGGGGCACAAGTGCGGGCTAGGCTTAAGGCCGGTGCACAAGTGCGGGCTAGGCTTAAGGCCTGGGCACAAGTGCGGGCTAGGCTTAAGGCCGGGGCACAAGTGCGGGCTAGGCTTAAGGCCGGGGCACAAGTGCGGGCTAGGCTTAAGGCCGGGGCACAAGTGCGGGCTAGGCTTAAGGCCGGGGCACAAGTGCGGGCTAGGCTTAAGGCCGGGGCACAAGTGCGGGCTAGGCTTAAGGCCGGGGCACAAGTGCGGGCTAGGCTGAAGGCCGGGGCACAAGTGCGGGCTAGGCTGAAGGCCGGGGCACAAGTGCGGGCTAGGCTTAAGGCCGGGGCACAAGTGCGGGCTAGGCTTAAGGCCGGGGCACAAGTGCGGGCTAGGCTTAAGGCCGGGGCACAAGTGCGGGCTAGGCTGAAGGCCGGGGCACAAGTGCGGGCTAGGCTGAAGGCCGGGGCACAAGTGCGGGCTAGGCTAAAGGCCTGGGCACAAGTGCGGGCTAGGCTTAAGGCCGGGGCACAAGTGCGGGCTAGGCTTAAGGCCGGGGCACAAGTGCGGGCTAGGCTTAAGGCCGGGGCACAAGTGCGGGCTAGGCTTAAGGCCGGGGCACAAGTGCGGGCTAGGCTGAAGGCCGGGGCACAAGTGCGGGCTAGGCTGAAGGCCGGGGCACAAGTGCGGGCTAGGCTGAAGGCCGGGGCACAAGTGCGGGCTAGGCTTAAGGCCGGGGCACAAGTGCGGGCTAGGCTTAAGGCCGGGGCACAAGTGCGGGCTAGGCTTAAGGCCGGGGCACAAGTGCGGGCTAGGCTTAAGGCCGGGGCACAAGTGCGGGCTAGGCTTAAGGCCGGGGCACAAGTGCGGGCTAGGCTTAAGGCCGGTGCACAAGTGCGGGCTAGGCTTAAGGCCTGGGCACAAGTGCGGGCTAGGCTTAAGGCCGGGGCACAAGTGCGGGCTAGGCTTAAGGCCGGGGCACAAGTGCGGGCTAGGCTTAAGGCCGGGGCACAAGTGCGGGCTAGGCTTAAGGCCGGGGCACAAGTGCGGGCTAGGCTTAAGGCCGGGGCACAAGTGCGGGCTAGGCTTAAGGCCGGGGCACAAGTGCGGGCTAGGCTTAAGGCCGGGGCACAAGTGCGGGCTAGGCTGAAGGCCGGGGCACAAGTGCGGGCTAGGCTTAAGGCCGGGGGCACAAGTGCGGGCTAGGCATAAGGCCTGGGCACAAGTGCGGGCTAGGCTTATGGCCGATGCACAAGTGCGGGCTAGGCTTAAGGCCAGGGCACAAGTGCGGGCTAGGTTTAAGGCCTGGGCACAAGTGCGGGCTAGGCTTAAGGCCTGGGCACAAGTGCGGGCTAGGCTTAAGGCCTGGGCACAAGTGCGGGCTAGGCTTAAGGCCTGGGCACAAGTGCGGGCTAGGCTTAAGGCCGGGGCACAAGCGCGGGCTAGGCCTAAGGCCGGGGCACAAGCGCGGGCTAGGCTTAAGGCCGGGGCACAAGCGCGGGCTAGGCTTAAGGCCGGGGCACAAGCGCGGGCTAGGCTTAAGGCCGATGCACAAGCGCGGGCTAGGCTTAAGGCCGGGGCACAAACGCGGGCTAGGCTTAAGGCCGGGGCACAAGCGCGGGCTAGGCTTAAGGCCTGGGCACAAGCGCGGGCTAGGCTTAAGGCCGGGGCACAAGCGCGGGCTAGGCTTAAGGCCGGGGCACAAGCGCGGGCTAGGCTTAAGGCCGGGGCACAAGCGCGGGCTAGGCTTAAGGCCGGGGCACAAGTGCGGGCTAGGCTTAAGGCCGGGGCACAAGTGCGGGCTAGGCTTAAGGCCGGGGCACAAGTGCGGGCTGGGCTTAAGGCCTGGGCACAAGTGCGGGCTGGGCTTAAGGCCTGGGCACAAGTGCGGGCTGGGCTTAAAGCCTGGGCACAAGTGCGGGCTGGGCTTAAGGCCTGGGCACAAGTGCGGGCTGGGCTTAAGGCCTGGGCACAAGTGCGGGCTGGGCTTAAGGCCTGGGCACAAGTGCGGGCTGGGCTTTAGGCCGGGGCACAAGTGCGGGCTAGGCTAAAGGCCGGGGCACAAGTGCGGGCTAGGCTAAAGGCCTGGGCACAAGTGCGGGCTAGGCTTAAGGCCGGGGCACAAGTGCGGGCTAGGCTTAAGGCCGGGGCACAAGTGCGGGCTAGGCTTAAGGCCGGGGCACAAGTGCGGGCTAGGCTTAAGGCCGGGGCACAAGTGCGGGCTAGGCTTAAGGCCGGGGCACAAGTGCGGGCTAGGCTGAAGGCCGGGGCACAAGTGCGGGCTAGGCTGAAGGCCGGGGCACAAGTGCGGGCTAGGCTGAAGGCCGGGGCACAAGTGCGGGCTAGGCTTAAGGCCGGGGCACAAGTGCGGGCTAGGCTTAAGGCCGGGGCACAAGTGCGGGCTAGGCTTAAGGCCGGGGCACAAGTGCGGGCTAGGCTTAAGGCCGGGGCACAAGTGCGGGCTAGGCTTAAGGCCGGGGCACAAGTGCGGGCTAGGCTTAAGGCCGGGGCACAAGTGCGGGCTAGGCTTAAGGCCTGGGCACAAGTGCGGGCTAGGCTTAAGGCCGGGGCACAAGTGCGGGCTAGGCTTAAGGCCGGGGCACAAGTGCGGGCTAGGCTTAAGGCCGGGGCACAAGTGCGGGCTAGGCTTAAGGCCGGGGCACAAGTGCGGGCTAGGCTTAAGGCCGGGGCACAAGTGCGGGCTAGGCTTAAGGCCGGGGCACAAGTGCGGGCTAGGCTTAAGGCCGGGGCACAAGTGCGGGCTAGGCTGAAGGCCGGGGCACAAGTGCGGGCTAGGCTTAAGGCCGGGGGCACAAGTGCGGGCTAGGCATAAGGCCTGGGCACAAGTGCGGGCTAGGCTTATGGCCGATGCACAAGTGCGGGCTAGGCTTAAGGCCAGGGCACAAGTGCGGGCTAGGTTTAAGGCCTGGGCACAAGTGCGGGCTAGGCTTAAGGCCTGGGCACAAGTGCGGGCTAGGCTTAAGGCCTGGGCACAAGTGCGGGCTAGGCTTAAGGCCTGGGCACAAGTGCGGGCTAGGCTTAAGGCCGGGGCACAAGCGCGGGCTAGGCCTAAGGCCGGGGCACAAGCGCGGGCTAGGCTTAAGGCCGGGGCACAAGCGCGGGCTAGGCTTAAGGCCGGGGCACAAGCGCGGGCTAGGCTTAAGGCCGATGCACAAGCGCGGGCTAGGCTTAAGGCCGGGGCACAAATGCGGGCTAGGCTTAAGGCCGGGGCACAAGCGCGGGCTAGGCTTAAGGCCTGGGCACAAGCGCGGGCTAGGCTTAAGGCCGGGGCACAAGTGCGGGCTAGGCTTAAGGCCGGGGCACAAGTGCGGGCTAGGCTTAAGGCCGGGGCACAAGTGCGGGCTAGGCTTAAGGCCGGGGCACAAGTGCGGGCTAGGCTTAAGGCCGGGGCACAAGTGCGGGCTAGGCTTAAGGCCGGGGCACAAGTGCGGGCTAGGCTTAAGGCCGGGGCACAAGTGCGGGCTAGGCTTAAGGCCGGGGCACAAGTGCGGGCTAGGCTTAAGGCCGGGGCACAAGTGCGGGCTAGGCTTAAGGCCGGGGCACAAGTGCGGGCTAGGCTTAAGGCCGGGGCACAAGTGCGGGCTAGGCTTAAGGCCGGGGCACAAGTGCGGGCTAGGCTTAAGGCCGGGGCACAAGTGCGGGCTAGGCTTAAGGCCGGGGCACAAGTGCAGTGCTGGCTAGGATCAAGGCAGGGGGCACAAGTGCTGGCTAGGCTTAAGGCATGGGCACAAGTGCCAGCTAGGCTTAAGGCCTGGGCACAAGTGCAGGCTAGGCTTAAGGCCTGGGCACAAGTGCAGTGCTGGCTAGGATCAAGGCAAGGGGGCACAAGTGCTGGCTAGGCTTAAGGCATGGGCACAAGTGCTGGCTAGGCTTAAGGCATACAGCTAACTCTTTGCACTCTTTGCATAAAGGGTTAGGCACCCATAGGGGTGAAGAGCTAGCTTTCACCCCTCTACTCTGTACTTGGACATTTAGGACTAGATCCTTTGTTGTACAGTGCGGAGCCTCTCCATAACCCCATGCTCCAAGCGACCAGGCACTTCTTGTCTGTCCTCCGTAAATGGGTAATGCCTTCTTCCCCAATTACAGTCGTGCATGTGCATTCAGACGGGACAAGAGCGAAGAGCATAAAGCTGGCCCTATGTGCATAACCAACATGAAGCTGAAGACAAAAACAAACAAACAAGCATACAAGGGGCTCAAAAGTGCGGGCTGGGCTTAAGGCCTGGGCACAAGTGGGGGCTGGGCTTAAGGCCTGGGCACAAGTGCGGGCTGGGCTTAAGGCCTGGGCACAAGTGCGGGCTGGGCTTAAGGCCTGGGCACAAGTGCGGGCTGGGCTTAAGGCCTGGGCACAAGTGCGGGCTGGGCTTAAGGCCTGGGCACAAGTGCGGGCTGGGCTTAAGGCCTGGGCACAAGTGCGGGCTGGGCTTAAGGCCTCGGCACAAGTGCGGGCTGGGCTTAAGGCCTGGGCACAAGTGCGGGCTGGGCTTAAGGCCTGGGCACAAGTGCGGGCTGGGCTTAAGGCCTGGGCACAAGTGCGGGCTGGGCTTAAGGCCTGGGCACAAGTGCGGGCTGGGCTTAAGGCCTGGGCACAAGTGCGGGCTGGGCTTTAGGCCGGGGCACAAGTGCGGGCTAGGCTAAAGGCCGGGGCACAAGTGCGGGCTAGGCTTAAGGCCGGGGCACAAGTGCGGGCTAGGCTTAAGGCCGGGGCACAAGTGCGGGCTAGGCTTAAGGCCGGGGCACAAGTGCGGGCTAGGCTTAAGGCCGGGGCACAAGTGCGGGCTTGGCTTAAGGCCGGGGCACAAGTGCGGGCTGGGCTTAAGGCCGGGAGACAAGTGCGGGCTGGGCTTAAGGCCGCGGCACAAGTGCGGGCTGGGCTTAAGGCCGGGGCACAAGTGCGGGCTGGGCTTAAGGCCGGGGCACAAGTGCGGGCTGGGCTTAAGGCCTGGGCACAAGTGCGGGCTGGGCTTAAGGCCTGGGCACAAGTGCGGGCTGGGCTTAAGGCCTGGGCACAAGTGCGGGCTGGGCTTAAAGCCTGGGCACAAGTGCGGGCTGGGCTTAAGGCCTGGGCACAAGTGCGGGCTGGGCTTAAGGCCTGGGCACAAGTGCGGGCTGGGCTTAAGGCCTGGGCACAAGTGCGGGCTGGGCTTAAGGCCTGGGCACAAGTGCGGGCTGGGCTTAAGGCCTGGGCACAAGTGCGGGCTGGGCTTAAGGCCTGGGCACAAGTGCGGGCTGGGCTTAAGGCCTGGGCACAAGTGCGGGCTGGGCTTAAGGCCTGGGCACAAGTGCGGGCTGGGCTTATGGCCTGGGCACAAGTGCGGGCTGGGCTTAAGGCCTGGGCACAAGTGCGGGCTGGGCTTTAGGCCGGGGCACAAGTGCGGGCTAGGCTAAAGGCCGGGGCACAAGTGCGGGCTAGGCTAAAGGCCTGGGCACAAGTGCGGGCTAGGCTTAAGGCCGGGGCACAAGTGCGGGCTAGGCTTAAGGCCGGGGCACAAGTGCGGGCTAGGCTTAAGGCCGGGGCACAAGTGCGGGCTAGGCTTAAGGCCGGGGCACAAGTGCGGGCTAGGCTTAAGGCCGGGGCACAAGTGCGGGCTAGGCTGAAGGCCGGGGCACAAGTGCGGGCTAGGCTGAAGGCCGGGGCACAAGTGCGGGCTAGGCTTAAGGCCGGGGCACAAGTGCGGGCTAGGCTTAAGGCCGGGGCACAAGTGCGGGCTAGGCTTAAGGCCGGGGCACAAGTGCGGGCTAGGCTTAAGGCCGGGGCACAAGTGCGGGCTAGGCTTAAGGCCGGGGCACAAGTGCGGGCTAGGCTTAAGGCCGGGGCACAAGTGCGGGCTAGGCTTAAGGCCTGGGCACAAGTGCGGGCTAGGCTTAAGGCCTGGGCACAAGTGCGGGCTAGGCTTAAGGCCTGGGCACAAGTGCGGGCTAGGCTTAAGGCTTGGGCACAAGTGCGGGCTAGGCTTAAGGCCTGAGCACAAGTGCGGGCTTGGCTTAAGTCCGTGGCACAAGTGCGGGCTAGGCTTAAGGCCGGGGGCACAAGTGCGGGCTAGGCTTAAGGCCGGGGCACAAGTGCGGGCTAGGCTTAAGGCCGGGGCACAAGTGCGGGCTAGGCTTAAGGCCTGGGCACAAGTGCGGGCTAGGCTTAAGGCCTGGGCACAAGTGCGGGCTAGGCTTCAGGCCGATGCACAAGTGCGGGCTAGGTTTAAGGCCTGGGCACAAGTGCGGGCTAGGCTTAAGGCCGGGGCACAAGTGCGGGCTAGGCTTAAGGCCGGGGCACAAGTGCGGGCTAGGCTTAAGGCCGGGGCACAAGTGCGGGCTAGGCTTAAGGCCGGGGCACAAGTGCGGGCTAGGCTTAAGGCCTGGGCACAAGTGCGGGCTAGGCTTAAGGCCTGGGCACAAGTGCGGGCTAGGCTTAAGGCCTGGGCACAAGTGCGGGCTAGGCTTAAGGCCGGGGGCACAAGTGCGGGCTAGGCTTAAGGCCGGGGGCACAAGTGCGTGCTAGGCATAAGGCCTGGGCACAAGTGCGGGCTAGGCTTAAGGCCGATGCACAAGTGCGGGCTAGGCTTAAGGCCGGGGCACAAGTGCGGGCTAGGTTTAAGGCCTGGGCACAAGTGCGGGCTAGGCTTAAGGCCTGAGCACAAGTGCGGGCTAGGCTTAAGGCCGGGGCACAAGTGCGGGCTGGGCTTAAGGTCGGGGCACAAGTGCGGGCTGGGCTTAAGGTCGGGGCACAAGTGCGGGCTAGGCTTAAGGCCGGGGCACAAGTGCGGGCTAGGCTTAAGGCCGGGGCACAAGTGCGGGCTAGGCTTAAGGCCGGGGCACAAGTGCGGGCTAGGCTTAAGGCCGGGGCACAAGTGCGGGCTAGGCTTAAGGCCGGGGCACAAGTGCGGGCTAGGCTTAAGGCCGGGGCACAAGTGCGGGCTAGGCTTAAGGCCGGGGCACAAGTGCGGGCTAGGCTTAAGACCGGGGCACAAGTGCGGGCTAGGCTTAAGGCCTGGGCACAAGTGCAGTGCTGGCTAGGATCAAGGCAAGGGGGCACAAGTGCTGGCTAGGCTTAAGGCATGGGCACAAGTGCTGGCTAGGCTTAAGGCATACAGCTAACTCTTTGCACTCTTTGCATAAAGGGTTAGGCACCCATAGGGGTGAAGAGCTAGCTTTCACCCCTCTACTCTGTACTTGGACATTTATTACTAGATCCTTTGTTGTACAGTGCGGAGCCTCTCCATAACCCCATGCTCCAAGCGACCAGGCACTTCTTGTCTGTCCTCCGTAAATGGGTAATGCCTTCTTCCCCAATTACAGTCGTGCATGTGCATTCAGACGGGACAAGAGCGAAGAGCATAAAGCTGGCCCTATGTGCATAACCAACATGAAGCTGAAGACAAAAACAAACAAACAAGCATACAAGGGGCTCAAAAGTGCGGGCTGGGCTTAAGGCCTGGGCACAAGTGGGGGCTGGGCTTAAGGCCTGGGCACAAGTGCGGGCTGGGCTTAAGGCCTGGGCACAAGTGCGGGCTGGGCTTAAGGCCTGGGCACAAGTGCGGGCTGGGCTTAAGGCCTGGGCACAAGTGCGGGCTGGGCTTAAGGCCTGGGCACAAGTGCGGGCTGGGCTTAAGGCCTGGGCACAAGTGCGGGCTGGGCTTAAGGCCTGGGCACAAGTGCGGGCTGGGCTTAAGGCCTGGGCACAAGTGCGGGCTGGGCTTAAGGCCTGGGCACAAGTGCGGGCTGGGCTTAAGGCCTGGGCACAAGTGCGGGCTGGGCTTAAGGCCTGGGCACAAGTGCGGGCTGGGCTTTAGGCCGGGGCACAAGTGCGGGCTAGGCTAAAGGCCGGGGCACAAGTGCGGGCTAGGCTAAAGGCCTGGGCACAAGTGCGGGCTAGGCTTAAGGCCGGGGCACAAGTGCGGGCTAGGCTTAAGGCCGGGGCACAAGTGCGGGCTAGGCTTAAGGCCGGGGCACAAGTGCGGGCTAGGCTTAAGGCCGGGGCACAAGTGCGGGCTAGGCTTAAGGCCGGGGCACAAGTGCGGGCTAGGCTTAAGGCCGGGGCACAAGTGCGGGCTAGGCTTAAGGCCGGGGCACAAGTGCGGGCTAGGCTTAAGGCCGGGGCACAAGTGCGGGCTAGGCTTAAGGCCGGGGCACAAGTGCGGGCTAGGCTTAAGGCCGGGGCACAAGTGCGGGCTAGGCTTAAGGCCGGGGCACAAGTGCGGGCTAGGCTTAAGGCCGGGGCACAAGTGCGGGCTTGGCTTAAGGCCGGGGCACAAGTGCGGGCTAGGCTTAAGGCCGGGAGACAAGTGCGGGCTGGGCTTAAGGCCGCGGCACAAGTGCGGGCTGGGCTTAAGGCCGGGGCACAAGTGCGGGCTGGGCTTAAGGCCGGGGCACAAGTGCGGGCTGGGCTTAAGGCCTGGGCACAAGTGCGGGCTGGGCTTAAGGCCTGGGCACAAGTGCGGGCTGGGCTTAAGGCCTGGGCACAAGTGCGGGCTGGGCTTAAAGCCTGGGCACAAGTGCGGGCTGGGCTTAAGGCCTCAGCACAAGTGCGGGCTGGGCTTAAGGCCTGGGCACAAGTGCGGGCTGGGCTTAAGGCCTGGGCACAAGTGCGGGCTGGGCTTAAGGCCTGGGCACAAGTGCGGGCTGGGCTTAAGGCCTGGGCACAAGTGCGGGCTGGGCTTAAGGCCTGGGCACAAGTGCGGGCTGGGCTTAAGGCCTGGGCACAAGTGCGGGCTGGGCTTAAGGCCTGGGCACAAGTGCGGGCTGGGCTTAAGGCCTGGGCACAAGTGCGGGCTGGGCTTAAGGCCTGGGCACAAGTGCGGGCTGGGCTTAAGGCCTGGGCACAAGTGCGGGCTGGGCTTAAGGCCTGGGCACAAGTGCGGGCTGGGCTTTAGGCCGGGGCACAAGTGCGGGCTAGGCTAAAGGCCGGGGCACAAGTGCGGGCTAGGCTAAAGGCCTGGGCACAAGTGCGGGCTAGGCTTAAGGCCGGGGCACAAGTGCGGGCTAGGCTTAAGGCCGGGGCACAAGTGCGGGCTAGGCTTAAGGCCGGGGCACAAGTGCGGGCTAGGCTTAAGGCCGGGGCACAAGTGCGGGCTAGGCTTAAGGCCGGGGCACAAGTGCGGGCTAGGCTGAAGGCCGGGGCACAAGTGCGGGCTAGGCTGAAGGCCGGGGCACAAGTGCGGGCTAGGCTGAAGGCCGGGGCACAAGTGCGGGCTAGGCTTAAGGCCGGGGCACAAGTGCGGGCTAGGCTTAAGGCCGGGGCACAAGTGCGGGCTAGGCTTAAGGCCGGGGCACAAGTGCGGGCTAGGCTTAAGGCCGGGGCACAAGTGCGGGCTAGGCTTAAGGCCGGGGCACAAGTGCGGGCTAGGCTTAAGGCCGGGGCACAAGTGCGGGCTAGGCTTAAGGCCTGGGCACAAGTGCGGGCTAGGCTTAAGGCCGGGGCACAAGTGCGGGCTAGGCTTAAGGCCGGGGCACAAGTGCGGGCTAGGCTTAAGGCCGGGGCACAAGTGCGGGCTAGGCTTAAGGCCGGGGCACAAGTGCGGGCTAGGCTTAAGGCCGGGGCACAAGTGCGGGCTAGGCTTAAGGCCGGGGCACAAGTGCGGGCTAGGCTTAAGGCCGGGGCACAAGTGCGGGCTAGGCTGAAGGCCGGGGCACAAGTGCGGGCTAGGCTTAAGGCCGGGGGCACAAGTGCGGGCTAGGCATAAGGCCTGGGCACAAGTGCGGGCTAGGCTTATGGCCGATGCACAAGTGCGGGCTAGGCTTAAGGCCAGGGCACAAGTGCGGGCTAGGTTTAAGGCCTGGGCACAAGTGCGGGCTAGGCTTAAGGCCTGGGCACAAGTGCGGGCTAGGCTTAAGGCCTGGGCACAAGTGCGGGCTAGGCTTAAGGCCTGGGCACAAGTGCGGGCTAGGCTTAAGGCCGGGGCACAAGCGCGGGCTAGGCCTAAGGCCGGGGCACAAGCGCGGGCTAGGCTTAAGGCCGGGGCACAAGCGCGGGCTAGGCTTAAGGCCGGGGCACAAGCGCGGGCTAGGCTTAAGGCCGATGCACAAGCGCGGGCTAGGCTTAAGGCCGGGGCACAAACGCGGGCTAGGCTTAAGGCCGGGGCACAAGCGCGGGCTAGGCTTAAGGCCTGGGCACAAGCGCGGGCTAGGCTTAAGGCCGGGGCACAAGCGCGGGCTAGGCTTAAGGCCGGGGCACAAGCGCGGGCTAGGCTTAAGGCCGGGGCACAAGTGCGGGCTAGGCTTAAGGCCGGGGCACAAGTGCGGGCTAGGCTTAAGGCCGGGGCACAAGTGCGGGCTAGGCTTAAGGCCGGGGCACAAGTGCGGGCTGGGCTTAAGGCCTGGGCACAAGTGCGGGCTGGGCTTAAGGCCTGGGCACAAGTGCGGGCTGGGCTTAAAGCCTGGGCACAAGTGCGGGCTGGGCTTAAGGCCTGGGCACAAGTGCGGGCTGGGCTTAAGGCCTGGGCACAAGTGCGGGCTGGGCTTAAGGCCTGGGCACAAGTGCGGGCTGGGCTTTAGGCCGGGGCACAAGTGCGGGCTAGGCTAAAGGCCGGGGCACAAGTGCGGGCTAGGCTAAAGGCCTTGGCACAAGTGCGGGCTAGGCTTAAGGCCGGGGCACAAGTGCGGGCTAGGCTTAAGGCCGGGGCACAAGTGCGGGCTAGGCTGAAGGCCGGGGCACAAGTGCGGGCTAGGCTGAAGGCCGGGGCACAAGTGCGGGCTAGGCTGAAGGCCGGGGCACAAGTGCGGGCTAGGCTTAAGGCCGGGGCACAAGTGCGGGCTAGGCTTAAGGCCGGGGCACAAGTGCGGGCTAGGCTTAAGGCCGGGGCACAAGTGCGGGCTAGGCTTAAGGCCGGGGCACAAGTGCGGGCTAGGCTTAAGGCCGGGGCACAAGTGCGGGCTAGGCTTAAGGCCGGGGCACAAGTGCGGGCTAGGCTTAAGGCCTGGGCACAAGTGCGGGCTAGGCTTAAGGCCGGGGCACAAGTGCGGGCTAGGCTTAAGGCCGGGGCACAAGTGCGGGCTAGGCTTAAGGCCGGGGCACAAGTGCGGGCTAGGCTTAAGGCCGGGGCACAAGTGCGGGCTAGGCTTAAGGCCGGGGCACAAGTGCGGGCTAGGCTTAAGGCCGGGGCACAAGTGCGGGCTAGGCTTAAGGCCGGGGCACAAGTGCGGGCTAGGCTGAAGGCCGGGGCACAAGTGCGGGCTAGGCATAAGGCCTGGGCACAAGTGCGGGCTAGGCTTATGGCCGATGCACAAGTGCGGGCTAGGCTTAAGGCCAGGGCACAAGTGCGGGCTAGGTTTAAGGCCTGGGCACAAGTGCGGGCTAGGCTTAAGGCCTGGGCACAAGTGCGGGCTAGGCTTATGGCCGATGCACAAGTGCGGGCTAGGCTTAAGGCCAGGGCACAAGTGCGGGCTAGGTTTAAGGCCTGGGCACAAGTGCGGGCTAGGCTTAAGGCCTGGGCACAAGTGCGGGCTAGGCTTAAGGCCTGGGCACAAGTGCGGGCTAGGCTTAAGGCCTGGGCACAAGTGCGGGCTAGGCTTAAGGCCGGGGCACAAGCGCGGGCTAGGCCTAAGGCCGGGGCACAAGCGCGGGCTAGGCTTAAGGCCGGGGCACAAGCGCGGGCTAGGCTTAAGGCCGGGGCACAAGCGCGGGCTAGGCTTAAGGCCGATGCACAAGCGCGGGCTAGGCTTAAGGCCGGGGCACAAATGCGGGCTAGGCTTAAGGCCGGGGCACAAGCGCGGGCTAGGCTTAAGGCCTGGGCACAAGCGCGGGCTAGGCTTAAGGCCGGGGCACAAGTGCGGGCTAGGCTTAAGGCCGGGGCACAAGTGCGGGCTAGGCTTAAGGCCGGGGCACAAGTGCGGGCTAGGCTTAAGGCCGGGGCACAAGTGCGGGCTAGGCTTAAGGCCGGGGCACAAGTGCGGGCTAGGCTTAAGGCCGGGGCACAAGTGCGGGCTAGGCTTAAGGCCGGGGCACAAGTGCGGGCTAGGCTTAAGGCCGGGGCACAAGTGCGGGCTAGGCTTAAGGCCGGGGCACAAGTGCGGGCTAGGCTTAAGGCCGGGGCACAAGTGCGGGCTAGGCTTAAGGCCGGGGCACAAGTGCGGGCTAGGCTTAAGGCCGGGGCACAAGTGCGGGCTAGGCTTAAGGCCGGGGCACAAGTGCGGGCTAGGCTTAAGGCCGGGGCACAAGTGCAGTGCTGGCTAGGATCAAGGCAGGGGGCACAAGTGCTGGCTAGGCTTAAGGCATGGGCACAAGTGCCAGCTAGGCTTAAGGCCTGGGCACAAGTGCAGGCTAGGCTTAAGGCCTGGGCACAAGTGCAGTGCTGGCTAGGATCAAGGCAAGGGGGCACAAGTGCTGGCTAGGCTTAAGGCATGGGCACAAGTGCTGGCTAGGCTTAAGGCATACAGCTAACTCTTTGCACTCTTTGCATAAAGGGTTAGGCACCCATAGGGGTGAAGAGCTAGCTTTCACCCCTCTACTCTGTACTTGGACATTTAGGACTAGATCCTTTGTTGTACAGTGCGGAGCCTCTCCATAACCCCATGCTCCAAGCGACCAGGCACTTCTTGTCTGTCCTCCGTAAATGGGTAATGCCTTCTTCCCCAATTACAGTCGTGCATGTGCATTCAGACGGGACAAGAGCGAAGAGCATAAAGCTGGCCCTATGTGCATAACCAACATGAAGCTGAAGACAAAAACAAACAAACAAGCATACAAGGGGCTCAAAAGTGCGGGCTGGGCTTAAGGCCTGGGCACAAGTGGGGGCTGGGCTTAAGGCCTGGGCACAAGTGCGGGCTGGGCTTAAGGCCTGGGCACAAGTGCGGGCTGGGCTTAAGGCCTGGGCACAAGTGCGGGCTGGGCTTAAGGCCTGGGCACAAGTGCGGGCTGGGCTTAAGGCCTGGGCACAAGTGCGGGCTGGGCTTAAGGCCTGGGCACAAGTGCGGGCTGGGCTTAAGGCCTCGGCACAAGTGCGGGCTGGGCTTAAGGCCTGGGCACAAGTGCGGGCTGGGCTTAAGGCCTGGGCACAAGTGCGGGCTGGGCTTAAGGCCTGGGCACAAGTGCGGGCTGGGCTTAAGGCCTGGGCACAAGTGCGGGCTGGGCTTAAGGCCTGGGCACAAGTGCGGGCTGGGCTTTAGGCCGGGGCACAAGTGCGGGCTAGGCTAAAGGCCGGGGCACAAGTGCGGGCTAGGCTAAAGGCCTGGGCACAAGTGCGGGCTAGGCTTAAGGCCGGGGCACAAGTGCGGGCTAGGCTTAAGGCCGGGGCACAAGTGCGGGCTAGGCTTAAGGCCGGGGCACAAGTGCGGGCTAGGCTTAAGGCCGGGGCACAAGTGCGGGCTAGGCTTAAGGCCGGGGCACAAGTGCGGGCTAGGCTTAAGGCCGGGGCACAAGTGCGGGCTAGGCTTAAGGCCGGGGCACAAGTGCGGGCTAGGCTTAAGGCCGGGGCACAAGTGCGGGCTAGGCTTAAGGCCGGGGCACAAGTGCGGGCTAGGCTTAAGGCCGGGGCACAAGTGCGGGCTAGGCTTAAGGCCGGGGCACAAGTGCGGGCTTGGCTTAAGGCCGGGGCACAAGTGCGGGCTGGGCTTAAGGCCGGGAGACAAGTGCGGGCTGGGCTTAAGGCCGCGGCACAAGTGCGGGCTGGGCTTAAGGCCGGGGCACAAGTGCGGGCTGGGCTTAAGGCCGGGGCACAAGTGCGGGCTGGGCTTAAGGCCTGGGCACAAGTGCGGGCTGGGCTTAAGGCCTGGGCACAAGTGCGGGCTGGGCTTAAGGCCTGGGCACAAGTGCGGGCTGGGCTTAAAGCCTGGGCACAAGTGCGGGCTGGGCTTAAGGCCTCGGCACAAGTGCGGGCTGGGCTTAAGGCCTGGGCACAAGTGCGGGCTGGGCTTAAGGCCTGGGCACAAGTGCGGGCTGGGCTTAAGGCCTGGGCACAAGTGCGGGCTGGGCTTAAGGCCTGGGCACAAGTGCGGGCTGGGCTTAAGGCCTGGGCACAAGTGCGGGCTGGGCTTTAGGCCGGGGCACAAGTGCGGGCTAGGCTAAAGGCCGGGGCACAAGTGCGGGCTAGGCTAAAGGCCTGGGCACAAGTGCGGGCTAGGCTTAAGGCCGGGGCACAAGTGCGGGCTAGGCTTAAGGCCGGGGCACAAGTGCGGGCTAGGCTTAAGGCCGGGGCACAAGTGCGGGCTAGGCTTAAGGCCGGGGCACAAGTGCGGGCTAGGCTTAAGGCCGGGGCACAAGTGCGGGCTAGGCTGAAGGCCGGGGCACAAGTGCGGGCTAGGCTGAAGGCCGGGGCACAAGTGCGGGCTAGGCTTAAGGCCGGGGCACAAGTGCGGGCTAGGCTTAAGGCCGGGGCACAAGTGCGGGCTAGGCTTAAGGCCGGGGCACAAGTGCGGGCTAGGCTTAAGGCCGGGGCACAAGTGCGGGCTAGGCTTAAGGCCGGGGCACAAGTGCGGGCTAGGCTTAAGGCCGGGGCACAAGTGCGGGCTAGGCTTAAGGCCTGGGCACAAGTGCGGGCTAGGCTTAAGGCCTGGGCACAAGTGCGGGCTAGGCTTAAGGCCTGGGCACAAGTGCGGGCTAGGCTTAAGGCTTGGGCACAAGTGCGGGCTAGGCTTAAGGCCTGAGCACAAGTGCGGGCTTGGCTTAAGTCCGTGGCACAAGTGCGGGCTAGGCTTAAGGCCGGGGGCACAAGTGCGGGCTAGGCTTAAGGCCGGGGCACAAGTGCGGGCTAGGCTTAAGGCCGGGGCACAAGTGCGGGCTAGGCTTAAGGCCTGGGCACAAGTGCGGGCTAGGCTTAAGGCCTGGGCACAAGTGCGGGCTAGGCTTCAGGCCGATGCACAAGTGCGGGCTAGGTTTAAGGCCTGGGCACAAGTGCGGGCTAGGCTTAAGGCCTGGGCACAAGTGCGGGCTAGGCTTAAGGCCTGGGCACAAGTGCGGGCTAGGCTTAAGGCCTGGGCACAAGTGCGGGCTAGGCTTAAGGCCTGGGCACAAGTGCGGGCTAGGCTTAAGGCCTGGGCACAAGTGCGGGCTAGGCTTAATCCCGGGGCACAAGTGCGGGCTAGGATTAAGGCCTGGGCACAAGTGCGGGCTAGGCTTAAGGCCTGGGCACAAGTGCGGGCTCGGCTTAAGGCCTGGGCACAAGTGCGGGCTAGGCTTAAGGCCTGGGCACAAGTGCGGGCTACGCTTAAGGCCGGGGGCACAAGTGCGGGCTAGGCTTAAGGCCGGGGGCACAAGTGCGGGCTAGGCATAAGGCCTGGGCACAAGTGCGGGCTAGGCTTAAGGCCGATGCACAAGTGCGGGCTAGGCTTAAGGCCGGGGCACAAGTGCGGGCTAGGTTTCAGGCCTGGGCACAAGTGCGGGCTAGGCTTAAGGCCTGGGCACAAGTGCGGGCTAGGCTTAAGGCCTGGGCACAAGTGCGGGCTAGGCTTAAGGCCTGAGCACAAGTGCGGGCTAGGCTTAAGGCCGGGGCACAAGTGCGGGCTAGGCTTAAGGCCTGGGCACAAGTGCGGGCTACGCTTAAGGCCGGGGGCACAAGTGCGGGCTAGGCTTAAGGCCGGGGGCACAAGTGCGGGCTAGGCATAAGGCCTGGGCACAAGTGCGGGCTAGGCTTAAGGCCGATACACAAGTGCGGGCTAGGCTTAAGGCCGGGGCACAAGTGCGGGCTAGGTTTAAGGCCTGGGCACAAGTGCGGGCTAGGCTTAAGGCCTGGGCACAAGTGCGGGCTAGGCTTAAGGCCTGAGCACAAGTGCGGGCTAGGCTTAAGGCCGGGGCACAAGTGCGGGCTGGGCTTAAGGTCGGGGCACAAGTGCGGGCTGGGCTTAAGGTCGGGGCACAAGTGCGGGCTGGGCTTAAGGTCGGGGCACAAGTGCGGGCTAGGCTTAAGGCCGGGGCACAAGTGCGGGCTAGGCTTAAGGCCGGGGCACAAGTGCGGGCTAGGCTTAAGGCCGGGGCACAAGTGCGGGCTAGGCTTAAGGCCGGGGCACAAGTGCGGGCTAGGCTTAAGGCCGGGGCACAAGTGCGGGCTAGGCTTAAGGCCGGGGCACAAGTGCGGGCTAGGCTTAAGGCCGGGGCACAAGTGCGGGCTAGGCTTAAGGCCGGGGCACAAGTGCGGGCTAGGCTTAAGGCCGGGGCACAAGTGCGGGCTAGGCTTAAGGCCGGGGCACAAGTGCGGGCTAGGCTTAAGGCCGGGGCACAAGTGCGGGCTAGGCTTAAGGCCGGGGCACAAGTGCGGGCTAGGCTTAAGGCCGGGGCACAAGTGCGGGCTAGGCTTAAGGCCGGGGCACAAGTGCGGGCTAGGCTTAAGGCCGGGGCACAAGTGCAGTGCTGGCTAGGATCAAGGCAGGGGGCACAAGTGCTGGCTAGGCTTAAGGCATGGGCACAAGTGCCAGCTAGGCTTAAGGCCTGGGCACAAGTGCAGGCTAGGCTTAAGGCCTGGGCACAAGTGCAGTGCTGGCTAGGATCAAGGCAAGGGGGCACAAGTGCTGGCTAGGCTTAAGGCATGGGCACAAGTGCTGGCTAGGCTTAAGGCATACAGCTAACTCTTTGCACTCTTTGCATAAAGGGTTAGGCACCCATAGGGGTGAAGAGCTAGCTTTCACCCCTCTACTCTGTACTTGGACATTTAGGACTAGATCCTTTGTTGTACAGTGCGGAGCCTCTCCATAACCCCATGCTCCAAGCGACCAGGCACTTCTTGTCTGTCCTCCGTAAATGGGTAATGCCTTCTTCCCCAATTACAGTCGTGCATGTGCATTCAGACGGGACAAGAGCGAAGAGCATAAAGCTGGCCCTATGTGCATAACCAACATGAAGCTGAAGACAAAAACAAACAAACAAGCATACAAGGGGCTCAAAAGTGCGGGCTGGGCTTAAGGCCTGGGCACAAGTGGGGGCTGGGCTTAAGGCCTGGGCACAAGTGCGGGCTGGGCTTAAGGCCTGGGCACAAGTGCGGGCTGGGCTTAAGGCCTGGGCACAAGTGCGGGCTGGGCTTAAGGCCTGGGCACAAGTGCGGGCTGGGCTTAAGGCCTGGGCACAAGTGCGGGCTGGGCTTAAGGCCTGGGCACAAGTGCGGGCTGGGCTTAAGGCCTGGGCACAAGTGCGGGCTGGGCTTAAGGCCTCGGCACAAGTGCGGGCTGGGCTTAAGGCCTGGGCACAAGTGCGGGCTGGGCTTAAGGCCTGGGCACAAGTGCGGGCTGGGCTTAAGGCCTGGGCACAAGTGCGGGCTGGGCTTAAGGCCTGGGCACAAGTGCGGGCTGGGCTTAAGGCCTGGGCACAAGTGCGGGCTGGGCTTTAGGCCGGGGCACAAGTGCGGGCTAGGCTAAAGGCCGGGGCACAAGTGCGGGCTAGGCTAAAGGCCTGGGCACAAGTGCGGGCTAGGCTTAAGGCCGGGGCACAAGTGCGGGCTAGGCTTAAGGCCAGGGCACAAGTGCGGGCTAGGCTTAAGGCCGGGGCACAAGTGCGGGCTAGGCTTAAGGCCGGGGCACAAGTGCGGGCTAGGCTTAAGGCCGGGGCACAAGTGCGGGCTAGGCTTAAGGCCGGGGCACAAGTGCGGGCTAGGCTTAAGGCCGGGGCACAAGTGCGGGCTAGGCTTAAGGCCGGGGCACAAGTGCGGGCTAGGCTTAAGGCCGGGGCACAAGTGCGGGCTAGGCTTAAGGCCGGGGCACAAGTGCGGGCTAGGCTTAAGGCCGGGGCACAAGTGCGGGCTTGGCTTAAGGCCGGGGCACAAGTGCGGGCTAGGCTTAAGGCCGGGAGACAAGTGCGGGCTGGGCTTAAGGCCGCGGCACAAGTGCGGGCTGGGCTTAAGGCCGGGGCACAAGTGCGGGCTGGGCTTAAGGCCGGGGCACAAGTGCGGGCTGGGCTTAAGGCCTGGGCACAAGTGCGGGCTGGGCTTAAGGCCTGGGCACAAGTGCGGGCTGGGCTTAAGGCCTGGGCACAAGTGCGGGCTGGGCTTAAGGCCTGGGCACAAGTGCGGGCTGGGCTTAAAGCCTGGGCACAAGTGCGGGCTGGGCTTAAGGCCTGGGCACAAGTGCGGGCTGGGCTTAAAGCCTGGGCACAAGTGCGGGCTGGGCTTAAGGCCTCGGCACAAGTGCGGGCTGGGCTTAAGGCCTGGGCACAAGTGCGGGCTGGGCTTAAGGCCTGGGCACAAGTGCGGGCTGGGCTTAAGGCCTGGGCACAAGTGCGGGCTGGGCTTAAGGCCTGGGCACAAGTGCGGGCTGGGCTTAAGGCCTGGGCACAAGTGCGGGCTGGGCTTAAGGCCTGGGCACAAGTGCGGGCTGGGCTTAAGGCCTGGGCACAAGTGCGGGCTGGGCTTAAGGCCTGGGCACAAGTGCGGGCTGGGCTTAAGGCCTGGGCACAAGTGCGGGCTGGGCTTTAGGCCGGGGCACAAGTGCGGGCTAGGCTAAAGGCCGGGGCACAAGTGCGGGCTAGGCTAAAGGCCTGGGCACAAGTGCGGGCTAGGCTTAAGGCCGGGGCACAAGTGCGGGCTAGGCTTAAGGCCGGGGCACAAGTGCGGGCTAGGCTTAAGGCCGGGGCACAAGTGCGGGCTAGGCTTAAGGCCGGGGCACAAGTGCGGGCTAGGCTTAAGGCCGGGGCACAAGTGCGGGCTAGGCTGAAGGCCGGGGCACAAGTGCGGGCTAGGCTGAAGGCCGGGGCACAAGTGCGGGCTAGGCTTAAGGCCGGGGCACAAGTGCGGGCTAGGCTTAAGGCCGGGGCACAAGTGCGGGCTAGGCTTAAGGCCGGGGCACAAGTGCGGGCTAGGCTTAAGGCCGGGGCACAAGTGCGGGCTAGGCTTAAGGCCGGGGCACAAGTGCGGGCTAGGCTTAAGGCCGGGGCACAAGTGCGGGCTAGGCTTAAGGCCTGGGCACAAGTGCGGGCTAGGCTTAAGGCCTGGGCACAAGTGCGGGCTAGGCTTAAGGCCTGGGCACAAGTGCGGGCTAGGCTTAAGGCTTGGGCACAAGTGCGGGCTAGGCTTAAGGCCTGAGCACAAGTGCGGGCTTGGCTTAAGTCCGTGGCACAAGTGCGGGCTAGGCTTAAGGCCGGGGGCACAAGTGCGGGCTAGGCTTAAGGCCGGGGCACAAGTGCGGGCTAGGCTTAAGGCCGGGGCACAAGTGCGGGCTAGGCTTAAGGCCTGGGCACAAGTGCGGGCTAGGCTTAAGGCCTGGGCACAAGTGCGGGCTAGGCTTCAGGCCGATGCACAAGTGCGGGCTAGGTTTAAGGCCTGGGCACAAGTGCGGGCTAGGCTTAAGGCCTGGGCACAAGTGCGGGCTAGGCTTAAGGCCTGGGCACAAGTGCGGGCTAGGCTTAAGGCCTGGGCACAAGTGCGGGCTAGGCTTAAGGCCTGGGCACAAGTGCGGGCTAGGCTTAAGGCCTGGGCACAAGTGCGGGCTAGGCTTAATCCCGGGGCACAAGTGCGGGCTAGGATTAAGGCCTGGGCACAAGTGCGGGCTAGGCTTAAGGCCTGGGCACAAGTGCGGGCTCGGCTTAAGGCCTGGGCACAAGTGCGGGCTAGGCTTAAGGCCTGGGCACAAGTGCGGGCTACGCTTAAGGCCGGGGGCACAAGTGCGGGCTAGGCTTAAGGCCGGGGGCACAAGTGCGGGCTAGGCATAAGGCCTGGGCACAAGTGCGGGCTAGGCTTAAGGCCGATGCACAAGTGCGGGCTAGGCTTAAGGCCGGGGCACAAGTGCGGGCTAGGTTTAAGGCCTGGGCACAAGTGCGGGCTAGGCTTAAGGCCTGGGCACAAGTGCGGGCTAGGCTTAAGGCCTGGGCACAAGTGCGGGCTAGGCTTAAGGCCTGAGCACAAGTGCGGGCTAGGCTTAAGGCCGGGGCACAAGTGCGGGCTAGGCTTAAGGCCTGGGCACAAGTGCGGGCTACGCTTAAGGCCGGGGGCACAAGTGCGGGCTAGGCTTAAGGCCGGGGGCACAAGTGCGGGCTAGGCATAAGGCCTGGGCACAAGTGCGGGCTAGGCTTAAGGCCGATACACAAGTGCGGGCTAGGCTTAAGGCCGGGGCACAAGTGCGGGCTAGGTTTAAGGCCTGGGCACAAGTGCGGGCTAGGCTTAAGGCCTGGGCACAAGTGCGGGCTAGGCTTAAGGCCTGAGCACAAGTGCGGGCTAGGCTTAAGGCCGGGGCACAAGTGCGGGCTGGGCTTAAGGTCGGGGCACAAGTGCGGGCTGGGCTTAAGGTCGGGGCACAAGTGCGGGCTGGGCTTAAGGTCGGGGCACAAGTGCGGGCTAGGCTTAAGGCCGGGGCACAAGTGCGGGCTAGGCTTAAGGCCGGGGCACAAGTGCGGGCTAGGCTTAAGGCCGGGGCACAAGTGCGGGCTAGGCTTAAGGCCGGGGCACAAGTGCGGGCTAGGCTTAAGGCCGGGGCACAAGTGCGGGCTAGGCTTAAGGCTGGGGCACAAGTGCGGGCTAGGCTTAAGGCCGGGGCACAAGTGCGGGCTAGGCTTAAGGCCGGGGCACAAGTGCGGGCTAGGCTTAAGGCCGGGGCACAAGTGCGGGCTAGGCTTAAGGCCGGGGCACAAGTGCGGGCTAGGCTTAAGGCCGGGGCACAAGTGCGGGCTAGGCTTAAGGCCGGGGCACAAGTGCGGGCTAGGCTTAAGGCCGGGGCACAAGTGCGGGCTAGGCTTAAGGCCGGGGCACAAGTGCGGGCTAGGCTTAAGGCCGGGGCCCAAGTGCAGTGCTGGCTAGGATCAAGGCAGGGGGCACAAGTGCTGGCTAGGCTTAAGGCATGGGCACAAGTGCCAGCTAGGCTTAAGGCCTGGGCACAAGTGCAGGCTAGGCTTAAGGCCTGGGCACAAGTGCAGTGCTGGCTAGGATCAAGGCAAGGGGGCACAAGTGCTGGCTAGGCTTAAGGCATGGGCACAAGTGCTGGCTAGGCTTAAGGCATACAGCTAACTCTTTGCACTCTTTGCATAAAGGGTTAGGCAACTATAGGGGTGAAGAGCTAGCTTTCACCCCTCTACTCTGTACTTGGACATTTAGGACTAGATCCTTTGTTGTACAGTGCGGAGCCTCTCCATAACCCCATGCTCCAAGCGACCAGGCACTTCTTGTCTGTCCTCCGTAAATGGGTAATGCCTTCTTCCCCAATTACAGTCGTGCATGTGCATTCAGACGGGACAAGAGCGAAGAGCATAAAGCTGGCCCTATGTGCATAACCAACATGAAGCTGAAGACAAAAACAAACAAACAAGCATACAAGGGGCTCAAAAGTGCGGGCTGGGCTTAAGGCCTGGGCACAAGTGGGGGCTGGGCTTAAGGCCTGGGCACAAGTGCGGGCTGGGCTTAAGGCCTCAGCACAAGTGCGGGCTGGGCTTAAGGCCTGGGCACAAGTGCGGGCTGGGCTTAAGGCCTGGGCACAAGTGCGGGCTGGGCTTAAGGCCTGGGCACAAGTGCGGGCTGGGCTTAAGGCCTGGGCACAAGTGCGGGCTGGGCTTAAGGCCTGGGCACAAGTGCGGGCTGGGCTTAAGGCCTGGGCACAAGTGCGGGCTGGGCTTAAGGCCTGGGCACAAGTGCGGGCTGGGCTTAAGGCCTGGGCACAAGTGCGGGCTGGGCTTAAGGCCTGGGCACAAGTGCGGGCTGGGCTTAAGGCCTGGGCACAAGTGCGGGCTGGGCTTAAGGCCTGGGCACAAGTGCGGGCTGGGCTTAAGGCCTGGGCACAAGTGCGGGCTGGGCTTTAGGCCGGGGCACAAGTGCGGGCTAGGCTAAAGGCCGGGGCACAAGTGCGGGCTAGGCTAAAGGCCTGGGCACAAGTGCGGGCTAGGCTTAAGGCCGGGGCACAAGTGCGGGCTAGGCTTAAGGCCGGGGCACAAGTGCGGGCTAGGCTTAAGGCCGGGGCACAAGTGCGGGCTAGGCTTAAGGCCGGGGCACAAGTGCGGGCTAGGCTTAAGGCCGGGGCACAAGTGCGGGCTAGGCTGAAGGCCGGGGCACAAGTGCGGGCTAGGCTGAAGGCCGGGGCACAAGTGCGGGCTAGGCTGAAGGCCGGGGCACAAGTGCGGGCTAGGCTTAAGGCCGGGGCACAAGTGCGGGCTAGGCTTAAGGCCGGGGCACAAGTGCGGGCTAGGCTTAAGGCCGGGGCACAAGTGCGGGCTAGGCTGAAGGCCGGGGCACAAGTGCGGGCTAGGCTGAAGGCCGGGGCACAAGTGCGGGCTAGGCTGAAGGCCGGGGCACAAGTGCGGGCTAGGCTTAAGGCCGGGGCACAAGTGCGGGCTAGGCTTAAGGCCGGGGCACAAGTGCGGGCTAGGCTTAAGGCCGGGGCACAAGTGCGGGCTAGGCTTAAGGCCGGGGCACAAGTGCGGGCTAGGCTTAAGGCCGGGGCACAAGTGCGGGCTAGGCTTAAGGCCTGGGCACAAGTGCGGGCTAGGCTTAAGGCCTGGGCACAAGTGCGGGCTAGGCTTAAGGCCTGGGCACAAGTGCGGGCTAGGCTTAAGGCTTGGGCACAAGTGCGGGCTAGGCTTAAGGCCTGAGCACAAGTGCGGGCTTGGCTTAAGTCCGTGGCACAAGTGCGGGCTAGGCTTAAGGCCGGGGGCACAAGTGCGGGCTAGGCTTAAGGCCGGGGCACAAGTGCGGGCTAGGCTTAAGGCCGGGGCACAAGTGCGGGCTAGGCTTAAGGCCGGGGCACAAGTGCGGGCTAGGCTTAAGGCCTGGGCACAAGTGCGGGCTAGGCTTAAGGCCTGGGCACAAGTGCGGGCTAGGCTTAAGGCCTGGGCACAAGTGCGGGCTAGGCTTCAGGCCGATGCACAAGTGCGGGCTAGGTTTAAGGCCTGGGCACAAGTGCGGGCTAGGCTTAAGGCCTGGGCACAAGTGCGGGCTAGGCTTAAGGCCGGGGCACAAGTGCGGGCTAGGCTTAAGGCCGGGGCACAAGTGCGGGCTAGGCTTAAGGCCGGGGCACAAGTGCGGGCTTGGCTTAAGGCCGGGGCACAAGTGCGGGCTGGGCTTAAGGCCGGGAGACAAGTGCGGGCTGGGCTTAAGGCCGCGGCACAAGTGCGGGCTGGGCTTAAGGCCGGGGCACAAGTGCGGGCTGGGCTTAAGGCCGGGGCACAAGTGCGGGCTGGGCTTAAGGCCTGGGCACAAGTGCGGGCTGGGCTTAAGGCCTGGGCACAAGTGCGGGCTGGGCTTAAGGCCTGGGCACAAGTGCGGGCTGGGCTTAAGGCCTGGGCACAAGTGCGGGCTGGGCTTAAAGCCTGGGCACAAGTGCGGGCTGGGCTTAAGGCCTGGGCACAAGTGCGGGCTGGGCTTAAGGCCTGGGCACAAGTGCGGGCTGGGCTTAAGGCCTGGGCACAAGTGCGGGCTGGGCTTAAGGCCTGGGCACAAGTGCGGGCTGGGCTTAAGGCCTGGGCACAAGTGCGGGCTGGGCTTAAAGCCTGGGCACAAGTGCGGGCTGGGCTTAAGGCCTGGGCACAAGTGCGGGCTGGGCTTAAGGCCTGGGCACAAGTGCGGGCTGGGCTTAAGGCCTGGGCACAAGTGCGGGCTGGGCTTAAGGCCTGGGCACAAGTGCGGGCTGGGCTTAAAGCCTGGGCACAAGTGCGGGCTGGGCTTAATGCCTGGGCACAAGTGCGGGCTGGGCTTAAGGCCTGGGCACAAGTGCGGGCTGGGCTTAAGGCCTGGGCACAAGTGCGGGCTAGGCTAAAGGCCTGGGCACAAGTGCGGGCTAGGCTTAAGGCCGGGGCACAAGTGCGGGCTAGGCTTAAGGCCGGGGCACAAGTGCGGGCTAGGCTTAAGGCCGGGGCACAAGTGCGGGCTAGGCTTAAGGCCGGGGCACAAGTGCGGGCTAGGCTTAAGGCCGGGGCACAAGTGCGGGCTAGGCTTAAGGCCGGGGCACAAGTGCGGGCTAGGCTGAAGGCCGGGGCACAAGTGCGGGCTAGGCTGAAGGCCGGGGCACAAGTGCGGGCTAGGCTGAAGGCCGGGGCACAAGTGCGGGCTAGGCTTAAGGCCGGGGCACAAGTGCGGGCTAGGCTTAAGGCCGGGGCACAAGTGCGGGCTAGGCTTAAGGCCGGGGCACAAGTGCGGGCTAGGCTTAAGGCCGGGGCACAAGTGCGGGCTAGGCTTAAGGCCGGGGCACAAGTGCGGGCTAGGCTTAAGGCCTGGGCACAAGTGCGGGCTAGGCTTAAGGCCTGGGCACAAGTGCGGGCTAGGCTTAAGGCCTGGGCACAAGTGCGGGCTAGGCTTAAGGCTTGGGCACAAGTGCGGGCTAGGCTTAAGGCCTGAGCACAAGTGCGGGCTTGGCTTAAGTCCGTGGCACAAGTGCGGGCTAGGCTTAAGGCCGGGGGCACAAGTGCGGGCTAGGCTTAAGGCCGGGGCACAAGTGCGGGCTAGGCTTAAGGCCGGGGCACAAGTGCGGGCTAGGCTTAAGGCCTGGGCACAAGTGCGGGCTAGGCTTAAGGCCTGGGCACAAGTGCGGGCTAGGCTTCAGGCCGATGCACAAGTGCGGGCTAGGTTTAAGGCCTGGGCACAAGTGCGGGCTAGGCTTAAGGCCTGGGCACAAGTGCGGGCTAGGCTTAAGGCCTGGGCACAAGTGCGGGCTAGGCTTAAGGCCTGGGCACAAGTGCGGGCTAGGCTTAAGGCCTGGGCACAAGTGCGGGCTAGGCTTAAGGCCTGGGCACAAGTGCGGGCTAGGCTTAATCCCGGGGCACAAGTGCGGGCTAGGCTTAAGGCCTGGGCACAAGTGCGGGCTAGGCTTAAGGCCTGGGCACAAGTGCGGGCTAGGCTTAAGGCCTGGGCACAAGTGCGGGCTACGCTTAAGGCCGGGGGCACAAGTGCGGGCTAGGCTTAAGGCCGGGGGCACAAGTGCGGGCTAGGCATAAGGCCTGGGCACAAGTGCGGGCTAGGCTTAAGGCCGATGCACAAGTGCGGGCTAGGCTTAAGGCCGGGGCACAAGTGCGGGCTAGGTTTAAGGCCTGGGCACAAGTGCGGGCTAGGCTTAAGGCCTGGGCACAAGTGCGGGCTAGGCTTAAGGCCTGGGCACAAGTGCGGGCTAGGCTTAAGGCCTGAGCACAAGTGCGGGCTAGGCTTAAGGCCGGGGCACAAGTGCGGGCTAGGCCTAAGGCCGGGGCACAAGTGCGGGCTAGGCTTAAGGCCTGGGCACAAGTGCGGGCTACGCTTAAGGCCGGGGGCACAAGTGCGGGCTAGGCTTAAGGCCGGGGGCACAAGTGCGGGCTAGGCATAAGGCCTGGGCACAAGTGCGGGCTAGGCTTAAGGCCGATGCACAAGTGCGGGCTAGGCTTAAGGCCGGGGCACAAGTGCGGGCTAGGTTTAAGGCCTGGGCACAAGTGCGGGCTAGGCTTAAGGCCTGGGCACAAGTGCGGGCTAGGCTTAAGGCTTGAGCACAAGTGCGGGCTGGGCTTAAGGCCGGGGCACAAGTGCGGGCTGGGCTTAAGGTCGGGGCACAAGTGCGGGCTAGGCTTAAGGCCGGGGCACAAGTGCGGGCTAGGCTTAAGGCCGGGGCACAAGTGCGGGCTAGGCTTAAGGCCGGGGCACAAGTGCGGGCTAGGCTTAAGGCCGGGGCACAAGTGCGGGCTAGGCTTAAGGCCGGGGCACAAGTGCGGGCTAGGCTTAAGGCCGGGGCACAAGTGCGGGCTAGGCTTAAGGCCGGGGCACAAGTGCGGGCTAGGCTTAAGGCCGGGGCACAAGTGCGGGCTAGGCTTAAGGCCGGGGCACAAGTGCGGGCTAGGCTTAAGGCCGGGGCACAAGTGCGGGCTAGGCTTAAGGCCGGGGCACAAGTGCGGGCTAGGCTTAAGGCCGGGGCACAAGTGCAGTGCTGGCTAGGATCAAGGCAGGGGGCACAAGTGCTGGCTAGGCTTAAGGCATGGGCACAAGTGCCAGCTAGGCTTAAGGCCTGGGCACAAGTGCAGGCTAGGCTTAAGGCCTGGGCACAAGTGCAGTGCTGGCTAGGATCAAGGCAAGGGGGCACAAGTGCTGGCTAGGCTTAAGGCATGGGCACAAGTGCGGGCTGGGCTTAAGGCCTGGGCACAAGTGCGGGCTGGGCTTAAGGCCTGGGCACAAGTGCGGGCTGGGCTTAAAGCCTGGGCACAAGTGCGGGCTGGGCTTAAGGCCTGGGCACAAGTGCGGGCTGGGCTTAAGGCCTGGGCACAAGTGCGGGCTGGGCTTAAGGCCTGGGCACAAGTGCGGGCTGGGCTTAAGGCCTGGGCACAAGTGCGGGCTGGGCTTAAGGCCTGGGCACAAGTGCGGGCTGGGCTTAAAGCCTGGGCACAAGTGCGGGCTGGGCTTAAGGCCTGGGCACAAGTGCGGGCTGGGCTTAAGGCCTGGGCACAAGTGCGGGCTGGGCTTAAGGCCTGGGCACAAGTGCGGGCTGGGCTTAAGGCCTGGGCACAAGTGCGGGCTGGGCTTAAAGCCTGGGCACAAGTGCGGGCTGGGCTTAAGGCCTGGGCACAAGTGCGGGCTGGGCTTAAGGCCTGGGCACAAGTGCGGGCTGGGCTTAAGGCCTGGGCACAAGTGCGGGCTAGGCTAAAGGCCTGGGCACAAGTGCGGGCTAGGCTTAAGGCCGGGGCACAAGTGCGGGCTAGGCTTAAGGCCGGGGCACAAGTGCGGGCTAGGCTTAAGGCCGGGGCACAAGTGCGGGCTAGGCTTAAGGCCGGGGCACAAGTGCGGGCTAGGCTTAAGGCCGGGGCACAAGTGCGGGCTAGGCTTAAGGCCGGGGCACAAGTGCGGGCTAGGCTGAAGGCCGGGGCACAAGTGCGGGCTGGGCTTAAAGCCTGGGCACAAGTGCGGGCTGGGCTTAAGGCCTGGGCACAAGTGCGGGCTAGGCTTAAGGCTTGGGCACAAGTGCGGGCTAGGCTTAAGGCCTGAGCACAAGTGCGGGCTTGGCTTAAGTCCGTGGCACAAGTGCGGGCTAGGCTTAAGGCCGGGGCACAAGTGCGGGCTAGGCTGAAGGCCGGGGCACAAGTGCGGGCTAGGCTTAAGGCCGGGGCACAAGTGCGGGCTAGGCTTAAGGCCGGGGCACAAGTGCGGGCTAGGCTTAAGGCCGGGGCACAAGTGCGGGCTAGGCTTAAGGCCGGGGCACAAGTGCGGGCTAGGCTTAAGGCCGGGGCACAAGTGCGGGCTAGGCTTAAGGCCTGGGCACAAGTGCGGGCTAGGCTTAAGGCCTGGGCACAAGTGCGGGCTAGGCTTAAGGCCTGGGCACAAGTGCGGGCTAGGCTTAAGGCTTGGGCACAAGTGCGGGCTAGGCTTAAGGCCTGAGCACAAGTGCGGGCTTGGCTTAAGTCCGTGGCACAAGTGCGGGCTAGGCTTAAGGCCGGGGGCACAAGTGCGGGCTAGGCTTAAGGCCGGGGCACAAGTGCGGGCTAGGCTTAAGGCCGGGGCACAAGTGCGGGCTAGGCTTAAGGCCTGGGCACAAGTGCGGGCTAGGCTTAAGGCCTGGGCACAAGTGCGGGCTAGGCTTCAGGCCGATGCACAAGTGCGGGCTAGGTTTAAGGCCTGGGCACAAGTGCGGGCTAGGCTTAAGGCCTGGGCACAAGTGCGGGCTAGGCTTAAGGCCTGGGCACAAGTGCGGGCTAGGCTTAAGGCCTGGGCACAAGTGCGGGCTAGGCTTAAGGCCTGGGCACAAGTGCGGGCTAGGCTTAAGGCCTGGGCACAAGTGCGGGCTAGGCTTAATCCCGGGGCACAAGTGCGGGCTAGGCTTAAGGCCTGGGCACAAGTGCGGGCTAGGCTTAAGGCCTGGGCACAAGTGCGGGCTAGGCTTAAGGCCTGGGCACAAGTGCGGGCTACGCTTAAGGCCGGGGGCACAAGTGCGGGCTAGGCTTAAGGCCGGGGGCACAAGTGCGGGCTAGGCATAAGGCCTGGGCACAAGTGCGGGCTAGGCTTAAGGCCGATGCACAAGTGCGGGCTAGGCTTAAGGCCGGGGCACAAGTGCGGGCTAGGTTTAAGGCCTGGGCACAAGTGCGGGCTAGGCTTAAGGCCTGGGCACAAGTGCGGGCTAGGCTTAAGGCCTGGGCACAAGTGCGGGCTAGGCTTAAGGCCTGAGCACAAGTGCGGGCTAGGCTTAAGGCCGGGGCACAAGTGCGGGCTAGGCCTAAGGCCGGGGCACAAGTGCGGGCTAGGCTTAAGGCCTGGGCACAAGTGCGGGCTACGCTTAAGGCCGGGGGCACAAGTGCGGGCTAGGCTTAAGGCCGGGGGCACAAGTGCGGGCTAGGCATAAGGCCTGGGCACAAGTGCGGGCTAGGCTTAAGGCCGATGCACAAGTGCGGGCTAGGCTTAAGGCCGGGGCACAAGTGCGGGCTAGGTTTAAGGCCTGGGCACAAGTGCGGGCTAGGCTTAAGGCCTGGGCACAAGTGCAGGCTAGGCTTAAGGCTTGAGCACAAGTGCGGGCTAGGCTTAAGGCCGGGGCACAAGTGCGGGCTGGGCTTAAGGTCGGGGCACAAGTGCGGGCTAGGCTTAAGGCCGGGGCACAAGTGCGGGCTAGGCTTAAGGCCGGGGCACAAGTGCGGGCTAGGCTTAAGGCCGGGGCACAAGTGCGGGCTAGGCTTAAGGCCGGGGCACAAGTGCGGGCTAGGCTTAAGGCCGGGGCACAAGTGCGGGCTAGGCTTAAGGCCGGGGCACAAGTGCGGGCTAGGCTTAAGGCCGGGGCACAAGTGCGGGCTAGGCTTAAGGCCGGGGCACAAGTGCGGGCTAGGCTTAAGGCCGGGGCACAAGTGCGGGCTAGGCTTAAGGCCGGGGCACAAGTGCGGGCTAGGCTTAAGGCCGGGGCACAAGTGCAGTGCTGGCTAGGATCAAGGCAGGGGGCACAAGTGCTGGCTAGGCTTAAGGCATGGGCACAAGTGCCAGCTAGGCTTAAGGCCTGGGCACAAGTGCAGGCTAGGCTTAAGGCCTGGGCACAAGTGCAGTGCTGGCTAGGATCAAGGCAAGGGGGCACAAGTGCTGGCTAGGCTTAAGGCATGGGCACAAGTGCTGGCTAGGCTTAAGGCATACAGCTAACTCTTTGCACTCTTTGCATAAAGGGTTAGGCACCCATAGGGGTGAAGAGCTAGCTTTCACCCCTCTACTCTGTACTTGGACATTTAGGACTAGATCCTTTGTTGTACAGTGCGGAGCCTCTCCATAACCCCATGCTCCAAGCGACCAGGCACTTCTTGTCTGTCCTCCGTAAATGGGTAATGCCTTCTTCCCCAATTACAGTCGTGCATGTGCATTCAGACGGGACAAGAGCGAAGAGCATAAAGCTGGCCCTATGTGCATAACCAACATGAAGCTGAAGACAAAAACAAACAAACAAGCATACAAGGGGCTCAAAAGTGCGGGCTGGGCTTAAGGCCTGGGCACAAGTGGGGGCTGGGCTTAAGGCCTGGGCACAAGTGCGGGCTGGGCTTAAGGCCTGGGCACAAGTGCGGGCTGGGCTTAAGGCCTGGGCACAAGTGCGGGCTGGGCTTAAGGCCTGGGCACAAGTGCGGGCTGGGCTTAAGGCCTGGGCACAAGTGCGGGCTGGGCTTAAGGCCTGGGCACAAGTGCGGGCTGGGCTTAAGGCCTCGGCACAAGTGCGGGCTGGGCTTAAGGCCTGGGCACAAGTGCGGGCTGGGCTTAAGGCCTGGGCACAAGTGCGGGCTGGGCTTAAGGCCTGGGCACAAGTGCGGGCTGGGCTTAAGGCCTGGGCACAAGTGCGGGCTGGGCTTAAGGCCTGGGCACAAGTGCGGGCTGGGCTTAAGGCCTGGGCACAAGTGCGGGCTGGGCTTTAGGCCGGGGCACAAGTGCGGGCTAGGCTAAAGGCCGGGGCACAAGTGCGGGCTAGGCTAAAGGCCTGGGCACAAGTGCGGGCTAGGCTTAAGGCCGGGGCACAAGTGCGGGCTAGGCTTAAGGCCGGGGCACAAGTGCGGGCTAGGCTTAAGGCCGGGGCACAAGTGCGGGCTAGGCTTAAGGCCGGGGCACAAGTGCGGGCTAGGCTTAAGGCCGGGGCACAAGTGCGGGCTAGGCTTAAGGCCGGGGCACAAGTGCGAGCTAGGCTTAAGGCCGGGGCACAAGTGCGGGCTAGGTTTAAGGCCTGGGCACAAGTGCGGGCTAGGCTTAAGGCCTGGGCACAAGTGCGGGCTAGGCTTAAGGCCTGGGCACAAGTGCGGGCTAGGCTTAAGGCCTGGGCACAAGTGCGGGCTAGGCTAAAGGCCTGGGCACAAGTGCGGGCTAGGCTTAAGGCCGGGGCACAAGTGCGGGCTAGGCTTAAGGCCGGGGCACAAGTGCGGGCTAGGCTTAAGGCCGGGGCACAAGTGCGGGCTAGGCTTAAGGCCGGGGCACAAGTGCGGGCTAGGCTTAAGGCCGGGGCACAAGTGCGGGCTAGGCTTAAGGCCGGGGCACAAGTGCGGGCTAGGCTTAAGGCCGGGGCACAAGTTCGGGCTAGGCTTAAGGCCGGGGCACAAGTGCGGGCTAGGCTTAAGGCCGGGGCACAAGTGCGGGCTAGGCTTAAGGCCGGGGCACAAGTGCGGGCTAGGCTTAAGGCCGGGGCACAAGTGCGGGCTTGGCTTAAGGCCGGGGCACAAGTGCGGGCTGGGCTTAAGGCCGGGAGACAAGTGCGGGCTGGGCTTAAGGCCGCGGCACAAGTGCGGGCTGGGCTTAAGGCCGGGGCACAAGTGCGGGCTGGGCTTAAGGCCGGGGCACAAGTGCGGGCTGGGCTTAAGGCCTGGGCACAAGTGCGGGCTGGGCTTAAGGCCTGGGCACAAGTGCGGGCTGGGCTTAAGGCCTGGGCACAAGTGCGGGCTGGGCTTAAGGCCTGGGCACAAGTGCGGGCTGGGCTTAAAGCCTGGGCACAAGTGCGGGCTGGGCTTAAGGCCTGGGCACAAGTGCGGGCTGGGCTTAAGGCCTGGGCACAAGTGCGGGCTGGGCTTAAGGCCTGGGCACAAGTGCGGGCTGGGCTTAAGGCCTGGGCACAAGTGCGGGCTGGGCTTAAGGCCTGGGCACAAGTGCGGGCTGGGCTTAAGGCCTGGGCACAAGTGCGGGCTAGGCTTAAGGCCGGGGCACAAGTGCGGGCTAGGCTTAAGGCCGGGGCACAAGTGCGGGCTAGGCTTAAGGCCGGGGCACAAGTGCGGGCTGGGCTTAAGGCCGGGGCACAAGTGCGGGCTGGGCTTAAGGCCTGGGCACAAGTGCGGGCTGGGCTTAAGGCCTGGGCACAAGTGCGGGCTGGGCTTAAGGCCTGGGCACAAGTGCGGGCTGGGCTTAAAGCCTGGGCACAAGTGCGGGCTGGGCTTAAGGCCTCGGCACAAGTGCGGGCTGGGCTTAAGGCCTGGGCACAAATGCGGGCTGGGCTTAAGGCCTGGGCACAAGTGCGGGCTGGGCTTAAGGCCTGGGCACAAGTGCGGGCTGGGCTTAAGGCCTGGGCACAAGTGCGGGCTGGGCTTAAGGCCTGGGCACAAGTGCGGGCTGGGCTTAAGGCCTGGGCACAAGTGCGGGCTGGGCTTAAGGCCTGGGCACAAGTGCGGGCTGGGCTTAAGGCCTGGGCACAAGTGCGGGCTGGGCTTAAGGCCTGGGCACAAGTGCGGGCTGGGCTTAAAGCCTGGGCACAAGTGCGGGCTGGGCTTAAGGCCTGGGCACAAGTGCGGGCTGGGCTTAAGGCCTGGGCACAAGTGCGGGCTGGGCTTTAGGCCGGGGCACAAGTGCGGGCTAGGCTAAAGGCCGGGGCACAAGTGCGGGCTAGGCTAAAGGCCTGGGCACAAGTGCGGGCTAGGCTTAAGGCCGGGGCACAAGTGCGGGCTAGGCTTAAGGCCGGGGCACAAGTGCGGGCTAGGCTTAAGGCCGGGGCACAAGTGCGGGCTAGGCTTAAGGCCGGGGCACAAGTGCGGGCTAGGCTGAAGGCCGGGGCACAAGTGCGGGCTAGGCTGAAGGCCGGGGCACAAGTGCGGGCTAGGCTTAAGGCCGGGGCACAAGTGCGGGCTAGGCTTAAGGCCGGGGCACAAGTGCGGGCTAGGCTTAAGGCCGGGGCACAAGTGCGGGCTAGGCTTAAGGCCGGGGCACAAGTGCGGGCTAGGCTTAAGGCCGGGGCACAAGTGCGGGCTAGGCTTAAGGCCTGGGCACAAGTGCGGGCTAGGCTTAAGGCCTGGGCACAAGTGCGGGCTAGGCTTAAGGCCTGGGCACAAGTGCGGGCTAGGCTTAAGGCCGGGGGCACAAGTGCGGGCTAGGCTTAAGGCCGGGGGCACAAGTGCGTGCTAGGCATAAGGCCTGGGCACAAGTGCGGGCTAGGCTTAAGGCCGATGCACAAGTGCGGGCTAGGCTTAAGGCCGGGGCACAAGTGCGGGCTAGGTTTAAGGCCTGGGCACAAGTGCGGGCTAGGCTTAAGGCCTGAGCACAAGTGCGGGCTAGGCTTAAGGCCGGGGCACAAGTGCGGGCTGGGCTTAAGGTCGGGGCACAAGTGCGGGCTGGGCTTAAGGTCGGGGCACAAGTGCGGGCTAGGCTTAAGGCCGGGGCACAAGTGCGGGCTAGGCTTAAGGCCGGGGCACAAGTGCGGGCTAGGCTTAAGGCCGGGGCACAAGTGCGGGCTAGGCTTAAGGCCGGGGCACAAGTGCGGGCTAGGCTTAAGGCCGGGGCACAAGTGCGGGCTAGGCTTAAGGCCGGGGCACAAGTGCGGGCTAGGCTTAAGGCCGGGGCACAAGTGCGGGCTAGGCTTAAGGCCGGGGCACAAGTGCGGGCTAGGCTTAAGACCGGGGCACAAGTGCGGGCTAGGCTTAAGGCCTGGGCACAAGTGCAGTGCTGGCTAGGATCAAGGCAAGGGGGCACAAGTGCTGGCTAGGCTTAAGGCATGGGCACAAGTGCTGGCTAGGCTTAAGGCATACAGCTAACTCTTTGCACTCTTTGCATAAAGGGTTAGGCACCCATAGGGGTGAAGAGCTAGCTTTCACCCCTCTACTCTGTACTTGGACATTTAGGACTAGATCCTTTGTTGTACAGTGCGGAGCCTCTCCATAACCCCATGCTCCAAGCGACCAGGCACTTCTTGTCTGTCCTCCGTAAATGGGTAATGCCTTCTTCCCCAATTACAGTCGTGCATGTGCATTCAGACGGGACAAGAGCGAAGAGCATAAAGCTGGCCCTATGTGCATAACCAACATGAAGCTGAAGACAAAAACAAACAAACAAGCATACAAGGGGCTCAAAAGTGCGGGCTGGGCTTAAGGCCTGGGCACAAGTGGGGGCTGGGCTTAAGGCCTGGGCACAAGTGCGGGCTGGGCTTAAGGCCTGGGCACAAGTGCGGGCTGGGCTTAAGGCCTGGGCACAAGTGCGGGCTGGGCTTAAGGCCTGGGCACAAGTGCGGGCTGGGCTTAAGGCCTGGGCACAAGTGCGGGCTGGGCTTAAGGCCTGGGCACAAGTGCGGGCTGGGCTTAAGGCCTGGGCACAAGTGCGGGCTGGGCTTAAGGCCTGGGCACAAGTGCGGGCTGGGCTTAAGGCCTGGGCACAAGTGCGGGCTGGGCTTAAGGCCTGGGCACAAGTGCGGGCTGGGCTTAAGGCCTGGGCACAAGTGCGGGCTGGGCTTTAGGCCGGGGCACAAGTGCGGGCTAGGCTAAAGGCCGGGGCACAAGTGCGGGCTAGGCTAAAGGCCTGGGCACAAGTGCGGGCTAGGCTTAAGGCCGGGGCACAAGTGCGGGCTAGGCTTAAGGCCGGGGCACAAGTGCGGGCTAAGCTTAAGGCCGGGGCACAAGTGCGGGCTAGGCTTAAGGCCGGGGCACAAGTGCGGGCTAGGCTTAAGGCCGGGGCACAAGTGCGGGCTAGGCTTAAGGCCGGGGCACAAGTGCGGGCTAGGCTTAAGGCCGGGGCACAAGTGCGGGCTAGGCTTAAGGCCGGGGCACAAGTGCGGGCTAGGCTTAAGGCCGAGGCACAAGTGCGGGCTAGGCTTAAGGCCGGGGCACAAGTGCGGGCTAGGCTTAAGGCCGGGGCACAAGTGCGGGCTAGGCTTAAGGCCGGGGCACAAGTGCGGGCTTGGCTTAAGGCCGGGGCACAAGTGCGGGCTAGGCTTAAGGCCGGGAGACAAGTGCGGGCTGGGCTTAAGGCCGCGGCACAAGTGCGGGCTGGGCTTAAGGCCGGGGCACAAGTGCGGGCTGGGCTTAAGGCCGGGGCACAAGTGCGGGCTGGGCTTAAGGCCTGGGCACAAGTGCGGGCTGGGCTTAAGGCCTGGGCACAAGTGCGGGCTGGGCTTAAGGCCTGGGCACAAGTGCGGGCTGGGCTTAAAGCCTGGGCACAAGTGCGGGCTGGGCTTAAGGCCTCAGCACAAGTGCGGGCTGGGCTTAAGGCCTGGGCACAAGTGCGGGCTGGGCTTAAGGCCTGGGCACAAGTGCGGGCTGGGCTTAAGGCCTGGGCACAAGTGCGGGCTGGGCTTAAGGCCTGGGCACAAGTGCGGGCTGGGCTTAAGGCCTGGGCACAAGTGCGGGCTGGGCTTAAGGCCTGGGCACAAGTGCGGGCTGGGCTTAAGGCCTGGGCACAAGTGCGGGCTGGGCTTAAGGCCTGGGCACAAGTGCGGGCTGGGCTTAAGGCCTGGGCACAAGTGCGGGCTGGGCTTTAGGCCGGGGCACAAGTGCGGGCTAGGCTAAAGGCCGGGGCACAAGTGCGGGCTAGGCTAAAGGCCTGGGCACAAGTGCGGGCTAGGCTTAAGGCCGGGGCACAAGTGCGGGCTAGGCTTAAGGCCGGGGCACAAGTGCGGGCTAGGCTTAAGGCCGGGGCACAAGTGCGGGCTAGGCTTAAGGCCGGGGCACAAGTGCGGGCTAGGCTGAAGGCCGGGGCACAAGTGCGGGCTAGGCTGAAGGCCGGGGCACAAGTGCGGGCTAGGCTGAAGGCCGGGGCACAAGTGCGGGCTAGGCTTAAGGCCGGGGCACAAGTGCGGGCTAGGCTTAAGGCCGGGGCACAAGTGCGGGCTAGGCTTAAGGCCGGGGCACAAGTGCGGGCTAGGCTTAAGGCCGGGGCACAAGTGCGGGCTAGGCTTAAGGCCGGGGCACAAGTGCGGGCTAGGCTTAAGGCCGGGGCACAAGTGCGGGCTAGGCTTAAGGCCGGGGCACAAGTGCGGGCTAGGCTTAAGGCCTGGGCACAAGTGCGGGCTAGGCTTAAGGCCGGGGCACAAGTGCGGGCTAGGCTTAAGGCCGGGGCACAAGTGCGGGCTAGGCTTAAGGCCGGGGCACAAGTGCGGGCTAGGCTTAAGGCCGGGGCACAAGTGCGGGCTAGGCTTAAGGCCGGGAGACAAGTGCGGGCTGGGCTTAAGGCCGCGGCACAAGTGCGGGCTGGGCTTAAGGCCGGGGCACAAGTGCGGGCTGGGCTTAAGGCCGGGGCACAAGTGCGGGCTGGGCTTAAGGCCTGGGCACAAGTGCGGGCTGGGCTTAAGGCCTGGGCACAAGTGCGGGCTGGGCTTAAGGCCTGGGCACAAGTGCGGGCTGGGCTTAAAGCCTGGGCACAAGTGCGGGCTGGGCTTAAGGCCTCAGCACAAGTGCGGGCTGGGCTTAAGGCCTGGGCACAAGTGCGGGCTGGGCTTAAGGCCTGGGCACAAGTGCGGGCTGGGCTTAAGGCCTGGGCACAAGTGCGGGCTGGGCTTAAGGCCTGGGCACAAGTGCGGGCTGGGCTTAAGGCCTGGGCACAAGTGCGGGCTGGGCTTAAGGCCTGGGCACAAGTGCGGGCTGGGCTTAAGGCCTGGGCACAAGTGCGGGCTGGGCTTAAGGCCTGGGCACAAGTGCGGGCTGGGCTTAAGGCCTGGGCACAAGTGCGGGCTGGGCTTTAGGCCGGGGCACAAGTGCGGGCTAGGCTAAAGGCCGGGGCACAAGTGCGGGCTAGGCTAAAGGCCTGGGCACAAGTGCGGGCTAGGCTTAAGGCCGGGGCACAAGTGCGGGCTAGGCTTAAGGCCGGGGCACAAGTGCGGGCTAGGCTTAAGGCCGGGGCACAAGTGCGGGCTAGGCTTAAGGCCGGGGCACAAGTGCGGGCTAGGCTGAAGGCCGGGGCACAAGTGCGGGCTAGGCTGAAGGCCGGGGCACAAGTGCGGGCTAGGCTGAAGGCCGGGGCACAAGTGCGGGCTAGGCTTAAGGCCGGGGCACAAGTGCGGGCTAGGCTTAAGGCCGGGGCACAAGTGCGGGCTAGGCTTAAGGCCGGGGCACAAGTGCGGGCTAGGCTTAAGGCCGGGGCACAAGTGCGGGCTAGGCTTAAGGCCGGGGCACAAGTGCGGGCTAGGCTTAAGGCCGGGGCACAAGTGCGGGCTAGGCTTAAGGCCGGGGCACAAGTGCGGGCTAGGCTTAAGGCCTGGGCACAAGTGCGGGCTAGGCTTAAGGCCGGGGCACAAGTGCGGGCTAGGCTTAAGGCCGGGGCACAAGTGCGGGCTAGGCTTAAGGCCGGGGCACAAGTGCGGGCTAGGCTTAAGGCCGGGGCACAAGTGCGGGCTAGGCTTAAGGCCGGGGCACAAGTGCGGGCTAGGCTTAAGGCCGGGGCACAAGTGCGGGCTAGGCTTAAGGCCGGGGCACAAGTGCGGGCTAGGCTGAAGGCCGGGGCACAAGTGCGGGCTAGGCTTAAGGCCGGGGGCACAAGTGCGGGCTAGGCATAAGGCCTGGGCACAAGTGCGGGCTAGGCTTATGGCCGATGCACAAGTGCGGGCTAGGCTTAAGGCCAGGGCACAAGTGCGGGCTAGGTTTAAGGCCTGGGCACAAGTGCGGGCTAGGCTTAAGGCCTGGGCACAAGTGCGGGCTAGGCTTAAGGCCTGGGCACAAGTGCGGGCTAGGCTTAAGGCCTGGGCACAAGTGCGGGCTAGGCTTAAGGCCGGGGCACAAGCGCGGGCTAGGCCTAAGGCCGGGGCACAAGCGCGGGCTAGGCTTAAGGCCGGGGCACAAGCGCGGGCTAGGCTTAAGGCCGGGGCACAAGCGCGGGCTAGGCTTAAGGCCGATGCACAAGCGCGGGCTAGGCTTAAGGCCGGGGCACAAACGCGGGCTAGGCTTAAGGCCGGGGCACAAGCGCGGGCTGGGCTTAAGGCCTGGGCACAAGTGCGGGCTGGGCTTAAGGCCTGGGCACAAGTGCGGGCTGGGCTTAAGGCCTGGGCACAAGTGCGGGCTGGGCTTAAAGCCTGGGCACAAGTGCGGGCTGGGCTTAAGGCCTCGGCACAAGTGCGGGCTGGGCTTAAGGCCTGGGCACAAATGCGGGCTGGGCTTAAGGCCTGGGCACAAGTGCGGGCTGGGCTTAAGGCCTGGGCACAAGTGCGGGCTGGGCTTAAGGCCTGGGCACAAGTGCGGGCTGGGCTTAAGGCCTGGGCACAAGTGCGGGCTGGGCTTAAGGCCTGGGCACAAGTGCGGGCTGGGCTTAAGGCCTGGGCACAAGTGCGGGCTGGGCTTAAGGCCTGGGCACAAGTGCGGGCTGGGCTTAAGGCCTGGGCACAAGTGCGGGCTGGGCTTAAGGCCTGGGCACAAGTGCGGGCTGGGCTTAAGGCCTGGGCACAAGTGCGGGCTGGGCTTTAGGCCGGGGCACAAGTGCGGGCTAGGCTAAAGGCCGGGGCACAAGTGCGGGCTAGGCTAAAGGCCTGGGCACAAGTGCGGGCTAGGCTTAAGGCCGGGGCACAAGTGCGGGCTAGGCTTAAGGCCGGGGCACAAGTGCGGGCTAGGCTTAAGGCCGGGGCACAAGTGCGGGCTAGGCTTAAGGCCGGGGCACAAGTGCGGGCTAGGCTGAAGGCCGGGGCACAAGTGCGGGCTAGGCTGAAGGCCGGGGCACAAGTGCGGGCTAGGCTTAAGGCCGGGGCACAAGTGCGGGCTAGGCTTAAGGCCGGGGCACAAGTGCGGGCTAGGCTTAAGGCCGGGGCACAAGTGCGGGCTAGGCTTAAGGCCGGGGCACAAGTGCGGGCTAGGCTTAAGGCCGGGGCACAAGTGCGGGCTAGGCTTAAGGCCTGGGCACAAGTGCGGGCTAGGCTTAAGGCCTGGGCACAAGTGCGGGCTAGGCTTAAGGCCTGGGCACAAGTGCGGGCTAGGCTTAAGGCCGGGGCACAAGTGCGGGCTAGGCTTAAGGCCGGGGCACAAGTGCGGGCTAGGCTTAAGGCCGGGGCACAAGTGCGGGCTAGGCTTAAGGCCGGGGCACAAGTGCGGGCTAGGCTTAAGGCCTGGGCACAAGTGCGGGCTAGGCTTAAGGCCTGGGCACAAGTGCGGGCTAGGCTTAAGGCCTGGGCACAAGTGCGGGCTAGGCTTAAGGCCGGGGGCACAAGTGCGGGCTAGGCTTAAGGCCGGGGGCACAAGTGCGTGCTAGGCATAAGGCCTGGGCACAAGTGCGGGCTAGGCTTAAGGCCGATGCACAAGTGCGGGCTAGGCTTAAGGCCGGGGCACAAGTGCGGGCTAGGTTTAAGGCCTGGGCACAAGTGCGGGCTAGGCTTAAGGCCTGAGCACAAGTGCGGGCTAGGCTTAAGGCCGGGGCACAAGTGCGGGCTGGGCTTAAGGTCGGGGCACAAGTGCGGGCTGGGCTTAAGGTCGGGGCACAAGTGCGGGCTAGGCTTAAGGCCGGGGCACAAGTGCGGGCTAGGCTTAAGGCCGGGGCACAAGTGCGGGCTAGGCTTAAGGCCGGGGCACAAGTGCGGGCTAGGCTTAAGGCCGGGGCACAAGTGCGGGCTAGGCTTAAGGCCGGGGCACAAGTGCGGGCTAGGCTTAAGGCCGGGGCACAAGTGCGGGCTAGGCTTAAGGCCGGGGCACAAGTGCGGGCTAGGCTTAAGGCCGGGGCACAAGTGCGGGCTAGGCTTAAGACCGGGGCACAAGTGCGGGCTAGGCTTAAGGCCTGGGCACAAGTGCAGTGCTGGCTAGGATCAAGGCAAGGGGGCACAAGTGCTGGCTAGGCTTAAGGCATGGGCACAAGTGCTGGCTAGGCTTAAGGCATACAGCTAACTCTTTGCACTCTTTGCATAAAGGGTTAGGCACCCATAGGGGTGAAGAGCTAGCTTTCACCCCTCTACTCTGTACTTGGACATTTAGGACTAGATCCTTTGTTGTACAGTGCGGAGCCTCTCCATAACCCCATGCTCCAAGCGACCAGGCACTTCTTGTCTGTCCTCCGTAAATGGGTAATGCCTTCTTCCCCAATTACAGTCGTGCATGTGCATTCAGACGGGACAAGAGCGAAGAGCATAAAGCTGGCCCTATGTGCATAACCAACATGAAGCTGAAGACAAAAACAAACAAACAAGCATACAAGGGGCTCAAAAGTGCGGGCTGGGCTTAAGGCCTGGGCACAAGTGGGGGCTGGGCTTAAGGCCTGGGCACAAGTGCGGGCTGGGCTTAAGGCCTGGGCACAAGTGCGGGCTGGGCTTAAGGCCTGGGCACAAGTGCGGGCTGGGCTTAAGGCCTGGGCACAAGTGCGGGCTGGGCTTAAGGCCTGGGCACAAGTGCGGGCTGGGCTTAAGGCCTGGGCACAAGTGCGGGCTGGGCTTAAGGCCTGGGCACAAGTGCGGGCTGGGCTTAAGGCCTGGGCACAAGTGCGGGCTGGGCTTAAGGCCTGGGCACAAGTGCGGGCTGGGCTTAAGGCCTGGGCACAAGTGCGGGCTGGGCTTAAGGCCTGGGCACAAGTGCGGGCTGGGCTTTAGGCCGGGGCACAAGTGCGGGCTAGGCTAAAGGCCGGGGCACAAGTGCGGGCTAGGCTAAAGGCCTGGGCACAAGTGCGGGCTAGGCTTAAGGCCGGGGCACAAGTGCGGGCTAGGCTTAAGGCCGGGGCACAAGTGCGGGCTAAGCTTAAGGCCGGGGCACAAGTGCGGGCTAGGCTTAAGGCCGGGGCACAAGTGCGGGCTAGGCTTAAGGCCGGGGCACAAGTGCGGGCTAGGCTTAAGGCCGGGGCACAAGTGCGGGCTAGGCTTAAGGCCGGGGCACAAGTGCGGGCTAGGCTTAAGGCCGGGGCACAAGTGCGGGCTAGGCTTAAGGCCGGGGCACAAGTGCGGGCTAGGCTTAAGGCCGGGGCACAAGTGCGGGCTAGGCTTAAGGCCGGGGCACAAGTGCGGGCTAGGCTTAAGGCCGGGGCACAAGTGCGGGCTTGGCTTAAGGCCGGGGCACAAGTGCGGGCTAGGCTTAAGGCCGGGAGACAAGTGCGGGCTGGGCTTAAGGCCGCGGCACAAGTGCGGGCTGGGCTTAAGGCCGGGGCACAAGTGCGGGCTGGGCTTAAGGCCGGGGCACAAGTGCGGGCTGGGCTTAAGGCCTGGGCACAAGTGCGGGCTGGGCTTAAGGCCTGGGCACAAGTGCGGGCTGGGCTTAAGGCCTGGGCACAAGTGCGGGCTGGGCTTAAAGCCTGGGCACAAGTGCGGGCTGGGCTTAAGGCCTCAGCACAAGTGCGGGCTGGGCTTAAGGCCTGGGCACAAGTGCGGGCTGGGCTTAAGGCCTGGGCACAAGTGCGGGCTGGGCTTAAGGCCTGGGCACAAGTGCGGGCTGGGCTTAAGGCCTGGGCACAAGTGCGGGCTGGGCTTAAGGCCTGGGCACAAGTGCGGGCTGGGCTTAAGGCCTGGGCACAAGTGCGGGCTGGGCTTAAGGCCTGGGCACAAGTGCGGGCTGGGCTTAAGGCCTGGGCACAAGTGCGGGCTGGGCTTAAGGCCTGGGCACAAGTGCGGGCTGGGCTTTAGGCCGGGGCACAAGTGCGGGCTAGGCTAAAGGCCGGGGCACAAGTGCGGGCTAGGCTAAAGGCCTGGGCACAAGTGCGGGCTAGGCTTAAGGCCGGGGCACAAGTGCGGGCTAGGCTTAAGGCCGGGGCACAAGTGCGGGCTAGGCTTAAGGCCGGGGCACAAGTGCGGGCTAGGCTTAAGGCCGGGGCACAAGTGCGGGCTAGGCTTAAGGCCGGGGCACAAGTGCGGGCTAGGCTTAAGGCCGGGGCACAAGTGCGGGCTAGGCTTAAGGCCGGGGCACAAGTGCGGGCTAGGCTTAAGGCCGGGGCACAAGTGCGGGCTAGGCTTAAGGCCGGGGCACAAGTGCGGGCTAGGCTTAAGGCCGGGGCACAAGTGCGGGCTAGGCTTAAGGCCGGGGCACAAGCGCGGGCTAGGCCTAAGGCCGGGGCACAAGCGCGGGCTAGGCTTAAGGCCGGGGCACAAGCGCGGGCTAGGCTTAAGGCCGGGGCACAAGCGCGGGCTAGGCTTAAGGCCGATGCACAAGCGCGGGCTAGGCTTAAGGCCGGGGCACAAACGCGGGCTAGGCTTAAGGCCGGGGCACAAGCGCGGGCTGGGCTTAAGGCCTGGGCACAAGTGCGGGCTGGGCTTAAGGCCTGGGCACAAGTGCGGGCTGGGCTTAAGGCCTGGGCACAAGTGCGGGCTGGGCTTAAAGCCTGGGCACAAGTGCGGGCTGGGCTTAAGGCCTCGGCACAAGTGCGGGCTGGGCTTAAGGCCTGGGCACAAATGCGGGCTGGGCTTAAGGCCTGGGCACAAGTGCGGGCTGGGCTTAAGGCCTGGGCACAAGTGCGGGCTGGGCTTAAGGCCTGGGCACAAGTGCGGGCTGGGCTTAAGGCCTGGGCACAAGTGCGGGCTGGGCTTAAGGCCTGGGCACAAGTGCGGGCTGGGCTTAAGGCCTGGGCACAAGTGCGGGCTGGGCTTAAGGCCTGGGCACAAGTGCGGGCTGGGCTTAAGGCCTGGGCACAAGTGCGGGCTGGGCTTAAGGCCTGGGCACAAGTGCGGGCTGGGCTTAAGGCCTGGGCACAAGTGCGGGCTGGGCTTTAGGCCGGGGCACAAGTGCGGGCTAGGCTAAAGGCCGGGGCACAAGTGCGGGCTAGGCTAAAGGCCTGGGCACAAGTGCGGGCTAGGCTTAAGGCCGGGGCACAAGTGCGGGCTAGGCTTAAGGCCGGGGCACAAGTGCGGGCTAGGCTTAAGGCCGGGGCACAAGTGCGGGCTAGGCTTAAGGCCGGGGCACAAGTGCGGGCTAGGCTGAAGGCCGGGGCACAAGTGCGGGCTAGGCTGAAGGCCGGGGCACAAGTGCGGGCTAGGCTTAAGGCCGGGGCACAAGTGCGGGCTAGGCTTAAGGCCGGGGCACAAGTGCGGGCTAGGCTTAAGGCCGGGGCACAAGTGCGGGCTAGGCTTAAGGCCGGGGCACAAGTGCGGGCTAGGCTTAAGGCCGGGGCACAAGTGCGGGCTAGGCTTAAGGCCTGGGCACAAGTGCGGGCTAGGCTTAAGGCCTGGGCACAAGTGCGGGCTAGGCTTAAGGCCTGGGCACAAGTGCGGGCTAGGCTTAAGGCCGGGGCACAAGTGCGGGCTAGGCTTAAGGCCGGGGCACAAGTGCGGGCTAGGCTTAAGGCCGGGGCACAAGTGCGGGCTAGGCTTAAGGCCGGGGCACAAGTGCGGGCTAGGCTTAAGGCCTGGGCACAAGTGCGGGCTAGGCTTAAGGCCTGGGCACAAGTGCGGGCTAGGCTTAAGGCCTGGGCACAAGTGCGGGCTAGGCTTAAGGCCGGGGGCACAAGTGCGGGCTAGGCTTAAGGCCGGGGGCACAAGTGCGTGCTAGGCATAAGGCCTGGGCACAAGTGCGGGCTAGGCTTAAGGCCGATGCACAAGTGCGGGCTAGGCTTAAGGCCGGGGCACAAGTGCGGGCTAGGTTTAAGGCCTGGGCACAAGTGCGGGCTAGGCTTAAGGCCTGAGCACAAGTGCGGGCTAGGCTTAAGGCCGGGGCACAAGTGCGGGCTGGGCTTAAGGTCGGGGCACAAGTGCGGGCTGGGCTTAAGGTCGGGGCACAAGTGCGGGCTAGGCTTAAGGCCGGGGCACAAGTGCGGGCTAGGCTTAAGGCCGGGGCACAAGTGCGGGCTAGGCTTAAGGCCGGGGCACAAGTGCGGGCTAGGCTTAAGGCCGGGGCACAAGTGCGGGCTAGGCTTAAGGCCGGGGCACAAGTGCGGGCTAGGCTTAAGGCCGGGGCACAAGTGCGGGCTAGGCTTAAGGCCGGGGCACAAGTGCGGGCTAGGCTTAAGGCCGGGGCACAAGTGCGGGCTAGGCTTAAGACCGGGGCACAAGTGCGGGCTAGGCTTAAGGCCTGGGCACAAGTGCAGTGCTGGCTAGGATCAAGGCAAGGGGGCACAAGTGCTGGCTAGGCTTAAGGCATGGGCACAAGTGCTGGCTAGGCTTAAGGCATACAGCTAACTCTTTGCACTCTTTGCATAAAGGGTTAGGCACCCATAGGGGTGAAGAGCTAGCTTTCACCCCTCTACTCTGTACTTGGACATTTAGGACTAGATCCTTTGTTGTACAGTGCGGAGCCTCTCCATAACCCCATGCTCCAAGCGACCAGGCACTTCTTGTCTGTCCTCCGTAAATGGGTAATGCCTTCTTCCCCAATTACAGTCGTGCATGTGCATTCAGACGGGACAAGAGCGAAGAGCATAAAGCTGGCCCTATGTGCATAACCAACATGAAGCTGAAGACAAAAACAAACAAACAAGCATACAAGGGGCTCAAAAGTGCGGGCTGGGCTTAAGGCCTGGGCACAAGTGGGGGCTGGGCTTAAGGCCTGGGCACAAGTGCGGGCTGGGCTTAAGGCCTGGGCACAAGTGCGGGCTGGGCTTAAGGCCTGGGCACAAGTGCGGGCTGGGCTTAAGGCCTGGGCACAAGTGCGGGCTGGGCTTAAGGCCTGGGCACAAGTGCGGGCTGGGCTTAAGGCCTGGGCACAAGTGCGGGCTGGGCTTAAGGCCTGGGCACAAGTGCGGGCTGGGCTTAAGGCCTGGGCACAAGTGCGGGCTGGGCTTAAGGCCTGGGCACAAGTGCGGGCTGGGCTTAAGGCCTGGGCACAAGTGCGGGCTGGGCTTAAGGCCTGGGCACAAGTGCGGGCTGGGCTTTAGGCCGGGGCACAAGTGCGGGCTAGGCTAAAGGCCGGGGCACAAGTGCGGGCTAGGCTAAAGGCCTGGGCACAAGTGCGGGCTAGGCTTAAGGCCGGGGCACAAGTGCGGGCTAGGCTTAAGGCCGGGGCACAAGTGCGGGCTAAGCTTAAGGCCGGGGCACAAGTGCAGGCTAGGCTTAAGGCCGGGGCACAAGTGCGGGCTAGGCTTAAGGCCGGGGCACAAGTGCGGGCTAGGCTTAAGGCCGGGGCACAAGTGCGGGCTAGGCTTAAGGCCGGGGCACAAGTGCGGGCTAGGCTTAAGGCCGGGGCACAAGTGCGGGCTAGGCTTAAGGCCGGGGCACAAGTGCGGGCTAGGCTTAAGGCCGGGGCACAAGTGCGGGCTAGGCTTAAGGCCGGGGCACAAGTGCGGGCTAGGCTTAAGGCCGGGGCACAAGTGCGGGCTTGGCTTAAGGCCGGGGCACAAGTGCGGGCTAGGCTTAAGGCCGGGAGACAAGTGCGGGCTGGGCTTAAGGCCGCGGCACAAGTGCGGGCTGGGCTTAAGGCCGGGGCACAAGTGCGGGCTGGGCTTAAGGCCGGGGCACAAGTGCGGGCTGGGCTTAAGGCCTGGGCACAAGTGCGGGCTGGGCTTAAGGCCTGGGCACAAGTGCGGGCTGGGCTTAAGGCCTGGGCACAAGTGCGGGCTGGGCTTAAAGCCTGGGCACAAGTGCGGGCTGGGCTTAAGGCCTCAGCACAAGTGCGGGCTGGGCTTAAGGCCTGGGCACAAGTGCGGGCTGGGCTTAAGGCCTGGGCACAAGTGCGGGCTGGGCTTAAGGCCTGGGCACAAGTGCGGGCTGGGCTTAAGGCCTGGGCACAAGTGCGGGCTGGGCTTAAGGCCTGGGCACAAGTGCGGGCTGGGCTTAAGGCCTGGGCACAAGTGCGGGCTGGGCTTAAGGCCTGGGCACAAGTGCGGGCTGGGCTTAAGGCCTGGGCACAAGTGCGGGCTGGGCTTAAGGCCTGGGCACAAGTGCGGGCTGGGCTTTAGGCCGGGGCACAAGTGCGGGCTAGGCTAAAGGCCGGGGCACAAGTGCGGGCTAGGCTAAAGGCCTGGGCACAAGTGCGGGCTAGGCTTAAGGCCGGGGCACAAGTGCGGGCTAGGCTTAAGGCCGGGGCACAAGTGCGGGCTAGGCTTAAGGCCGGGGCACAAGTGCGGGCTAGGCTTAAGGCCGGGGCACAAGTGCGGGCTAGGCTGAAGGCCGGGGCACAAGTGCGGGCTAGGCTGAAGGCCGGGGCACAAGTGCGGGCTAGGCTGAAGGCCGGGGCACAAGTGCGGGCTAGGCTTAAGGCCGGGGCACAAGTGCGGGCTAGGCTTAAGGCCGGGGCACAAGTGCGGGCTAGGCTTAAGGCCGGGGCACAAGTGCGGGCTAGGCTTAAGGCCGGGGCACAAGTGCGGGCTAGGCTTAAGGCCGGGGCACAAGTGCGGGCTAGGCTTAAGGCCGGGGCACAAGTGCGGGCTAGGCTTAAGGCCGGGGCACAAGTGCGGGCTAGGCTTAAGGCCTGGGCACAAGTGCGGGCTAGGCTTAAGGCCGGGGCACAAGTGCGGGCTAGGCTTAAGGCCGGGGCACAAGTGCGGGCTAGGCTTAAGGCCGGGGCACAAGTGCGGGCTAGGCTTAAGGCCGGGGCACAAGTGCGGGCTAGGCTTAAGGCCGGGGCACAAGTGCGGGCTAGGCTTAAGGCCGGGGCACAAGTGCGGGCTAGGCTTAAGGCCGGGGCACAAGTGCGGGCTAGGCTGAAGGCCGGGGCACAAGTGCGGGCTAGGCTTAAGGCCGGGGGCACAAGTGCGGGCTAGGCATAAGGCCTGGGCACAAGTGCGGGCTAGGCTTATGGCCGATGCACAAGTGCGGGCTAGGCTTAAGGCCAGGGCACAAGTGCGGGCTAGGTTTAAGGCCTGGGCACAAGTGCGGGCTAGGCTTAAGGCCTGGGCACAAGTGCGGGCTAGGCTTAAGGCCTGGGCACAAGTGCGGGCTAGGCTTAAGGCCTGGGCACAAGTGCGGGCTAGGCTTAAGGCCGGGGCACAAGCGCGGGCTAGGCCTAAGGCCGGGGCACAAGCGCGGGCTAGGCTTAAGGCCGGGGCACAAGCGCGGGCTAGGCTTAAGGCCGGGGCACAAGCGCGGGCTAGGCTTAAGGCCGATGCACAAGCGCGGGCTAGGCTTAAGGCCGGGGCACAAACGCGGGCTAGGCTTAAGGCCGGGGCACAAGCGCGGGCTGGGCTTAAGGCCTGGGCACAAGTGCGGGCTGGGCTTAAGGCCTGGGCACAAGTGCGGGCTGGGCTTAAGGCCTGGGCACAAGTGCGGGCTGGGCTTAAAGCCTGGGCACAAGTGCGGGCTGGGCTTAAGGCCTCGGCACAAGTGCGGGCTGGGCTTAAGGCCTGGGCACAAATGCGGGCTGGGCTTAAGGCCTGGGCACAAGTGCGGGCTGGGCTTAAGGCCTGGGCACAAGTGCGGGCTGGGCTTAAGGCCTGGGCACAAGTGCGGGCTGGGCTTAAGGCCTGGGCACAAGTGCGGGCTGGGCTTAAGGCCTGGGCACAAGTGCGGGCTGGGCTTAAGGCCTGGGCACAAGTGCGGGCTGGGCTTAAGGCCTGGGCACAAGTGCGGGCTGGGCTTAAGGCCTGGGCACAAGTGCGGGCTGGGCTTAAGGCCTGGGCACAAGTGCGGGCTGGGCTTAAGGCCTGGGCACAAGTGCGGGCTGGGCTTTAGGCCGGGGCACAAGTGCGGGCTAGGCTAAAGGCCGGGGCACAAGTGCGGGCTAGGCTGAAGGCCTGGGCACAAGTGCGGGCTAGGCTTAAGGCCGGGGCACAAGTGCGGGCTAGGCTTAAGGCCGGGGCACAAGTGCGGGCTAGGCTTAAGGCCGGGGCACAAGTGCGGGCTAGGCTTAAGGCCGGGGCACAAGTGCGGGCTAGGCTGAAGGCCGGGGCACAAGTGCGGGCTAGGCTGAAGGCCGGGGCACAAGTGCGGGCTAGGCTTAAGGCCGGGGCACAAGTGCGGGCTAGGCTTAAGGCCGGGGCACAAGTGCGGGCTAGGCTTAAGGCCGGGGCACAAGTGCGGGCTAGGCTTAAGGCCGGGGCACAAGTGCGGGCTAGGCTTAAGGCCGGGGCACAAGTGCGGGCTAGGCTTAAGGCCTGGGCACAAGTGCGGGCTAGGCTTAAGGCCTGGGCACAAGTGCGGGCTAGGCTTAAGGCCTGGGCACAAGTGCGGGCTAGGCTTAAGGCCGGGGGCACAAGTGCGTGCTAGGCATAAGGCCTGGGCACAAGTGCGGGCTAGGCTTAAGGCCGATGCACAAGTGCGGGCTAGGCTTAAGGCCGGGGCACAAGTGCGGGCTAGGTTTAAGGCCTGGGCACAAGTGCGGGCTAGGCTTAAGGCCTGAGCACAAGTGCGGGCTAGGCTTAAGGCCGGGGCACAAGTGCGGGCTGGGCTTAAGGTCGGGGCACAAGTGCGGGCTGGGCTTAAGGTCGGGGCACAAGTGCGGGCTAGGCTTAAGGCCGGGGCACAAGTGCGGGCTAGGCTTAAGGCCGGGGCACAAGTGCGGGCTAGGCTTAAGGCCGGGGCACAAGTGCGGGCTAGGCTTAAGGCCGGGGCACAAGTGCGGGCTAGGCTTAAGGCCGGGGCACAAGTGCGGGCTAGGCTTAAGGCCGGGGCACAAGTGCGGGCTAGGCTTAAGGCCGGGGCACAAGTGCGGGCTAGGCTTAAGGCCGGGGCACAAGTGCGGGCTAGGCTTAAGACCGGGGCACAAGTGCGGGCTAGGCTTAAGGCCTGGGCACAAGTGCAGTGCTGGCTAGGATCAAGGCAAGGGGGCACAAGTGCTGGCTAGGCTTAAGGCATGGGCACAAGTGCTGGCTAGGCTTAAGGCATACAGCTAACTCTTTGCACTCTTTGCATAAAGGGTTAGGCACCCATAGGGGTGAAGAGCTAGCTTTCACCCCTCTACTCTGTACTTGGACATTTAGGACTAGATCCTTTGTTGTACAGTGCGGAGCCTCTCCATAACCCCATGCTCCAAGCGACCAGGCACTTCTTGTCTGTCCTCCATAAATGGGTAATGCCTTCTTCCCCAATTACAGTCGTGCATGTGCATTCAGACGGGACAAGAGCGAAGAGCATAAAGCTGGCCCTATGTGCATAACCAACATGAAGCTGAAGACAAAAACAAACAAACAAGCATACAAGGGGCTCAAAAGTGCGGGCTAGGCTTAAGGCCGGGAGACAAGTGCGGGCTGGGCTTAAGGCCGTGGCACAAGTGCGGGCTGGGCTTAAGGCCGGGGCACAAGTGCGGGCTGGGCTTAAGGCCGGGGCACAAGTGCGGGCTGGGCTTAAGGCCTGGGCACAAGTGCGGGCTGGGCTTAAGGCCTGGGCACAAGTGCGGGCTGGGCTTAAGGCCTGGGCACAAGTGCGGGCTGGGCTTAAGGCCTGGGCACAAGTGCGGGCTGGGCTTAAAGCCTGGGCACAAGTGCGGGCTGGGCTTAAGGCCTCAGCACAAGTGCGGGCTGGGCTTAAGGCCTGGGCACAAGTGCGGGCTGGGCTTAAGGCCTGGGCACAAGTGCGGGCTGGGCTTAAGGCCTGGGCACAAGTGCGGGCTGGGCTTAAGGCCTGGGCACAAGTGCGGGCTGGGCTTAAGGCCTGGGCACAAGTGCGGGCTGGGCTTAAGGCCTGGGCACAAGTGCGGGCTGGGCTTAAGGCCTGGGCACAAGTGCGGGCTGGGCTTAAGGCCTCGGCACAAGTGCGGGCTGGGCTTAAGGCCTGGGCACAAGTGCGGGCTGGGCTTAAGGCCTGGGCACAAGTGCGGGCTGGGCTTAAGGCCTGGGCACAAGTGCGGGCTGGGCTTAAGGCCTGGGCACAAGTGCGGGCTGGGCTTAAGGCCTGGGCACAAGTGCGGGCTGGGCTTAAGGCCTGGGCACAAGTGCGGGCTGGGCTTTAGGCCGGGGCACAAGTGCGGGCTGGGCTTAAGGCCTGGGCACAAGTGCGGGCTGGGCTTAAGGCCTGGGCACAAGTGCGGGCTGGGCTTTAGGCCGGGGCACAAGTGCGGGCTAGGCTAAAGGCCGGGGCACAAGTGCGGGCTAGGCTAAAGGCCTGGGCACAAGTGCGGGCTAGGCTTAAGGCCGGGGCACAAGTGCGGGCTAGGCTTAAGGCCGGGGCACAAGTGCGGGCTAGGCTTAAGGCCGGGGCACAAGTGCGGGCTAGGCTTAAGGCCGGGGCACAAGTGCGGGCTAGGCTTAAGGCCGGGGCACAAGTGCGGGCTAGGCTTAAGGCCGGGGCACAAGTGCGGGCTAGGCTTAAGGCCGGGGCACAAGTGCGGGCTAGGCTTAAGGCCGGGGCACAAGTGCGGGCTAGGCTTAAGGCCGGGGCACAACTGCGGGCTAGGCTTAAGGCCGGGGCACAAGTGCGGGCTAGGCTTAAGGCCGGGGCACAAGTGCGGGCTTGGCTTAAGGCCGGGGCACAAGTGCGGGCTGGGCTTAAGGCCGGGAGACAAGTGCGGGCTGGGCTTAAGGCCGCGGCACAAGTGCGGGCTGGGCTTAAGGCCGGGGCACAAGTGCGGGCTGGGCTTAAGGCCGGGGCACAAGTGCGGGCTGGGCTTAAGGCCTGGGCACAAGTGCGGGCTGGGCTTAAGGCCTGGGCACAAGTGCGGGCTGGGCTTAAGGCCTGGGCACAAGTGCGGGCTGGGCTTAAAGCCTGGGCACAAGTGCGGGCTGGGCTTAAGGCCTGGGCACAAGTGCGGGCTGGGCTTAAGGCCTGGGCACAAGTGCGGGCTGGGCTTAAGGCCTGGGCACAAGTGCGGGCTGGGCTTAAGGCCTGGGCACAAGTGCGGGCTGGGCTTTAGGCCGGGGCACAAGTGCGGGCTAGGCTAAAGGCCGGGGCACAAGTGCGGGCTAGGCTAAAGGCCTGGGCACAAGTGCGGGCTAGGCTTAAGGCCAGGGCACAAGTGCGGGCTAGGCTTAAGGCCGGGGCACAAGTGCGGGCTAGGCTTAAGGCCGGGGCACAAGTGCGGGCTAGGCTTAAGGCCGGGGCACAAGTGCGGGCTAGGCTTAAGGCCGGGGCACAAGTGCGGGCTAGGCTGAAGGCCGGGGCACAAGTGCGGGCTAGGCTGAAGGCCGGGGCACAAGTGCGGGCTAGGCTTAAGGCCGGGGCACAAGTGCGGGCTAGGCTTAAGGCCGGGGCACAAGTGCGGGCTAGGCTTAAGGCCGGGGCACAAGTGCGGGCTAGGCTTAAGGCCGGGGCACAAGTGCGGGCTAGGCTTAAGGCCGGGGCACAAGTGCGGGCTAGGCTTAAGGCCTGGGCACAAGTGCGGGCTAGGCTTAAGGCCTGGGCACAAGTGCGGGCTAGGCTTAAGGCCTGGGCACAAGTGCGGGCTAGGCTTAAGGCTTGGGCACAAGTGCGGGCTAGGCTTAAGGCCTGAGCACAAGTGCGGGCTTGGCTTAAGTCCGTGGCACAAGTGCGGGCTAGGCTTAAGGCCGGGGGCACAAGTGCGGGCTAGGCTTAAGGCCTGGGCACAAGTGCGGGCTAGGCTTAAGGCCTGGGCACAAGTGCGGGCTAGGCTTAAGGCCTGAGCACAAGTGCGGGCTAGGCTTAAGGCCGGGGCACAAGTGCGGGCTAGGCTTAAGGCCTGGGCACAAGTGCGGGCTACGCTTAAGGCCGGGGGCACAAGTGCGGGCTAGGCTTAAGGCCGGGGGCACAAGTGCGGGCTAGGCATAAGGCCTGGGCACAAGTGCGGGCTAGGCTTAAGGCCGATGCACAAGTGCGGGCTAGGCTTAAGGCCGGGGCACAAGTGCGGGCTAGGTTTAAGGCCTGGGCACAAGTGCGGGCTAGGCTTAAGGCCTGGGCACAAGTGCGGGCTAGGCTTAAGGCCTGAGCACAAGTGCGGGCTAGGCTTAAGGCCGGGGCACAAGTGCGGGCTGGGCTTAAGGTCGGGGCACAAGTGCGGGCTGGGCTTAAGGTCGGGGCACAAGTGCGGGCTGGGCTTAAGGTCGGGGCACAAGTGCGGGCTAGGCTTAAGGCCGGGGCACAAGTGCGGGCTAGGCTTAAGGCCGGGGCACAAGTGCGGGCTAGGCTTAAGGCCGGGGCACAAGTGCGGGCTAGGCTTAAGGCCGGGGCACAAGTGCGGGCTAGGCTTAAGGCCGGGGCACAAGTGCGGGCTAGGCTTAAGGCCGGGGCACAAGTGCGGGCTAGGCTTAAGGCCGGGGCACAAGTGCGGGCTAGGCTTAAGGCCGGGGCACAAGTGCGGGCTAGGCTTAAGGCCGGGGCACAAGTGCGGGCTAGGCTTAAGGCCGGGGCACAAGTGCGGGCTAGGCTTAAGGCCGGGGCACAAGTGCGGGCTAGGCTTAAGGCCGGGGCACAAGTGCGGGCTAGGCTTAAGGCCGGGGCACAAGTGCGGGCTAGGCTTAAGGCCGGGGCACAAGTGCGGGCTAGGCTTAAGGCCGGGGCACAAGTGCGGGCTAGGCTTAAGGCCGGGGCACAATTGCGGGCTAGGCTTAAGGCCGGGGCACAAGTGCAGTGCTGGCTAGGATCAAGGCAGGGGGCACAAGTGCTGGCTAGGCTTAAGGCATGGGCACAAGTGCCAGCTAGGCTTAAGGCCTGGGCACAAGTGCAGGCTAGGCTTAAGGCCTGGGCACAAGTGCAGTGCTGGCTAGGATCAAGGCAAGGGGGCACAAGTGCTGGCTAGGCTTAAGGCATGGGCACAAGTGCTGGCTAGGCTTAAGGCATACAGCTAACTCTTTGCACTCTTTGCATAAAGGGTTAGGCACCCATAGGGGTGAAGAGCTAGCTTTCACCCCTCTACTCTGTACTTGGACATTTAGGACTAGATCCTTTGTTGTACAGTGCGGAGCCTCTCCATAACCCCATGCTCCAAGCGACCAGGCACTTCTTGTCTGTCCTCCATAAATGGGTAATGCCTTCTTCCCCAATTACAGTCGTGCATGTGCATTCAGACGGGACAAGAGCGAAGAGCATAAAGCTGGCCCTATGTGCATAACCAACATGAAGCTGAAGACAAAAACAAACAAACAAGCATACAAGGGGCTCAAAAGTGCGGGCTAGGCTTAAGGCCGGGAGACAAGTGCGGGCTGGGCTTAAGGCCGTGGCACAAGTGCGGGCTGGGCTTAAGGCCGGGGCACAAGTGCGGGCTGGGCTTAAGGCCGGGGCACAAGTGCGGGCTGGGCTTAAGGCCTGGGCACAAGTGCGGGCTGGGCTTAAGGCCTGGGCACAAGTGCGGGCTGGGCTTAAGGCCTGGGCACAAGTGCGGGCTGGGCTTAAGGCCTGGGCACAAGTGCGGGCTGGGCTTAAAGCCTGGGCACAAGTGCGGGCTGGGCTTAAGGCCTCAGCACAAGTGCGGGCTGGGCTTAAGGCCTGGGCACAAGTGCGGGCTGGGCTTAAGGCCTGGGCACAAGTGCGGGCTGGGCTTAAGGCCTGGGCACAAGTGCGGGCTGGGCTTAAGGCCTGGGCACAAGTGCGGGCTGGGCTTAAGGCCTGGGCACAAGTGCGGGCTGGGCTTAAGGCCTGGGCACAAGTGCGGGCTGGGCTTAAGGCCTGGGCACAAGTGCGGGCTGGGCTTAAGGCCGGGGCACAAGTGCGGGCTAGGCTTAAGGCCGGGGCACAAGTGCGGGCTGGGCTTAAGGCCTGGGCACAAGTGCGGGCTAGGCTTAAGGCCGGGGCACAAGTGCGGGCTAGGCTTAAGGCCGGGGCACAAGTGCGGGCTAGGCTTAAGGCCGGGGCACAAGTGCGGGCTAGGCTTAAGGCCGGGGCACAAGTGCGGGCTAGGCTTAAGGCCTGGGCACAAGTGCGGGCTAGGCTTAAGGCCTGGGCACAAGTGCGGGCTAGGCTTAAGGCCTGGGCACAAGTGCGGGCTAGGCTTAAGGCTTGGGCACAAGTGCGGGCTAGGCTTAAGGCCTGAGCACAAGTGCGGGCTTGGCTTAAGTCCGTGGCACAAGTGCGGGCTAGGCTTAAGGCCGGGGGCACAAGTGCGGGCTAGGCTTAAGGCCGGGGCACAAGTGTGGGCTAGGCTTAAGGCCGGGGCACAAGTGCGGGCTAGGCTTAAGGCCTGGGCACAAGTGCGGGCTAGGCTTAAGGCCTGGGCACAAGTGCGGGCTAGGCTTAAGGCCGGGGGCACAAGTGCGGGCTAGGCTTAAGGCCGGGGCACAAGTGTGGGCTAGGCTTAAGGCCGGGGCACAAGTGCAGGCTAGGCTTAAGGCCTGGGCACAAGTGCGGGCTAGGCTTAAGGCCTGGGCACAAGTGCGGGCTAGGCTTCAGGCCGATGCACAAGTGCGGGCTAGGTTTAAGGCCTGGGCACAAGTGCGGGCTAGGCTTAAGGCCTGGGCACAAGTGCGGGCTAGGCTTAAGGCCTGGGCACAAGTGCGGGCTAGGCTTAAGGCCTGGGCACAAGTGCGGGCTAGGCTTAAGGCCTGGGCACAAGTGCGGGCTAGGCTTAAGGCCTGGGCACAAGTGCGGGCTAGGCTTAATCCCGGGGCACAAGTGCGGGCTAGGCTTAAGGCCTGGGCACAAGTGCGGGCTAGGCTTAAGGCCTGGGCACAAGTGCGGGCTAGGCTTAAGGCCTGGGCACAAGTGCGGGCTACGCTTAAGGCCGGGGGCACAAGTGCGGGCTAGGCTTAAGGCCGGGGGCACAAGTGCGGGCTAGGCATAAGGCCTGGGCACAAGTGCGGGCTAGGCTTAAGGCCGATGCACAAGTGCGGGCTAGGCTTAAGGCCGGGGCACAAGTGCGGGCTAGGTTTAAGGCCTGGGCACAAGTGCGGGCTAGGCTTAAGGCCTGGGCACAAGTGCGGGCTAGGCTTAAGGCCTGGGCACAAGTGCGGGCTAGGCTTAAGGCCTGAGCACAAGTGCGGGCTAGGCTTAAGGCCGGGGCACAAGTGCGGGCTAGGCCTAAGGCCGGGGCACAAGTGCGGGCTAGGCTTAAGGCCTGGGCACAAGTGCGGGCTACGCTTAAGGCCGGGGGCACAAGTGCGGGCTAGGCTTAAGGCCGGGGGCACAAGTGCGGGCTAGGCATAAGGCCTGGGCACAAGTGCGGGCTAGGCTTAAGGCCGATGCACAAGTGCGGGCTAGGCTTAAGGCCGGGGCACAAGTGCGGGCTAGGTTTAAGGCCTGGGCACAAGTGCGGGCTAGGCTTAAGGCCTGGGCACAAGTGCAGGCTAGGCTTAAGGCCTGAGCACAAGTGCGGGCTAGGCTTAAGGCCGGGGCACAAGTGCGGGCTGGGCTTAAGGTCGGGGCACAAGTGCGGGCTAGGCTTAAGGCCGGGGCACAAGTGTGGGCTAGGCTTAAGGCCGGGGCACAAGTGCGGGCTAGGCTTAAGGCCGGGGCACAAGTGCGGGCTAGGCTTAAGGCCGGGGCACAAGTGCGGGCTAGGCTTAAGGCCGGGGCACAAGTGCGGGCTAGGCTTAAGGCCGGGGCACAAGTGCGGGCTAGGCTTAAGGCCGGGGCACAAGTGCGGGCTAGGCTTAAGGCCGGGGCACAAGTGCGGGCTAGGCTTAAGGCCGGGGCACAAGTGCGGGCTAGGCTTAAGGCCGGGGCACAAGTGCGGGCTAGGCTTAAGGCCGGGGCACAAGTGCGGGCTAGGCTTAAGGCCGGGGCACAAGTGCGGGCTAGGCTTAAGGCCGGGGCACAAGTGCGGGCTAGGCTTAAGGCCGGGGCACAAGTGCGGGCTAGGCTTAAGGCCGGGGCACAAGTGCAGTGCTGGCTAGGATCAAGGCAGGGGGCACAAGTGCTGGCTAGGCTTAAGGCATGGGCACAAGTGCCAGCTAGGCTTAAGGCCTGGGCACAAGTGCAGGCTAGGCTTAAGGCCTGGGCACAAGTGCAGTGCTGGCTAGGATCAAGGCAAGGGGGCACAAGTGCTGGCTAGGCTTAAGGCATGGGCACAAGTGCTGGCTAGGCTTAAGGCATACAGCTAACTCTTTGCACTCTTTGCATAAAGGGTTAGGCACCCATAGGGGTGAAGAGCTAGCTTTCACCCCTCTACTCTGTACTTGGACATTTAGGACTAGATCCTTTGTTGTACAGTGCGGAGCCTCTCCATAACCCCATGCTCCAAGCGACCAGGCACTTCTTGTCTGTCCTCCGTAAATGGGTAATGCCTTCTTCCCCAATTACAGTCGTGCATGTGCATTCAGACGGGACAAGAGCGAAGAGCATAAAGCTGGCCCTATGTGCATAACCAACATGAAGCTGAAGACAAAAACAAACAAACAAGCATACAAGGGGCTCAAAAGTGCGGGCTGGGCTTAAGGCCTGGGCACAAGTGGGGGCTGGGCTTAAGGCCTGGGCACAAGTGCGGGCTGGGCTTAAGGCCTGGGCACAAGTGCGGGCTGGGCTTAAGGCCTGGGCACAAGTGCGGGCTGGGCTTAAGGCCTGGGCACAAGTGCGGGCTGGGCTTAAGGCCTGGGCACAAGTGCGGGCTGGGCTTAAGGCCTGGGCACAAGTGCGGGCTGGGCTTAAGGCCTCGGCACAAGTGCGGGCTGGGCTTAAGGCCTGGGCACAAGTGCGGGCTGGGCTTAAGGCCTGGGCACAAGTGCGGGCTGGGCTTAAGGCCTGGGCACAAGTGCGGGCTGGGCTTAAGGCCTGGGCACAAGTGCGGGCTGGGCTTAAGGCCTGGGCACAAGTGCGGGCTGGGCTTAAGGCCTGGGCACAAGTGCGGGCTGGGCTTTAGGCCGGGGCACAAGTGCGGGCTGGGCTTAAGGCCTGGGCACAAGTGCGGGCTGGGCTTAAGGCCTGGGCACAAGTGCGGGCTGGGCTTTAGGCCGGGGCACAAGTGCGGGCTAGGCTAAAGGCCGGGGCACAAGTGCGGGCTAGGCTAAAGGCCTGGGCACAAGTGCGGGCTAGGCTTAAGGCCGGGGCACAAGTGCGGGCTAGGCTTAAGGCCGGGGCACAAGTGCGGGCTAGGCTTAAGGCCGGGGCACAAGTGCGGGCTAGGCTTAAGGCCGGGGCACAAGTGCGGGCTAGGCTTAAGGCCGGGGCACAAGTGCGGGCTAGGCTTAAGGCCGGGGCACAAGTGCGGGCTAGGCTTAAGGCCGGGGCACAAGTGCGGGCTAGGCTTAAGGCCGGGGCACAAGTGCGGGCTAGGCTTAAGGCCGGGGCACAAGTGCGGGCTAGGCTTAAGGCCGGGGCACAAGTGCGGGCTAGGCTTAAGGCCGGGGCACAAGTGCGGGCTTGGCTTAAGGCCGGGGCACAAGTGCGGGCTGGGCTTAAGGCCGGGAGACAAGTGCGGGCTGGGCTTAAGGCCGCGGCACAAGTGCGGGCTGGGCTTAAGGCCGGGGCACAAGTGCGGGCTGGGCTTAAGGCCGGGGCACAAGTGCGGGCTGGGCTTAAGGCCTGGGCACAAGTGCGGGCTGGGCTTAAGGCCTGGGCACAAGTGCGGGCTGGGCTTAAGGCCTGGGCACAAGTGCGGGCTGGGCTTAAAGCCTGGGCACAAGTGCGGGCTGGGCTTAAGGCCTGGGCACAAGTGCGGGCTGGGCTTAAGGCCTGGGCACAAGTGCGGGCTGGGCTTAAGGCCTGGGCACAAGTGCGGGCTGGGCTTAAGGCCTGGGCACAAGTGCGGGCTGGGCTTTAGGCCGGGGCACAAGTGCGGGCTAGGCTAAAGGCCGGGGCACAAGTGCGGGCTAGGCTAAAGGCCTGGGCACAAGTGCGGGCTAGGCTTAAGGCCAGGGCACAAGTGCGGGCTAGGCTTAAGGCCGGGGCACAAGTGCGGGCTAGGCTTAAGGCCGGGGCACAAGTGCGGGCTAGGCTTAAGGCCGGGGCACAAGTGCGGGCTAGGCTTAAGGCCGGGGCACAAGTGCGGGCTAGGCTGAAGGCCGGGGCACAAGTGCGGGCTAGGCTGAAGGCCGGGGCACAAGTGCGGGCTAGGCTTAAGGCCGGGGCACAAGTGCGGGCTAGGCTTAAGGCCGGGGCACAAGTGCGGGCTAGGCTTAAGGCCGGGGCACAAGTGCGGGCTAGGCTTAAGGCCGGGGCACAAGTGCGGGCTAGGCTTAAGGCCGGGGCACAAGTGCGGGCTAGGCTTAAGGCCTGGGCACAAGTGCGGGCTAGGCTTAAGGCCTGGGCACAAGTGCGGGCTAGGCTTAAGGCCTGGGCACAAGTGCGGGCTAGGCTTAAGGCTTGGGCACAAGTGCGGGCTAGGCTTAAGGCCTGAGCACAAGTGCGGGCTTGGCTTAAGTCCGTGGCACAAGTGCGGGCTAGGCTTAAGGCCGGGGGCACAAGTGCGGGCTAGGCTTAAGGCCGGGGCACAAGTGCGGGCTAGGCTTAAGGCCGGGGCACAAGTGCGGGCTAGGCTTAAGGCCTGGGCACAAGTGCGGGCTAGGCTTAAGGCCTGGGCACAAGTGCGGGCTAGGCTTCAGGCCGATGCACAAGTGCGGGCTAGGTTTAAGGCCTGGGCACAAGTGCGGGCTAGGCTTAAGGCCTGGGCACAAGTGCGGGCTAGGCTTAAGGCCTGGGCACAAGTGCGGGCTAGGCTTAAGGCCTGGGCACAAGTGCGGGCTAGGCTTAAGGCCTGGGCACAAGTGCGGGCTAGGCTTAAGGCCTGGGCACAAGTGCGGGCTAGGCTTAATCCCGGGGCACAAGTGCGGGCTAGGCTTAAGGCCTGGGCACAAGTGCGGGCTAGGCTTAAGGCCTGGGCACAAGTGCGGGCTAGGCTTAAGGCCTGGGCACAAGTGCGGGCTAGGCTTAAGGCCTGGGCACAAGTGCGGGCTACGCTTAAGGCCGGGGGCACAAGTGCGGGCTAGGCTTAAGGCCGGGGGCACAAGTGCGGGCTAGGCATAAGGCCTGGGCACAAGTGCGGGCTAGGCTTAAGGCCGATGCACAAGTGCGGGCTAGGCTTAAGGCCGGGGCACAAGTGCAGGCTAGGTTTAAGGCCTGGGCACAAGTGCGGGCTAGGCTTAAGGCCTGGGCACAAGTGCGGGCTAGGCTTAAGGCCTGGGCACAAGTGCGGGCTAGGCTTAAGGCCTGAGCACAAGTGCGGGCTAGGCTTAAGGCCGGGGCACAAGTGCGGGCTAGGCTTAAGGCCTGGGCACAAGTGCGGGCTACGCTTAAGGCCGGGGGCACAAGTGCGGGCTAGGCTTAAGGCCGGGGGCACAAGTGCGGGCTAGGCATAAGGCCTGGGCACAAGTGCGGGCTAGGCTTAAGGCCGATGCACAAGTGCGGGCTAGGCTTAAGGCCGGGGCACAAGTGCGGGCTAGGTTTAAGGCCTGGGCACAAGTGCGGGCTAGGCTTAAGGCCTGGGCACAAGTGCGGGCTAGGCTTAAGGCCTGAGCACAAGTGCGGGCTAGGCTTAAGGCCGGGGCACAAGTGCGGGCTGGGCTTAAGGTCGGGGCACAAGTGCGGGCTGGGCTTAAGGTCGGGGCACAAGTGCGGGCTGGGCTTAAGGTCGGGGCACAAGTGCGGGCTAGGCTTAAGGCCGGGGCACAAGTGCGGGCTAGGCTTAAGGCCGGGGCACAAGTGCGGGCTAGGCTTAAGGCCGGGGCACAAGTGCGGGCTAGGCTTAAGGCCGGGGCACAAGTGCGGGCTAGGCTTAAGGCCGGGGCACAAGTGCGGGCTAGGCTTAAGGCCGGGGCACAAGTGCGGGCTAGGCTTAAGGCCGGGGCACAAGTGCGGGCTAGGCTTAAGGCCGGGGCACAAGTGCGGGCTAGGCTTAAGGCCGGGGCACAAGTGCGGGCTAGGCTTAAGGCCGGGGCACAAGTGCGGGCTAGGCTTAAGGCCGGGGCACAAGTGCGGGCTAGGCTTAAGGCCGGGGCACAAGTGCGGGCTAGGCTTAAGGCCGGGGCACAAGTGCGGGCTAGGCTTAAGGCCGGGGCACAAGTGCGGGCTAGGCTTAAGGCCGGGGCACAAGTGCGGGCTAGGCTTAAGGCCGGGGCACAATTGCGGGCTAGGCTTAAGGCCGGGGCACAAGTGCAGTGCTGGCTAGGATCAAGGCAGGGGGCACAAGTGCTGGCTAGGCTTAAGGCATGGGCACAAGTGCCAGCTAGGCTTAAGGCCTGGGCACAAGTGCAGGCTAGGCTTAAGGCCTGGGCACAAGTGCAGTGCTGGCTAGGATCAAGGCAAGGGGGCACAAGTGCTGGCTAGGCTTAAGGCATGGGCACAAGTGCTGGCTAGGCTTAAGGCATACAGCTAACTCTTTGCACTCTTTGCATAAAGGGTTAGGCACCCATAGGGGTGAAGAGCTAGCTTTCACCCCTCTACTCTGTACTTGGACATTTAGGACTAGATCCTTTGTTGTACAGTGCGGAGCCTCTCCATAACCCCATGCTCCAAGCGACCAGGCACTTCTTGTCTGTCCTCCATAAATGGGTAATGCCTTCTTCCCCAATTACAGTCGTGCATGTGCATTCAGACGGGACAAGAGCGAAGAGCATAAAGCTGGCCCTATGTGCATAACCAACATGAAGCTGAAGACAAAAACAAACAAACAAGCATACAAGGGGCTCAAAAGTGCGGGCTAGGCTTAAGGCCGGGAGACAAGTGCGGGCTGGGCTTAAGGCCGTGGCACAAGTGCGGGCTGGGCTTAAGGCCGGGGCACAAGTGCGGGCTGGGCTTAAGGCCGGGGCACAAGTGCGGGCTGGGCTTAAGGCCTGGGCACAAGTGCGGGCTGGGCTTAAGGCCTGGGCACAAGTGCGGGCTGGGCTTAAGGCCTGGGCACAAGTGCGGGCTGGGCTTAAGGCCTGGGCACAAGTGCGGGCTGGGCTTAAAGCCTGGGCACAAGTGCGGGCTGGGCTTAAGGCCTCAGCACAAGTGCGGGCTGGGCTTAAGGCCTGGGCACAAGTGCGGGCTGGGCTTAAGGCCTGGGCACAAGTGCGGGCTGGGCTTAAGGCCTGGGCACAAGTGCGGGCTGGGCTTAAGGCCTGGGCACAAGTGCGGGCTGGGCTTAAGGCCTGGGCACAAGTGCGGGCTGGGCTTAAGGCCTGGGCACAAGTGCGGGCTGGGCTTAAGGCCTGGGCACAAGTGCGGGCTGGGCTTAAGGCCTGGGCACAAGTGCGGGCTGGGCTTAAGGCCTGGGCACAAGTGCGGGCTGGGCTTAAGGCCTGGGCACAAGTGCGGGCTGGGCTTAAGGCCTGGGCACAAGTGCGGGCTGGGCTTTAGGCCGGGGCACAAGTGCGGGCTAGGCTAAAGGCCGGGGCACAAGTGCGGGCTAGGCTAAAGGCCTGGGCACAAGTGCGGGCTAGGCTTAAGGCCGGGGCACAAGTGCGGGCTAGGCTTAAGGCCGGGGCACAAGTGCGGGCTAGGCTTAAGGCCGGGGCACAAGTGCGGGCTAGGCTTAAGGCCGGGGCACAAGTGCGGGCTAGGCTTAAGGCCGGGGCACAAGTGCGGGCTAGGCTGAAGGCCGGGGCACAAGTGCGGGCTAGGCTGAAGGCCGGGGCACAAGTGCGGGCTAGGCTGAAGGCCGGGGCACAAGTGCGGGCTAGGCTTAAGGCCGGGGCACAAGTGCGGGCTAGGCTTAAGGCCGGGGCACAAGTGCGGGCTAGGCTTAAGGCCGGGGCACAAGTGCGGGCTAGGCTTAAGGCCGGGGCACAAGTGCGGGCTAGGCTTAAGGCCGGGGCACAAGTGCGGGCTAGGCTTAAGGCCTGGGCACAAGTGCGGGCTAGGCTTAAGGCCTGGGCACAAGTGCGGGCTAGGCTTAAGGCCTGGGCACAAGTGCGGGCTAGGCTTAAGGCTTGGGCACAAGTGCGGGCTAGGCTTAAGGCCTGAGCACAAGTGCGGGCTTGGCTTAAGTCCGTGGCACAAGTGCGGGCTAGGCTTAAGGCCGGGGGCACAAGTGCGGGCTAGGCTTAAGGCCGGGGCACAAGTGCGGGCTAGGCTTAAGGCCGGGGCACAAGTGCGGGCTAGGCTTAAGGCCTGGGCACAAGTGCGGGCTAGGCTTAAGGCCTGGGCACAAGTGCGGGCTAGGCTTCAGGCCGATGCACAAGTGCGGGCTAGGTTTAAGGCCTGGGCACAAGTGCGGGCTAGGCTTAAGGCCTGGGCACAAGTGCGGGCTAGGCTTAAGGCCTGGGCACAAGTGCGGGCTAGGCTTAAGGCCTGGGCACAAGTGCGGGCTAGGCTTAAGGCCTGGGCACAAGTGCGGGCTAGGCTTAAGGCCTGGGCACAAGTGCGGGCTAGGCTTAATCCCGGGGCACAAGTGCGGGCTAGGCTTAAGGCCTGGGCACAAGTGCGGGCTAGGCTTAAGGCCTGGGCACAAGTGCGGGCTAGGCTTAAGGCCTGGGCACAAGTGCGGGCTACGCTTAAGGCCGGGGGCACAAGTGCGGGCTAGGCTTAAGGCCGGGGGCACAAGTGCGGGCTAGGCATAAGGCCTGGGCACAAGTGCGGGCTAGGCTTAAGGCCGATGCACAAGTGCGGGCTAGGCTTAAGGCCGGGGCACAAGTGCGGGCTAGGTTTAAGGCCTGGGCACAAGTGCGGGCTAGGCTTAAGGCCTGGGCACAAGTGCGGGCTAGGCTTAAGGCCTGGGCACAAGTGCGGGCTAGGCTTAAGGCCTGAGCACAAGTGCGGGCTAGGCTTAAGGCCGGGGCACAAGTGCGGGCTAGGCCTAAGGCCGGGGCACAAGTGCGGGCTAGGCTTAAGGCCTGGGCACAAGTGCGGGCTACGCTTAAGGCCGGGGGCACAAGTGCGGGCTAGGCTTAAGGCCGGGGGCACAAGTGCGGGCTAGGCATAAGGCCTGGGCACAAGTGCGGGCTAGGCTTAAGGCCGATGCACAAGTGCGGGCTAGGCTTAAGGCCGGGGCACAAGTGCGGGCTAGGTTTAAGGCCTGGGCACAAGTGCGGGCTAGGCTTAAGGCCTGGGCACAAGTGCAGGCTAGGCTTAAGGCCTGAGCACAAGTGCGGGCTAGGCTTAAGGCCGGGGCACAAGTGCGGGCTGGGCTTAAGGTCGGGGCACAAGTGCGGGCTAGGCTTAAGGCCGGGGCACAAGTGTGGGCTAGGCTTAAGGCCGGGGCACAAGTGCGGGCTAGGCTTAAGGCCGGGGCACAAGTGCGGGCTAGGCTTAAGGCCGGGGCACAAGTGCGGGCTAGGCTTAAGGCCGGGGCACAAGTGCGGGCTAGGCTTAAGGCCGGGGCACAAGTGCGGGCTAGGCTTAAGGCCGGGGCACAAGTGCGGGCTAGGCTTAAGGCCGGGGCACAAGTGCGGGCTAGGCTTAAGGCCGGGGCACAAGTGCGGGCTAGGCTTAAGGCCGGGGCACAAGTGCGGGCTAGGCTTAAGGCCGGGGCACAAGTGCGGGCTAGGCTTAAGGCCGGGGCACAAGTGCGGGCTAGGCTTAAGGCCGGGGCACAAGTGCGGGCTAGGCTTAAGGCCGGGGCACAAGTGCGGGCTAGGCTTAAGGCCGGGGCACAAGTGCAGTGCTGGCTAGGATCAAGGCAGGGGGCACAAGTGCTGGCTAGGCTTAAGGCATGGGCACAAGTGCCAGCTAGGCTTAAGGCCTGGGCACAAGTGCAGGCTAGGCTTAAGGCCTGGGCACAAGTGCAGTGCTGGCTAGGATCAAGGCAAGGGGGCACAAGTGCTGGCTAGGCTTAAGGCATGGGCACAAGTGCTGGCTAGGCTTAAGGCATACAGCTAACTCTTTGCACTCTTTGCATAAAGGGTTAGGCACCCATAGGGGTGAAGAGCTAGCTTTCACCCCTCTACTCTGTACTTGGACATTTAGGACTAGATCCTTTGTTGTACAGTGCGGAGCCTCTCCATAACCCCATGCTCCAAGCGACCAGGCACTTCTTGTCTGTCCTCCGTAAATGGGTAATGCCTTCTTCCCCAATTACAGTCGTGCATGTGCATTCAGACGGGACAAGAGCGAAGAGCATAAAGCTGGCCCTATGTGCATAACCAACATGAAGCTGAAGACAAAAACAAACAAACAAGCATACAAGGGGCTCAAAAGTGCGGGCTGGGCTTAAGGCCTGGGCACAAGTGGGGGCTGGGCTTAAGGCCTGGGCACAAGTGCGGGCTGGGCTTAAGGCCTGGGCACAAGTGCGGGCTGGGCTTAAGGCCTGGGCACAAGTGCGGGCTGGGCTTAAGGCCTGGGCACAAGTGCGGGCTGGGCTTAAGGCCTGGGCACAAGTGCGGGCTGGGCTTAAGGCCTGGGCACAAGTGCGGGCTGGGCTTAAGGCCTCGGCACAAGTGCGGGCTGGGCTTAAGGCCTGGGCACAAGTGCGGGCTGGGCTTAAGGCCTGGGCACAAGTGCGGGCTGGGCTTAAGGCCTGGGCACAAGTGCGGGCTGGGCTTAAGGCCTGGGCACAAGTGCGGGCTGGGCTTAAGGCCTGGGCACAAGTGCGGGCTGGGCTTAAGGCCTGGGCACAAGTGCGGGCTGGGCTTTAGGCCGGGGCACAAGTGCGGGCTAGGCTAAAGGCCGGGGCACAAGTGCGGGCTAGGCTAAAGGCCTGGGCACAAGTGCGGGCTAGGCTTAAGGCCGGGGCACAAGTGCGGGCTAGGCTTAAGGCCGGGGCACAAGTGCGGGCTAGGCTTAAGGCCGGGGCACAAGTGCGGGCTAGGCTTAAGGCCGGGGCACAAGTGCGGGCTAGGCTTAAGGCCGGGGCACAAGTGCGGGCTAGGCTTAAGGCCGGGGCACAAGTGCGAGCTAGGCTTAAGGCCGGGGCACAAGTGCGGGCTAGGTTTAAGGCCTGGGCACAAGTGCGGGCTAGGCTTAAGGCCTGGGCACAAGTGCGGGCTAGGCTTAAGGCCTGGGCACAAGTGCGGGCTAGGCTTAAGGCCGGGGCACAAGTGCGGGCTGGGCTTAAGGCCTGGGCACAAGTGCGGGCTGGGCTTAAGGCCTCGGCACAAGTGCGGGCTGGGCTTAAGGCCTGGGCACAAGTGCGGGCTGGGCTTAAGGCCTGGGCACAAGTGCGGGCTGGGCTTAAGGCCTGGGCACAAGTGCGGGCTGGGCTTAAGGCCTGGGCACAAGTGCGGGCTGGGCTTAAGGCCTGGGCACAAGTGCGGGCTGGGCTTAAGGCCTGGGCACAAGTGCGGGCTGGGCTTTAGGCCGGGGCACAAGTGCGGGCTAGGCTAAAGGCCGGGGCACAAGTGCGGGCTAGGCTAAAGGCCTGGGCACAAGTGCGGGCTAGGCTTAAGGCCGGGGCACAAGTGCGGGCTAGGCTTAAGGCCGGGGCACAAGTGCGGGCTAGGCTTAAGGCCTGGGCACAAGTGCGGGCTAGGCTTAAGGCCGGGGCACAAGCGCGGGCTAGGCCTAAGGCCGGGGCACAAGCGCGGGCTAGGCTTAAGGCCGGGGCACAAGCGCGGGCTAGGCTTAAGGCCGGGGCACAAGCGCGGGCTAGGCTTAAGGCCGATGCACAAGCGCGGGCTAGGCTTAAGGCCGGGGCACAAACGCGGGCTAGGCTTAAGGCCGGGGCACAAGCGCGGGCTGGGCTTAAGGCCTGGGCACAAGTGCGGGCTGGGCTTAAGGCCTGGGCACAAGTGCGGGCTGGGCTTAAGGCCTGGGCACAAGTGCGGGCTGGGCTTAAAGCCTGGGCACAAGTGCGGGCTGGGCTTAAGGCCTCGGCACAAGTGCGGGCTGGGCTTAAGGCCTGGGCACAAATGCGGGCTGGGCTTAAGGCCTGGGCACAAGTGCGGGCTGGGCTTAAGGCCTGGGCACAAGTGCGGGCTGGGCTTAAGGCCTGGGCACAAGTGCGGGCTGGGCTTAAGGCCTGGGCACAAGTGCGGGCTGGGCTTAAGGCCTGGGCACAAGTGCGGGCTGGGCTTAAGGCCTGGGCACAAGTGCGGGCTGGGCTTAAGGCCTGGGCACAAGTGCGGGCTGGGCTTAAGGCCTGGGCACAAGTGCGGGCTGGGCTTAAGGCCTGGGCACAAGTGCGGGCTGGGCTTTAGGCCGGGGCACAAGTGCGGGCTAGGCTAAAGGCCGGGGCACAAGTGCGGGCTAGGCTAAAGGCCTGGGCACAAGTGCGGGCTAGGCTTAAGGCCGGGGCACAAGTGCGGGCTAGGCTTAAGGCCGGGGCACAAGTGCGGGCTAGGCTTAAGGCCGGGGCACAAGTGCGGGCTAGGCTTAAGGCCGGGGCACAAGTGCGGGCTAGGCTGAAGGCCGGGGCACAAGTGCGGGCTAGGCTGAAGGCCGGGGCACAAGTGCGGGCTAGGCTTAAGGCCGGGGCACAAGTGCGGGCTAGGCTTAAGGCCGGGGCACAAGTGCGGGCTAGGCTTAAGGCCGGGGCACAAGTGCGGGCTAGGCTTAAGGCCGGGGCACAAGTGCGGGCTAGGCTTAAGGCCGGGGCACAAGTGCGGGCTAGGCTTAAGGCCTGGGCACAAGTGCGGGCTAGGCTTAAGGCCTGGGCACAAGTGCGGGCTAGGCTTAAGGCCTGGGCACAAGTGCGGGCTAGGCTTAAGGCCGGGGGCACAAGTGCGGGCTAGGCTTAAGGCCGGGGGCACAAGTGCGTGCTAGGCATAAGGCCTGGGCACAAGTGCGGGCTAGGCTTAAGGCCGATGCACAAGTGCGGGCTAGGCTTAAGGCCGGGGCACAAGTGCGGGCTAGGTTTAAGGCCTGGGCACAAGTGCGGGCTAGGCTTAAGGCCTGAGCACAAGTGCGGGCTAGGCTTAAGGCCGGGGCACAAGTGCGGGCTGGGCTTAAGGTCGGGGCACAAGTGCGGGCTGGGCTTAAGGTCGGGGCACAAGTGCGGGCTAGGCTTAAGGCCGGGGCACAAGTGCGGGCTAGGCTTAAGGCCGGGGCACAAGTGCGGGCTAGGCTTAAGGCCGGGGCACAAGTGCGGGCTAGGCTTAAGGCCGGGGCACAAGTGCGGGCTAGGCTTAAGGCCGGGGCACAAGTGCGGGCTAGGCTTAAGGCCGGGGCACAAGTGCGGGCTAGGCTTAAGGCCGGGGCACAAGTGCGGGCTAGGCTTAAGGCCGGGGCACAAGTGCGGGCTAGGCTTAAGACCGGGGCACAAGTGCGGGCTAGGCTTAAGGCCTGGGCACAAGTGCAGTGCTGGCTAGGATCAAGGCAAGGGGGCACAAGTGCTGGCTAGGCTTAAGGCATGGGCACAAGTGCTGGCTAGGCTTAAGGCATACAGCTAACTCTTTGCACTCTTTGCATAAAGGGTTAGGCACCCATAGGGGTGAAGAGCTAGCTTTCACCCCTCTACTCTGTACTTGGACATTTAGGACTAGATCCTTTGTTGTACAGTGCGGAGCCTCTCCATAACCCCATGCTCCAAGCGACCAGGCACTTCTTGTCTGTCCTCCGTAAATGGGTAATGCCTTCTTCCCCAATTACAGTCGTGCATGTGCATTCAGACGGGACAAGAGCGAAGAGCATAAAGCTGGCCCTATGTGCATAACCAACATGAAGCTGAAGACAAAAACAAACAAACAAGCATACAAGGGGCTCAAAAGTGCGGGCTGGGCTTAAGGCCTGGGCACAAGTGGGGGCTGGGCTTAAGGCCTGGGCACAAGTGCGGGCTGGGCTTAAGGCCTGGGCACAAGTGCGGGCTGGGCTTAAGGCCTGGGCACAAGTGCGGGCTGGGCTTAAGGCCTGGGCACAAGTGCGGGCTGGGCTTAAGGCCTGGGCACAAGTGCGGGCTGGGCTTAAGGCCTGGGCACAAGTGCGGGCTGGGCTTAAGGCCTGGGCACAAGTGCGGGCTGGGCTTAAGGCCTGGGCACAAGTGCGGGCTGGGCTTAAGGCCTGGGCACAAGTGCGGGCTGGGCTTAAGGCCTGGGCACAAGTGCGGGCTGGGCTTAAGGCCTGGGCACAAGTGCGGGCTGGGCTTAAGGCCTGGGCACAAGTGCGGGCTGGGCTTTAGGCCGGGGCACAAGTGCGGGCTAGGCTAAAGGCCGGGGCACAAGTGCGGGCTAGGCTAAAGGCCTGGGCACAAGTGCGGGCTAGGCTTAAGGCCGGGGCACAAGTGCGGGCTAGGCTTAAGGCCGGGGCACAAGTGCGGGCTAGGCTTAAGGCCGGGGCACAAGTGCGGGCTAGGCTTAAGGCCGGGGCACAAGTGCGGGCTAGGCTTAAGGCCGGGGCACAAGTGCGGGCTAGGCTTAAGGCCGGGGCACAAGTGCGGGCTAGGCTTAAGGCCGGGGCACAAGTGCGGGCTAGGCTTAAGGCCGGGGCACAAGTGCGGGCTAGGCTTAAGGCCGGGGCACAAGTGCGGGCTAGGCTTAAGGCCGGGGCACAAGTGCGGGCTAGGCTTAAGGCCGGGGCACAAGTGCGGGCTAGGCTTAAGGCCGGGGCACAAGTGCGGGCTTGGCTTAAGGCCGGGGCACAAGTGCGGGCTAGGCTTAAGGCCGGGAGACAAGTGCGGGCTGGGCTTAAGGCCGCGGCACAAGTGCGGGCTGGGCTTAAGGCCGGGGCACAAGTGCGGGCTGGGCTTAAGGCCGGGGCACAAGTGCGGGCTGGGCTTAAGGCCTGGGCACAAGTGCGGGCTGGGCTTAAGGCCTGGGCACAAGTGCGGGCTGGGCTTAAGGCCTGGGCACAAGTGCGGGCTGGGCTTAAAGCCTGGGCACAAGTGCGGGCTGGGCTTAAGGCCTCAGCACAAGTGCGGGCTGGGCTTAAGGCCTGGGCACAAGTGCGGGCTGGGCTTAAGGCCTGGGCACAAGTGCGGGCTGGGCTTAAGGCCTGGGCACAAGTGCGGGCTGGGCTTAAGGCCTGGGCACAAGTGCGGGCTGGGCTTAAGGCCTGGGCACAAGTGCGGGCTGGGCTTAAGGCCTGGGCACAAGTGCGGGCTGGGCTTAAGGCCTGGGCACAAGTGCGGGCTGGGCTTAAGGCCTGGGCACAAGTGCGGGCTGGGCTTAAGGCCTGGGCACAAGTGCGGGCTGGGCTTTAGGCCGGGGCACAAGTGCGGGCTAGGCTAAAGGCCGGGGCACAAGTGCGGGCTAGGCTAAAGGCCTGGGCACAAGTGCGGGCTAGGCTTAAGGCCGGGGCACAAGTGCGGGCTAGGCTTAAGGCCGGGGCACAAGTGCGGGCTAGGCTTAAGGCCGGGGCACAAGTGCGGGCTAGGCTTAAGGCCGGGGCACAAGTGCGGGCTAGGCTGAAGGCCGGGGCACAAGTGCGGGCTAGGCTGAAGGCCGGGGCACAAGTGCGGGCTAGGCTGAAGGCCGGGGCACAAGTGCGGGCTAGGCTTAAGGCCGGGGCACAAGTGCGGGCTAGGCTTAAGGCCGGGGCACAAGTGCGGGCTAGGCTTAAGGCCGGGGCACAAGTGCGGGCTAGGCTTAAGGCCGGGGCACAAGTGCGGGCTAGGCTTAAGGCCGGGGCACAAGTGCGGGCTAGGCTTAAGGCCGGGGCACAAGTGCGGGCTAGGCTTAAGGCCGGGGCACAAGTGCGGGCTAGGCTTAAGGCCTGGGCACAAGTGCGGGCTAGGCTTAAGGCCGGGGCACAAGTGCGGGCTAGGCTTAAGGCCGGGGCACAAGTGCGGGCTAGGCTTAAGGCCGGGGCACAAGTGCGGGCTAGGCTTAAGGCCGGGGCACAAGTGCGGGCTAGGCTTAAGGCCGGGGCACAAGTGCGGGCTAGGCTTAAGGCCGGGGCACAAGTGCGGGCTAGGCTTAAGGCCGGGGCACAAGTGCGGGCTAGGCTGAAGGCCGGGGCACAAGTGCGGGCTAGGCTTAAGGCCGGGGGCACAAGTGCGGGCTAGGCATAAGGCCTGGGCACAAGTGCGGGCTAGGCTTATGGCCGATGCACAAGTGCGGGCTAGGCTTAAGGCCAGGGCACAAGTGCGGGCTAGGTTTAAGGCCTGGGCACAAGTGCGGGCTAGGCTTAAGGCCTGGGCACAAGTGCGGGCTAGGCTTAAGGCCTGGGCACAAGTGCGGGCTAGGCTTAAGGCCTGGGCACAAGTGCGGGCTAGGCTTAAGGCCGGGGCACAAGCGCGGGCTAGGCCTAAGGCCGGGGCACAAGCGCGGGCTAGGCTTAAGGCCGGGGCACAAGCGCGGGCTAGGCTTAAGGCCGGGGCACAAGCGCGGGCTAGGCTTAAGGCCGATGCACAAGCGCGGGCTAGGCTTAAGGCCGGGGCACAAACGCGGGCTAGGCTTAAGGCCGGGGCACAAGCGCGGGCTAGGCTTAAGGCCTGGGCACAAGCGCGGGCTAGGCTTAAGGCCGGGGCACAAGCGCGGGCTAGGCTTAAGGCCGGGGCACAAGTGCGGGCTAGGCTTAAGGCCGGGGCACAAGTGCGGGCTAGGCTTAAGGCCGGGGCACAAGTGCGGGCTAGGCTTAAGGCCGGGGCACAAGTGCGGGCTAGGCTTAAGGCCGGGGCACAAGTGCGGGCTAGGCTTAAGGCCGGGGCACAAGTGCAGGCTAGGCTTAAGGCCGGGGCACAAGTGCAGGCTAGGCTTAAGGCCGGGGCACAAGTGCGGGCTAGGCTTAAGGCCGGGGCACAAGTGCGGGCTAGGCTTAAGGCCGGGGCACAAGTGCGGGCTAGGCTTAAGGCCGGGGCACAAGTGCGGGCTAGGCTTAAGGCCGGGGCACAAGTGCGGGCTAGGCTTAAGGCCGGGGCACAAGTGCGGGCTAGGCTTAAGGCCGGGGCACAAGTGCGGGCTAGGCTTAAGGCCGGGGCACAAGTGCAGTGCTGGCTAGGATCAAGGCAGGGGGCACAAGTGCTGGCTAGGCTTAAGGCATGGGCACAAGTGCCAGCTAGGCTTAAGGCCTGGGCACAAGTGCAGGCTAGGCTTAAGGCCTGGGCACAAGTGCAGTGCTGGCTAGGATCAAGGCAAGGGGGCACAAGTGCTGGCTAGGCTTAAGGCATGGGCACAAGTGCTGGCTAGGCTTAAGGCATACAGCTAACTCTTTGCACTCTTTGCATAAAGGGTTAGGCACCCATAGGGGTGAAGAGCTAGCTTTCACCCCTCTACTCTGTACTTGGACATTTAGGACTAGATCCTTTGTTGTACAGTGCGGAGCCTCTCCATAACCCCATGCTCCAAGCGACCAGGCACTTCTTGTCTGTCCTCCGTAAATGGGTAATGCCTTCTTCCCCAATTACAGTCGTGCATGTGCATTCAGACGGGACAAGAGCGAAGAGCATAAAGCTGGCCCTATGTGCATAACCAACATGAAGCTGAAGACAAAAACAAACAAACAAGCATACAAGGGGCTCAAAAGTGCGGGCTGGGCTTAAGGCCTGGGCACAAGTGGGGGCTGGGCTTAAGGCCTGGGCACAAGTGCGGGCTGGGCTTAAGGCCTGGGCACAAGTGCGGGCTGGGCTTAAGGCCTGGGCACAAGTGCGGGCTGGGCTTAAGGCCTGGGCACAAGTGCGGGCTGGGCTTAAGGCCTGGGCACAAGTGCGGGCTGGGCTTAAGGCCTGGGCACAAGTGCGGGCTGGGCTTAAGGCCTCGGCACAAGTGCGGGCTGGGCTTAAGGCCTGGGCACAAGTGCGGGCTGGGCTTAAGGCCTGGGCACAAGTGCGGGCTGGGCTTAAGGCCTGGGCACAAGTGCGGGCTGGGCTTAAGGCCTGGGCACAAGTGCGGGCTGGGCTTAAGGCCTGGGCACAAGTGCGGGCTGGGCTTTAGGCCGGGGCACAAGTGCGGGCTAGGCTAAAGGCCGGGGCACAAGTGCGGGCTAGGCTAAAGGCCTGGGCACAAGTGCGGGCTAGGCTTAAGGCCGGGGCACAAGTGCGGGCTAGGCTTAAGGCCGGGGCACAAGTGCGGGCTAGGCTTAAGGCCGGGGCACAAGTGCGGGCTAGGCTTAAGGCCGGGGCACAAGTGCGGGCTAGGCTTAAGGCCGGGGCACAAGTGCGGGCTAGGCTTAAGGCCGGGGCACAAGTGCGGGCTAGGCTTAAGGCCGGGGCACAAGTGCGGGCTAGGCTTAAGGCCGGGGCACAAGTGCGGGCTAGGCTTAAGGCCGGGGCACAAGTGCGGGCTAGGCTTAAGGCCGGGGCACAAGTGCGGGCTAGGCTTAAGGCCGGGGCACAAGTGCGGGCTTGGCTTAAGGCCGGGGCACAAGTGCGGGCTGGGCTTAAGGCCGGGAGACAAGTGCGGGCTGGGCTTAAGGCCGCGGCACAAGTGCGGGCTGGGCTTAAGGCCGGGGCACAAGTGCGGGCTGGGCTTAAGGCCGGGGCACAAGTGCGGGCTGGGCTTAAGGCCTGGGCACAAGTGCGGGCTGGGCTTAAGGCCTGGGCACAAGTGCGGGCTGGGCTTAAGGCCTGGGCACAAGTGCGGGCTGGGCTTAAAGCCTGGGCACAAGTGCGGGCTGGGCTTAAGGCCTGGGCACAAGTGCGGGCTGGGCTTAAGGCCTGGGCACAAGTGCGGGCTGGGCTTAAGGCCTGGGCACAAGTGCGGGCTGGGCTTAAGGCCTGGGCACAAGTGCGGGCTGGGCTTTAGGCCGGGGCACAAGTGCGGGCTAGGCTAAAGGCCGGGGCACAAGTGCGGGCTAGGCTAAAGGCCTGGGCACAAGTGCGGGCTAGGCTTAAGGCCAGGGCACAAGTGCGGGCTAGGCTTAAGGCCGGGGCACAAGTGCGGGCTAGGCTTAAGGCCGGGGCACAAGTGCGGGCTAGGCTTAAGGCCGGGGCACAAGTGCGGGCTAGGCTTAAGGCCGGGGCACAAGTGCGGGCTAGGCTGAAGGCCGGGGCACAAGTGCGGGCTAGGCTGAAGGCCGGGGCACAAGTGCGGGCTAGGCTTAAGGCCGGGGCACAAGTGCGGGCTAGGCTTAAGGCCGGGGCACAAGTGCGGGCTAGGCTTAAGGCCGGGGCACAAGTGCGGGCTAGGCTTAAGGCCGGGGCACAAGTGCGGGCTAGGCTTAAGGCCGGGGCACAAGTGCGGGCTAGGCTTAAGGCCTGGGCACAAGTGCGGGCTAGGCTTAAGGCCTGGGCACAAGTGCGGGCTAGGCTTAAGGCCTGGGCACAAGTGCGGGCTAGGCTTAAGGCTTGGGCACAAGTGCGGGCTAGGCTTAAGGCCTGAGCACAAGTGCGGGCTTGGCTTAAGTCCGTGGCACAAGTGCGGGCTAGGCTTAAGGCCGGGGGCACAAGTGCGGGCTAGGCTTAAGGCCGGGGCACAAGTGCGGGCTAGGCTTAAGGCCGGGGCACAAGTGCGGGCTAGGCTTAAGGCCTGGGCACAAGTGCGGGCTAGGCTTAAGGCCTGGGCACAAGTGCGGGCTAGGCTTCAGGCCGATGCACAAGTGCGGGCTAGGTTTAAGGCCTGGGCACAAGTGCGGGCTAGGCTTAAGGCCTGGGCACAAGTGCGGGCTAGGCTTAAGGCCTGGGCACAAGTGCGGGCTAGGCTTAAGGCCTGGGCACAAGTGCGGGCTAGGCTTAAGGCCTGGGCACAAGTGCGGGCTAGGCTTAAGGCCTGGGCACAAGTGCGGGCTAGGCTTAATCCCGGGGCACAAGTGCGGGCTAGGCTTAAGGCCTGGGCACAAGTGCGGGCTAGGCTTAAGGCCTGGGCACAAGTGCGGGCTAGGCTTAAGGCCTGGGCACAAGTGCGGGCTAGGCTTAAGGCCTGGGCACAAGTGCGGGCTACGCTTAAGGCCGGGGGCACAAGTGCGGGCTAGGCTTAAGGCCGGGGGCACAAGTGCGGGCTAGGCATAAGGCCTGGGCACAAGTGCGGGCTAGGCTTAAGGCCGATGCACAAGTGCGGGCTAGGCTTAAGGCCGGGGCACAAGTGCAGGCTAGGTTTAAGGCCTGGGCACAAGTGCGGGCTAGGCTTAAGGCCTGGGCACAAGTGCGGGCTAGGCTTAAGGCCTGGGCACAAGTGCGGGCTAGGCTTAAGGCCTGAGCACAAGTGCGGGCTAGGCTTAAGGCCGGGGCACAAGTGCGGGCTAGGCTTAAGGCCTGGGCACAAGTGCGGGCTACGCTTAAGGCCGGGGGCACAAGTGCGGGCTAGGCTTAAGGCCGGGGGCACAAGTGCGGGCTAGGCATAAGGCCTGGGCACAAGTGCGGGCTAGGCTTAAGGCCGATGCACAAGTGCGGGCTAGGCTTAAGGCCGGGGCACAAGTGCGGGCTAGGTTTAAGGCCTGGGCACAAGTGCGGGCTAGGCTTAAGGCCTGGGCACAAGTGCGGGCTAGGCTTAAGGCCTGAGCACAAGTGCGGGCTAGGCTTAAGGCCGGGGCACAAGTGCGGGCTGGGCTTAAGGTCGGGGCACAAGTGCGGGCTGGGCTTAAGGTCGGGGCACAAGTGCGGGCTGGGCTTAAGGTCGGGGCACAAGTGCGGGCTAGGCTTAAGGCCGGGGCACAAGTGCGGGCTAGGCTTAAGGCCGGGGCACAAGTGCGGGCTAGGCTTAAGGCCGGGGCACAAGTGCGGGCTAGGCTTAAGGCCGGGGCACAAGTGCGGGCTAGGCTTAAGGCCGGGGCACAAGTGCGGGCTAGGCTTAAGGCCGGGGCACAAGTGCGGGCTAGGCTTAAGGCCGGGGCACAAGTGCGGGCTAGGCTTAAGGCCGGGGCACAAGTGCGGGCTAGGCTTAAGGCCGGGGCACAAGTGCGGGCTAGGCTTAAGGCCGGGGCACAAGTGCGGGCTAGGCTTAAGGCCGGGGCACAAGTGCGGGCTAGGCTTAAGGCCGGGGCACAAGTGCGGGCTAGGCTTAAGGCCGGGGCACAAGTGCGGGCTAGGCTTAAGGCCGGGGCACAAGTGCGGGCTAGGCTTAAGGCCGGGGCACAAGTGCGGGCTAGGCTTAAGGCCGGGGCACAATTGCGGGCTAGGCTTAAGGCCGGGGCACAAGTGCAGTGCTGGCTAGGATCAAGGCAGGGGGCACAAGTGCTGGCTAGGCTTAAGGCATGGGCACAAGTGCCAGCTAGGCTTAAGGCCTGGGCACAAGTGCAGGCTAGGCTTAAGGCCTGGGCACAAGTGCAGTGCTGGCTAGGATCAAGGCAAGGGGGCACAAGTGCTGGCTAGGCTTAAGGCATGGGCACAAGTGCTGGCTAGGCTTAAGGCATACAGCTAACTCTTTGCACTCTTTGCATAAAGGGTTAGGCACCCATAGGGGTGAAGAGCTAGCTTTCACCCCTCTACTCTGTACTTGGACATTTAGGACTAGATCCTTTGTTGTACAGTGCGGAGCCTCTCCATAACCCCATGCTCCAAGCGACCAGGCACTTCTTGTCTGTCCTCCATAAATGGGTAATGCCTTCTTCCCCAATTACAGTCGTGCATGTGCATTCAGACGGGACAAGAGCGAAGAGCATAAAGCTGGCCCTATGTGCATAACCAACATGAAGCTGAAGACAAAAACAAACAAACAAGCATACAAGGGGCTCAAAAGTGCGGGCTAGGCTTAAGGCCGGGAGACAAGTGCGGGCTGGGCTTAAGGCCGTGGCACAAGTGCGGGCTGGGCTTAAGGCCGGGGCACAAGTGCGGGCTGGGCTTAAGGCCGGGGCACAAGTGCGGGCTGGGCTTAAGGCCTGGGCACAAGTGCGGGCTGGGCTTAAGGCCTGGGCACAAGTGCGGGCTGGGCTTAAGGCCTGGGCACAAGTGCGGGCTGGGCTTAAGGCCTGGGCACAAGTGCGGGCTGGGCTTAAAGCCTGGGCACAAGTGCGGGCTGGGCTTAAGGCCTCAGCACAAGTGCGGGCTGGGCTTAAGGCCTGGGCACAAGTGCGGGCTGGGCTTAAGGCCTGGGCACAAGTGCGGGCTGGGCTTAAGGCCTGGGCACAAGTGCGGGCTGGGCTTAAGGCCTGGGCACAAGTGCGGGCTGGGCTTAAGGCCTGGGCACAAGTGCGGGCTGGGCTTAAGGCCTGGGCACAAGTGCGGGCTGGGCTTAAGGCCTGGGCACAAGTGCGGGCTGGGCTTAAGGCCTGGGCACAAGTGCGGGCTGGGCTTAAGGCCTGGGCACAAGTGCGGGCTGGGCTTAAGGCCTGGGCACAAGTGCGGGCTGGGCTTAAGGCCTGGGCACAAGTGCGGGCTGGGCTTAAGGCCTGGGCACAAGTGCGGGCTGGGCTTTAGGCCGGGGCACAAGTGCGGGCTAGGCTAAAGGCCGGGGCACAAGTGCGGGCTAGGCTAAAGGCCTGGGCACAAGTGCGGGCTAGGCTTAAGGCCGGGGCACAAGTGCGGGCTAGGCTTAAGGCCGGGGCACAAGTGCGGGCTAGGCTTAAGGCCGGGGCACAAGTGCGGGCTAGGCTTAAGGCCGGGGCACAAGTGCGGGCTAGGCTTAAGGCCGGGGCACAAGTGCGGGCTAGGCTGAAGGCCGGGGCACAAGTGCGGGCTAGGCTGAAGGCCGGGGCACAAGTGCGGGCTAGGCTGAAGGCCGGGGCACAAGTGCGGGCTAGGCTTAAGGCCTGGGCACAAGTGCGGGCTAGGCTTAAGGCCTGGGCACAAGTGCGGGCTAGGCTTAAGGCCTGGGCACAAGTGCGGGCTAGGCTTAAGGCTTGGGCACAAGTGCGGGCTAGGCTTAAGGCCTGAGCACAAGTGCGGGCTTGGCTTAAGTCCGTGGCACAAGTGCGGGCTAGGCTTAAGGCCGGGGGCACAAGTGCGGGCTAGGCTTAAGGCCGGGGCACAAGTGCGGGCTAGGCTTAAGGCCGGGGCACAAGTGCGGGCTAGGCTTAAGGCCTGGGCACAAGTGCGGGCTAGGCTTAAGGCCTGGGCACAAGTGCGGGCTAGGCTTCAGGCCGATGCACAAGTGCGGGCTAGGTTTAAGGCCTGGGCACAAGTGCGGGCTAGGCTTAAGGCCTGGGCACAAGTGCGGGCTAGGCTTAAGGCCTGGGCACAAGTGCGGGCTAGGCTTAAGGCCTGGGCACAAGTGCGGGCTAGGCTTAAGGCCTGGGCACAAGTGCGGGCTAGGCTTAAGGCCTGGGCACAAGTGCGGGCTAGGCTTAATCCCGGGGCACAAGTGCGGGCTAGGCTTAAGGCCTGGGCACAAGTGCGGGCTAGGCTTAAGGCCTGGGCACAAGTGCGGGCTAGGCTTAAGGCCTGGGCACAAGTGCGGGCTACGCTTAAGGCCGGGGGCACAAGTGCGGGCTAGGCTTAAGGCCGGGGGCACAAGTGCGGGCTAGGCATAAGGCCTGGGCACAAGTGCGGGCTAGGCTTAAGGCCGATGCACAAGTGCGGGCTAGGCTTAAGGCCGGGGCACAAGTGCGGGCTAGGTTTAAGGCCTGGGCACAAGTGCGGGCTAGGCTTAAGGCCTGGGCACAAGTGCGGGCTAGGCTTAAGGCCTGGGCACAAGTGCGGGCTAGGCTTAAGGCCTGAGCACAAGTGCGGGCTAGGCTTAAGGCCGGGGCACAAGTGCGGGCTAGGCCTAAGGCCGGGGCACAAGTGCGGGCTAGGCTTAAGGCCTGGGCACAAGTGCGGGCTACGCTTAAGGCCGGGGGCACAAGTGCGGGCTAGGCTTAAGGCCGGGGGCACAAGTGCGGGCTAGGCATAAGGCCTGGGCACAAGTGCGGGCTAGGCTTAAGGCCGATGCACAAGTGCGGGCTAGGCTTAAGGCCGGGGCACAAGTGCGGGCTAGGTTTAAGGCCTGGGCACAAGTGCGGGCTAGGCTTAAGGCCTGGGCACAAGTGCAGGCTAGGCTTAAGGCCTGAGCACAAGTGCGGGCTAGGCTTAAGGCCGGGGCACAAGTGCGGGCTGGGCTTAAGGTCGGGGCACAAGTGCGGGCTAGGCTTAAGGCCGGGGCACAAGTGCGGGCTAGGCTTAAGGCCGGGGCACAAGTGCGGGCTAGGCTTAAGGCCGGGGCACAAGTGCGGGCTAGGCTTAAGGCCGGGGCACAAGTGCGGGCTAGGCTTAAGGCCGGGGCACAAGTGCGGGCTAGGCTTAAGGCCGGGGCACAAGTGCGGGCTAGGCTTAAGGCCGGGGCACAAGTGCGGGCTAGGCTTAAGGCCGGGGCACAAGTGCGGGCTAGGCTTAAGGCCGGGGCACAAGTGCGGGCTAGGCTTAAGGCCGGGGCACAAGTGCGGGCTAGGCTTAAGGCCGGGGCACAAGTGCGGGCTAGGCTTAAGGCCGGGGCACAAGTGCGGGCTAGGCTTAAGGCCGGGGCACAAGTGCAGTGCTGGCTAGGATCAAGGCAGGGGGCACAAGTGCTGGCTAGGCTTAAGGCATGGGCACAAGTGCCAGCTAGGCTTAAGGCCTGGGCACAAGTGCAGGCTAGGCTTAAGGCCTGGGCACAAGTGCAGTGCTGGCTAGGATCAAGGCAAGGGGGCACAAGTGCTGGCTAGGCTTAAGGCATGGGCACAAGTGCTGGCTAGGCTTAAGGCATACAGCTAACTCTTTGCACTCTTTGCATAAAGGGTTAGGCACCCATAGGGGTGAAGAGCTAGCTTTCACCCCTCTACTCTGTACTTGGACATTTAGGACTAGATCCTTTGTTGTACAGTGCGGAGCCTCTCCATAACCCCATGCTCCAAGCGACCAGGCACTTCTTGTCTGTCCTCCGTAAATGGGTAATGCCTTCTTCCCCAATTACAGTCGTGCATGTGCATTCAGACGGGACAAGAGCGAAGAGCATAAAGCTGGCCCTATGTGCATAACCAACATGAAGCTGAAGACAAAAACAAACAAACAAGCATACAAGGGGCTCAAAAGTGCGGGCTGGGCTTAAGGCCTGGGCACAAGTGGGGGCTGGGCTTAAGGCCTGGGCACAAGTGCGGGCTGGGCTTAAGGCCTGGGCACAAGTGCGGGCTGGGCTTAAGGCCTGGGCACAAGTGCGGGCTGGGCTTAAGGCCTGGGCACAAGTGCGGGCTGGGCTTAAGGCCTGGGCACAAGTGCGGGCTGGGCTTAAGGCCTGGGCACAAGTGCGGGCTGGGCTTAAGGCCTCGGCACAAGTGCGGGCTGGGCTTAAGGCCTGGGCACAAGTGCGGGCTGGGCTTAAGGCCTGGGCACAAGTGCGGGCTGGGCTTAAGGCCTGGGCACAAGTGCGGGCTGGGCTTAAGGCCTGGGCACAAGTGCGGGCTGGGCTTAAGGCCTGGGCACAAGTGCGGGCTGGGCTTAAGGCCTGGGCACAAGTGCGGGCTGGGCTTTAGGCCGGGGCACAAGTGCGGGCTAGGCTAAAGGCCGGGGCACAAGTGCGGGCTAGGCTAAAGGCCTGGGCACAAGTGCGGGCTAGGCTTAAGGCCGGGGCACAAGTGCGGGCTAGGCTTAAGGCCGGGGCACAAGTGCGGGCTAGGCTTAAGGCCGGGGCACAAGTGCGGGCTAGGCTTAAGGCCGGGGCACAAGTGCGGGCTAGGCTTAAGGCCGGGGCACAAGTGCGGGCTAGGCTTAAGGCCGGGGCACAAGTGCGAGCTAGGCTTAAGGCCGGGGCACAAGTGCGGGCTAGGTTTAAGGCCTGGGCACAAGTGCGGGCTAGGCTTAAGGCCTGGGCACAAGTGCGGGCTAGGCTTAAGGCCTGGGCACAAGTGCGGGCTAGGCTAAAGGCCTGGGCACAAGTGCGGGCTAGGCTTAAGGCCGGGGCACAAGTGCGGGCTAGGCTTAAGGCCGGGGCACAAGTGCGGGCTAGGCTTAAGGCCGGGGCACAAGTGCGGGCTAGGCTTAAGGCCGGGGCACAAGTGCGGGCTAGGCTTAAGGCCGGGGCACAAGTGCGGGCTAGGCTTAAGGCCGGGGCACAAGTGCGGGCTAGGCTTAAGGCCGGGGCACAAGTTCGGGCTAGGCTTAAGGCCGGGGCACAAGTGCGGGCTAGGCTTAAGGCCGGGGCACAAGTGCGGGCTAGGCTTAAGGCCGGGGCACAAGTGCGGGCTAGGCTTAAGGCCGGGGCACAAGTGCGGGCTTGGCTTAAGGCCGGGGCACAAGTGCGGGCTAGGCTTAAGGCCGGGAGACAAGTGCGGGCTGGGCTTAAGGCCGCGGCACAAGTGCGGGCTGGGCTTAAGGCCGGGGCACAAGTGCGGGCTGGGCTTAAGGCCGGGGCACAAGTGCGGGCTGGGCTTAAGGCCTGGGCACAAGTGCGGGCTGGGCTTAAGGCCTGGGCACAAGTGCGGGCTGGGCTTAAGGCCTGGGCACAAGTGCGGGCTGGGCTTAAGGCCTGGGCACAAGTGCGGGCTGGGCTTAAAGCCTGGGCACAAGTGCGGGCTGGGCTTAAGGCCTCAGCACAAGTGCGGGCTGGGCTTAAGGCCTGGGCACAAGTGCGGGCTGGGCTTAAGGCCTGGGCACAAGTGCGGGCTGGGCTTAAGGCCTGGGCACAAGTGCGGGCTGGGCTTAAGGCCTGGGCACAAGTGCGGGCTGGGCTTAAGGCCTGGGCACAAGTGCGGGCTGGGCTTAAGGCCTGGGCACAAGTGCGGGCTGGGCTTAACGCCTGGGCACAAGTGCGGGCTGGGCTTAAGGCCTGGGCACAAGTGCGGGCTGGGCTTAAGGCCTGGGCACAAGTGCGGGCTGGGCTTTAGGCCGGGGCACAAGTGCGGGCTAGGCTAAAGGCCGGGGCACAAGTGCGGGCTAGGCTAAAGGCCTGGGCACAAGTGCGGGCTAGGCTTAAGGCCGGGGCACAAGTGCGGGCTAGGCTTAAGGCCGGGGCACAAGTGCGGGCTAGGCTTAAGGCCGGGGCACAAGTGCGGGCTAGGCTTAAGGCCGGGGCACAAGTGCGGGCTAGGCTGAAGGCCGGGGCACAAGTGCGGGCTAGGCTGAAGGCCGGGACACAAGTGCGGGCTAGGCTTAAGGCCGGGGCACAAGTGCGGGCTAGGCTTAAGGCCGGGGCACAAGTGCGGGCTAGGCTTAAGGCCGGGGCACAAGTGCGGGCTAGGCTTAAGGCCGGGGCACAAGTGCGGGCTAGGCTTAAGGCCGGGGCACAAGTGCGGGCTAGGCTTAAGGCCTGGGCACAAGTGCGGGCTAGGCTTAAGGCCTGGGCACAAGTGCGGGCTAGGCTTAAGGCCTGGGCACAATTGCGGGCTAGGCTTAAGGCTTGGGCACAAGTGCGGGCTAGGCTTAAGGCCTGAGCACAAGTGCGGGCTTGGCTTAAGTCCGTGGCACAAGTGCGGGCTAGGCTTAAGGCCGGGGGCACAAGTGCGGGCTAGGCTTAAGGCCGGGGCACAAGTGCGGGCTAGGCTTAAGGCCGGGGCACAAGTGCGGGCTAGGCTTAAGGCCTGGGCACAAGTGCGGGCTAGGCTTAAGGCCTGGGCACAAGTGCGGGCTAGGCTTCAGGCCGATGCACAAGTGCGGGCTAGGCTTAAGGCCTGGGCACAAGTGCGGGCTAGGCTTCAGGCCGATGCACAAGTGCGGGCTAGGTTTAAGGCCTGGGCACAAGTGCGGGCTAGGCTTAAGGCCTGGGCACAAGTGCGGGCTAGGCTTAAGGCCTGGGCACAAGTGCGGGCTAGGCTTAAGGCCTGGGCACAAGTGCGGGCTAGGCTTAAGGCCTGGGCACAAGTGCGGGCTAGGCTTAAGGCCTGGGCACAAGTGCGGGCTAGGCTTAATCCCGGGGCACAAGTGCGGGCTAGGCTTAAGGCCTGGGCACAAGTGCGGGCTAGGCTTAAGGCCTGGGCACAAGTGCGGGCTAGGCTTAAGGCCTGGGCACAAGTGCGGGCTAGGCTTAAGGCCTGGGCACAAGTGCGGGCTACGCTTAAGGCCTGGGCACAAGTGCGGGCTAGGCTTAAGGCCTGGGCACAAGTGCGGGCTAGGCTTAAGGCCGGGGCACAAGTGCGGGCTAGGCTTAAGGCCGGGGCACAAGTGCGGGCTAGGCTTAAGGCCGGGGCACAAGTGCGGGCTAGGCTTAAGGCCGGGGCACAAGTGCGGGCTAGGCTTAAGGCCTGGGCACAAGTGCGGGCTAGGCTTAAGGCCTGGGCACAAGTGCGGGCTAGGCTTAAGGCCTGGGCACAATTGCGGGCTAGGCTTAAGGCTTGGGCACAAGTGCGGGCTAGGCTTAAGGCCTGAGCACAAGTGCGGGCTTGGCTTAAGTCCGTGGCACAAGTGCGGGCTAGGCTTAAGGCCGGGGGCACAAGTGCGGGCTAGGCTTAAGGCCGGGGCACAAGTGCGGGCTAGGCTTAAGGCCGGGGCACAAGTGCGGGCTAGGCTTAAGGCCTGGGCACAAGTGCGGGCTAGGCTTAAGGCCTGGGCACAAGTGCGGGCTAGGCTTCAGGCCGATGCACAAGTGCGGGCTAGGCTTAAGGCCTGGGCACAAGTGCGGGCTAGGCTTCAGGCCGATGCACAAGTGCGGGCTAGGTTTAAGGCCTGGGCACAAGTGCGGGCTAGGCTTAAGGCCTGGGCACAAGTGCGGGCTAGGCTTAAGGCCTGGGCACAAGTGCGGGCTAGGCTTAAGGCCTGAGCACAAGTGCGGGCTAGGCTTAAGGCCTGGGCACAAGTGCGGGCTAGGCTTAAGGCCTGGGCACAAGTGCGGGCTAGGCTTAATCCCGGGGCACAAGTGCGGGCTAGGCTTAAGGCCTGGGCACAAGTGCGGGCTAGGCTTAAGGCCTGGGCACAAGTGCGGGCTAGGCTTAAGGCCTGGGCACAAGTGCGGGCTAGGCTTAAGGCCTGGGCACAAGTGCGGGCTACGCTTAAGGCCGGGGGCACAAGTGCGGGCTGGGCTTAAGGCCTCAGCACAAGTGCGGGCTGGGCTTAAGGCCTGGGCACAAGTGCGGGCTGGGCTTAAGGCCTGGGCACAAGTGCGGGCTGGGCTTAAGGCCTGGGCACAAGTGCGGGCTGGGCTTAAGGCCTGGGCACAAGTGCGGGCTGGGCTTAAGGCCTGGGCACAAGTGCGGGCTGGGCTTAAGGCCTGGGCACAAGTGCGGGCTGGGCTTAAGGCCTGGGCACAAGTGCGGGCTGGGCTTAAGGCCTGGGCACAAGTGCGGGCTGGGCTTAAGGCCTGGGCACAAGTGCGGGCTGGGCTTTAGGCCGGGGCACAAGTGCGGGCTAGGCTAAAGGCCGGGGCACAAGTGCGGGCTAGGCTAAAGGCCTGGGCACAAGTGCGGGCTAGGCTTAAGGCCGGGGCACAAGTGCGGGCTAGGCTTAAGGCCGGGGCACAAGTGCGGGCTAGGCTTAAGGCCGGGGCACAAGTGCGGGCTAGGCTTAAGGCCGGGGCACAAGTGCGGGCTAGGCTGAAGGCCGGGGCACAAGTGCGGGCTAGGCTGAAGGCCGGGACACAAGTGCGGGCTAGGCTTAAGGCCGGGGCACAAGTGCGGGCTAGGCTTAAGGCCGGGGCACAAGTGCGGGCTAGGCTTAAGGCCGGGGCACAAGTGCGGGCTAGGCTTAAGGCCGGGGCACAAGTGCGGGCTAGGCTTAAGGCCGGGGCACAAGTGCGGGCTAGGCTTAAGGCCTGGGCACAAGTGCGGGCTAGGCTTAAGGCCTGGGCACAAGTGCGGGCTAGGCTTAAGGCCTGGGCACAATTGCGGGCTAGGCTTAAGGCTTGGGCACAAGTGCGGGCTAGGCTTAAGGCCTGAGCACAAGTGCGGGCTTGGCTTAAGTCCGTGGCACAAGTGCGGGCTAGGCTTAAGGCCGGGGGCACAAGTGCGGGCTAGGCTTAAGGCCGGGGCACAAGTGCGGGCTAGGCTTAAGGCCGGGGCACAAGTGCGGGCTAGGCTTAAGGCCTGGGCACAAGTGCGGGCTAGGCTTAAGGCCTGGGCACAAGTGCGGGCTAGGCTTCAGGCCGATGCACAAGTGCGGGCTAGGCTTAAGGCCTGGGCACAAGTGCGGGCTAGGCTTCAGGCCGATGCACAAGTGCGGGCTAGGTTTAAGGCCTGGGCACAAGTGCGGGCTAGGCTTAAGGCCTGGGCACAAGTGCGGGCTAGGCTTAAGGCCTGGGCACAAGTGCGGGCTAGGCTTAAGGCCTGGGCACAAGTGCGGGCTAGGCTTAAGGCCTGGGCACAAGTGCGGGCTAGGCTTAAGGCCTGGGCACAAGTGCGGGCTAGGCTTAATCCCGGGGCACAAGTGCGGGCTAGGCTTAAGGCCTGGGCACAAGTGCGGGCTAGGCTTAAGGCCTGGGCACAAGTGCGGGCTAGGCTTAAGGCCTGGGCACAAGTGCGGGCTAGGCTTAAGGCCTGGGCACAAGTGCGGGCTACGCTTAAGGCCGGGGGCACAAGTGCGGGCTAGGCTTAAGGCCGGGGGCACAAGTGCGGGCTAGGCATAAGGCCTGGGCACAAGTGCGGGCTAGGCTTAAGGCCGATGCACAAGTGCGGGCTAGGCTTAAGGCCGGGGCACAAGTGCGGGCTAGGTTTAAGGCCTGGGCACAAGTGCGGGCTAGGCTTAAGGCCTGGGCACAAGTGCGGGCTAGGCTTAAGGCCTGAGCACAAGTGCGGGCTAGGCTTAAGGCCGGGGCACAAGTGCGGGCTAGGCCTAAGGCCGGGGCACAAGTGCGGGCTAGGCTTAAGGCCTGGGCACAAGTGCGGGCTACGCTTAAGGCCGGGGGCACAAGTGCGGGCTAGGCTTAAGGCCGGGGGCACAAGTGCGGGCTAGGCATAAGGCCTGGGCACAAGTGCGGGCTAGGCTTAAGGCCGATGCACAAGTGCGGGCTAGGCTTAAGGCCGGGGCACAAGTGCGGGCTAGGTTTAAGGCCTGGGCACAAGTGCGGGCTAGGCTTAAGGCCTGGGCACAAGTGCGGGCTAGGCTTAAGGCCTGAGCACAAGTGCGGGCTAGGCTTAAGGCCGGGGCACAAGTGCGGGCTGGGCTTAAGGTCGGGGCACAAGTGCGGGCTGGGCTTAAGTTCGGGGCACAAGTGCGGGCTAGGCTTAAGGCCGGGGCACAAGTGCGGGCTAGGCTTAAGGCCGGGGCACAAGTGCGGGCTAGGCTTAAGGCCGGGGCACAAGTGCGGGCTAGGCTTAAGGCCGGGGCACAAGTGCGGGCTAGGCTTAAGGCCGGGGCACAAGTGCGGGCTAGGCTTAAGGCCGGGGCACAAGTGCGGGCTAGGCTTAAGGCCGGGGCACAAGTGCGGGCTAGGCTTAAGGCCGGGGCACAAGTGCGGGCTAGGCTTAAGGCCGGGGCACAAGTGCGGGCTAGGCTTAAGGCCGGGGCACAAGTGCGGGCTAGGCTTAAGGCCGGGGCACAAGTGCGGGCTAGGCTTAAGGCCGGGGCACAAGTGCGGGCTAGGCTTAAGGCCGGGGCACAAGTGCAGTGCTGGCTAGGATCAAGGCAGGGGGCACAAGTGCTGGCTAGGCTTAAGGCATGGGCACAAGTGCCAGCTAGGCTTAAGGCCTGGGCACAAGTGCAGGCTAGGCTTAAGGCCTGGGCACAAGTGCAGTGCTGGCTAGGATCAAGGCAAGGGGGCACAAGTGCTGGCTAGGCTTAAGGCATGGGCACAAGTGCTGGCTAGGCTTAAGGCATACAGCTAACTCTTTGCACTCTTTGCATAAAGGGTTAGGCACCCATAGGGGTGAAGAGCTAGCTTTCACCCCTCTACTCTGTACTTGGACATTTAGGACTAGATCCTTTGTTGTACAGTGCGGAGCCTCTCCATAACCCCATGCTCCAAGCGACCAGGCACTTCTTGTCTGTCCTCCGTAAATGGGTAATGCCTTCTTCCCCAATTACAGTCGTGCATGTGCATTCAGACGGGACAAGAGCGAAGAGCATAAAGCTGGCCCTATGTGCATAACCAACATGAAGCTGAAGACAAAAACAAACAAACAAGCATACAAGGGGCTCAAAAGTGCGGGCTGGGCTTAAGGCCTGGGCACAAGTGGGGGCTGGGCTTAAGGCCTGGGCACAAGTGCGGGCTGGGCTTAAGGCCTGGGCACAAGTGCGGGCTGGGCTTAAGGCCTGGGCACAAGTGCGGGCTGGGCTTAAGGCCTGGGCACAAGTGCGGGCTGGGCTTAAGGCCTGGGCACAAGTGCGGGCTGGGCTTAAGGCCTGGGCACAAGTGCGGGCTGGGCTTAAGGCCTGGGCACAAGTGCGGGCTGGGCTTAAGGCCTCGGCACAAGTGCGGGCTGGGCTTAAGGCCTGGGCACAAGTGCGGGCTGGGCTTAAGGCCTGGGCACAAGTGCGGGCTGGGCTTAAGGCCTGGGCACAAGTGCGGGCTGGGCTTAAGGCCTGGGCACAAGTGCGGGCTGGGCTTAAGGCCTGGGCACAAGTGCGGGCTGGGCTTTAGGCCGGGGCACAAGTGCGGGCTAGGCTAAAGGCCGGGGCACAAGTGCGGGCTAGGCTTAAGGCCGGGGCACAAGTGCGGGCTAGGCTTAAGGCCGGGGCACAAGTGCGGGCTAGGCTTAAGGCCGGGGCACAAGTGCGGGCTAGGCTTAAGGCCGGGGCACAAGTGCGGGCTAGGCTTAAGGCCGGGGCACAAGTGCGGGCTAGGCTTAAGGCCGGGGCACAAGTGCGGGCTTGGCTTAAGGCCGGGGCACAAGTGCGGGCTAGGCTTAAGGCCGGGAGACAAGTGCGGGCTGGGCTTAAGGCCGCGGCACAAGTGCGGGCTGGGCTTAAGGCCGGGGCACAAGTGCGGGCTGGGCTTAAGGCCGGGGCACAAGTGCGGGCTGGGCTTAAGGCCTGGGCACAAGTGCGGGCTGGGCTTAAGGCCTGGGCACAAGTGCGGGCTGGGCTTAAGGCCTGGGCACAAGTGCGGGCTGGGCTTAAGGCCTGGGCACAAGTGCGGGCTGGGCTTAAAGCCTGGGCACAAGTGCGGGCTGGGCTTAAGGCCTCAGCACAAGTGCGGGCTGGGCTTAAGGCCTGGGCACAAATGCGGGCTGGGCTTAAGGCCTGGGCACAAGTGCGGGCTGGGCTTAAGGCCTGGGCACAAGTGCGGGCTGGGCTTAAGGCCTGGGCACAAGTGCGGGCTGGGCTTAAGGCCTGGGCACAAGTGCGGGCTGGGCTTAAGGCCTGGGCACAAGTGCGGGCTGGGCTTAAGGCCTGGGCACAAGTGCGGGCTGGGCTTAAGGCCTGGGCACAAGTGCGGGCTGGGCTTAAGGCCTGGGCACAAGTGCGGGCTGGGCTTAAGGCCTGGGCACAAGTGCGGGCTGGGCTTAAGGCCTGGGCACAAGTGCGGGCTGGGCTTTAGGCCGGGGCACAAGTGCGGGCTAGGCTAAAGGCCGGGGCACAAGTGCGGGCTAGGCTAAAGGCCTGGGCACAAGTGCGGGCTAGGCTTAAGGCCGGGGCACAAGTGCGGGCTAGGCTTAAGGCCGGGGCACAAGTGCGGGCTAGGCTTAAGGCCGGGGCACAAGTGCGGGCTAGGCTTAAGGCCGGGGCACAAGTGCGGGCTAGGCTGAAGGCCGGGGCACAAGTGCGGGCTAGGCTGAAGGCCGGGGCACAAGTGCGGGCTAGGCTTAAGGCCGGGGCACAAGTGCGGGCTAGGCTTAAGGCCGGGGCACAAGTGCGGGCTAGGCTTAAGGCCGGGGCACAAGTGCGGGCTAGGCTTAAGGCCGGGGCACAAGTGCGGGCTAGGCTTAAGGCCGGGGCACAAGTGCGGGCTAGGCTTAAGGCCGGGGCACAAGTGCGGGCTAGGCTTAAGGCCGGGGCACAAGTGCGGGCTAGGCTTAAGGCCTGGGCACAAGTGCGGGCTAGGCTTAAGGCCTGGGCACAAGTGCGGGCTAGGCTTAAGGCCTGGGCACAAGTGCGGGCTAGGCTTAAGGCCGGGGGCACAAGTGCGGGCTAGGCTTAAGGCCGGGGGCACAAGTGCGTGCTAGGCATAAGGCCTGGGCACAAGTGCGGGCTAGGCTTAAGGCCGATGCACAAGTGCGGGCTAGGCTTAAGGCCGGGGCACAAGTGCGGGCTAGGTTTAAGGCCTGGGCACAAGTGCGGGCTAGGCTTAAGGCCTGAGCACAAGTGCGGGCTAGGCTTAAGGCCGGGGCACAAGTGCGGGCTGGGCTTAAGGTCGGGGCACAAGTGCGGGCTGGGCTTAAGGTCGGGGCACAAGTGCGGGCTAGGCTTAAGGCCGGGGCACAAGTGCGGGCTAGGCTTAAGGCCGGGGCACAAGTGCGGGCTAGGCTTAAGGCCGGGGCACAAGTGCGGGCTAGGCTTAAGGCCGGGGCACAAGTGCGGGCTAGGCTTAAGGCCGGGGCACAAGTGCGGGCTAGGCTTAAGGCCGGGGCACAAGTGCGGGCTAGGCTTAAGGCCGGGGCACAAGTGCGGGCTAGGCTTAAGGCCGGGGCACAAGTGCGGGCTAGGCTTAAGGCCTGGGCACAAGTGCAGTGCTGGCTAGGATCAAGGCAAGGGGGCACAAGTGCTGGCTAGGCTTAAGGCATGGGCACAAGTGCTGGCTAGGCTTAAGGCATACAGCTAACTCTTTGCACTCTTTGCATAAAGGGTTAGGCACCCATAGGGGTGAAGAGCTAGCTTTCACCCCTCTACTCTGTACTTGGACATTTAGGACTAGATCCTTTGTTGTACAGTGCGGAGCCTCTCCATAACCCCATGCTCCAAGCGACCAGGCACTTCTTGTCTGTCCTCCGTAAATGGGTAATGCCTTCTTCCCCAATTACAGTCGTGCATGTGCATTCAGACGGGACAAGAGCGAAGAGCATAAAGCTGGCCCTATGTGCATAACCAACATGAAGCTGAAGACAAAAACAAACAAACAAGCATACAAGGGGCTCAAAAGTGCGGGCTGGGCTTAAGGCCTGGGCACAAGTGGGGGCTGGGCTTAAGGCCTGGGCACAAGTGCGGGCTGGGCTTAAGGCCTGGGCACAAGTGCGGGCTGGGCTTAAGGCCTGGGCACAAGTGCGGGCTGGGCTTAAGGCCTGGGCACAAGTGCGGGCTGGGCTTAAGGCCTGGGCACAAGTGCGGGCTGGGCTTAAGGCCTGGGCACAAGTGCGGGCTGGGCTTAAGGCCTGGGCACAAGTGCGGGCTGGGCTTAAGGCCTGGGCACAAGTGCGGGCTGGGCTTAAGGCCTGGGCACAAGTGCGGGCTGGGCTTAAGGCCTGGGCACAAGTGCGGGCTGGGCTTAAGGCCTGGGCACAAGTGCGGGCTGGGCTTAAGGCCTGGGCACAAGTGCGGGCTGGGCTTTAGGCCGGGGCACAAGTGCGGGCTAGGCTAAAGGCCGGGGCACAAGTGCGGGCTAGGCTAAAGGCCTGGGCACAAGTGCGGGCTAGGCTTAAGGCCGGGGCACAAGTGCGGGCTAGGCTTAAGGCCGGGGCACAAGTGCGGGCTAGGCTTAAGGCCGGGGCACAAGTGCGGGCTAGGCTTAAGGCCGGGGCACAAGTGCGGGCTAGGCTTAAGGCCGGGGCACAAGTGCGGGCTAGGCTTAAGGCCGGGGCACAAGTGCGGGCTAGGCTTAAGGCCGGGGCACAAGTGCGGGCTAGGCTTAAGGCCGGGGCACAAGTGCGGGCTAGGCTTAAGGCCGGGGCACAAGTGCGGGCTAGGCTTAAGGCCGGGGCACAAGTGCGGGCTAGGCTTAAGGCCGGGGCACAAGTGCGGGCTAGGCTTAAGGCCGGGGCACAAGTGCGGGCTTGGCTTAAGGCCGGGGCACAAGTGCGGGCTGGGCTTAAGGCCGGGAGACAAGTGCGGGCTGGGCTTAAGGCCGCGGCACAAGTGCGGGCTGGGCTTAAGGCCGGGGCACAAGTGCGGGCTGGGCTTAAGGCCGGGGCACAAGTGCGGGCTGGGCTTAAGGCCTGGGCACAAGTGCGGGCTGGGCTTAAGGCCTGGGCACAAGTGCGGGCTGGGCTTAAGGCCTGGGCACAAGTGCGGGCTGGGCTTAAAGCCTGGGCACAAGTGCGGGCTGGGCTTAAGGCCTGGGCACAAGTGCGGGCTGGGCTTAAGGCCTGGGCACAAGTGCGGGCTGGGCTTAAGGCCTGGGCACAAGTGCGGGCTGGGCTTAAGGCCTGGGCACAAGTGCGGGCTGGGCTTAAGGCCTGGGCACAAGTGCGGGCTGGGCTTAAGGCCTGGGCACAAGTGCGGGCTGGGCTTAAGGCCTGGGCACAAGTGCGGGCTGGGCTTAAGGCCTGGGCACAAGTGCGGGCTGGGCTTAAGGCCTGGGCACAAGTGCGGGCTAGGCTTAAGGCCGGGGCACAAGTGCGGGCTAGGCTTAAGGCCGGGGCACAAGTGCGGGCTAGGCTGAAGGCCGGGGCACAAGTGCGGGCTAGGCTGAAGGCCGGGGCACAAGTGCGGGCTAGGCTGAAGGCCGGGGCACAAGTGCGGGCCAGGCTTAAGGCCGGGGCACAAGTGCGGGCTAGGCTTAAGGCCGGGGCACAAGTGCGGGCTAGGCTTAAGGCCGGGGCACAAGTGCGGGCTAGGCTTAAGGCCGGGGCACAAGTGCGGGCTAGGCTTAAGGCCGGGGCACAAGTGCGGGCTAGGCTTAAGGCCTGGGCACAAGTGCGGGCTAGGCTTAAGGCCTGGGCACAAGTGCGGGCTAGGCTTAAGGCCTGGGCACAAGTGCGGGCTAGGCTTAAGGCTTGGGCACAAGTGCGGGCTAGGCTTAAGGCCTGAGCACAAGTGCGGGCTTGGCTTAAGTCCGTGGCACAAGTGCGGGCTAGGCTTAAGGCCGGGGGCACAAGTGCGGGCAAGCCTAGGCCGCGGCACAAGTGCGGGCTAGGCTTAAGGCCGGGGCACAAGTGCGGGCTAGGCTTAAGGCCTGGGCACAAGTGCGGGCTAGGCTTAAGGCCTGGGCACAAGTGCGGGCTAGGCTTAAGGCCTGGGCACAAGTGCGGGCTAGGCTTCAGGCCGATGCACAAGTGCGGGCTAGGTTTAAGGCCTGGGCACAAGTGCGGGCTAGGCTTAAAGCCTGGGCACAAGTGCGGGCTAGGCTTAAGGCCTGGGCACAAGTGCGGGCTAGGCTTAAGGCCTGGGCACAAGTGCGGGCTAGGCTTAATCCCGGGGCACAAGTGCGGGCTAGGCTTAAGGCCTGGGCACAAGTGCGGGCTAGGCTTAAGGCCTGGGCACAAGTGCGGGCTAGGCTTAAGGCCTGGGCACAAGTGCGGGCTAGGCTTAAGGCCTGGGCACAAGTGCGGGCTACGCTTAAGGCCGGGGGCACAAGTGCGGGCTAGGCTTAAGGCCGGGGGCACAAGTGCGGGCTAGGCATAAGGCCTGGGCACAAGTGCGGGCTAGGCTTAAGGCCGATGCACAAGTGCGGGCTAGGCTTAAGGCCGGGGCACAAGTGCGGGCTAGGTTTAAGGCCTGGGCACAAGTGCGGGCTAGGCTTAAGGCCTGGGCACAAGTGCGGGCTAGGCTTAAGGCCTGGGCACAAGTGCGGGCTAGGCTTAAGGCCTGAGCACAAGTGCGGGCTAGGCTTAAGGCCGGGGCACAAGTGCGGGCTAGGCCTAAGGCCGGGGCACAAGTGCGGGCTAGGCTTAAGGCCTGGGCACAAGTGCGGGCTACGCTTAAGGCCGGGGGCACAAGTGCGGGCTAGGCTTAAGGCCGGGGGCACAAGTGCGGGCTAGGCATAAGGCCTGGGCACAAGTGCGGGCTAGGCTTAAGGCCGATGCACAAGTGCGGGCTAGGCTTAAGGCCGGGGCACAAGTGCGGGCTAGGTTTAAGGCCTGGGCACAAGTGCGGGCTAGGCTTAAGGCCTGGGCACAAGTGCGGGCTAGGCTTAAGGCCTGAGCACAAGTGCGGGCTAGGCTTAAGGCCGGGGCACAAGTGCGGGCTGGGCTTAAGGTCGGGGCACAAGTGCGGGCTGGGCTTAAGGTCGGGGCACAAGTGCGGGCTAGGCTTAAGGCCGGGGCACAAGTGCGGGCTAGGCTTAAGGCCGGGGCACAAGTGCGGGCTAGGCTTAAGGCCGGGGCACAAGTGCGGGCTAGGCTTAAGGCCGGGGCACAAGTGCGGGCTAGGCTTAAGGCCGGGGCACAAGTGCGGGCTAGGCTTAAGGCCGGGGCACAAGTGCGGGCTAGGCTTAAGGCCGGGGCACAAGTGCGGGCTAGGCTTAAGGCCGGGGCACAAGTGCGGGCTAGGCTTAAGGCCGGGGCACAAGTGCGGGCTGGGCTTAAGGCCGGGGCACAAGTGCGGGCTAGGCTTAAGGCCGGGGCACAAGTGCGGGCTAGGCTTAAGGCCGGGGCACAAGTGCGGGCTAGGCTTAAGGCCGGGGCACAAGTGCAGTGCTGGCTAGGATCAAGGCAGGGGGCACAAGTGCTGGCTAGGCTTAAGGCATGGGCACAAGTGCCAGCTAGGCTTAAGGCCTGGGCACAAGTGCAGGCTAGGCTTAAGGCCTGGGCACAAGTGCAGTGCTGGCTAGGATCAAGGCAAGGGGGCACAAGTGCTGGCTAGGCTTAAGGCATGGGCACAAGTGCTGGCTAGGCTTAAGGCATACAGCTAACTCTTTGCACTCTTTGCATAAAGGGTTAGGCACCCATAGGGGTGAAGAGCTAGCTTTCACCCCTCTACTCTGTACTTGGACATTTAGGACTAGATCCTTTGTTGTACAGTGCGGAGCCTCTCCATAACCCCATGCTCCAAGCGACCAGGCACTTCTTGTCTGTCCTCCGTAAATGGGTAATGCCTTCTTCCCCAATTACAGTCGTGCATGTGCATTCAGACGGGACAAGAGCGAAGAGCATAAAGCTGGCCCTATGTGCATAACCAACATGAAGCTGAAGACAAAAACAAACAAACAAGCATACAAGGGGCTCAAAAGTGCGGGCTGGGCTTAAGGCCTGGGCACAAGTGGGGGCTGGGCTTAAGGCCTGGGCACAAGTGCGGGCTGGGCTTAAGGCCTGGGCACAAGTGCGGGCTAGGTTTAAGGCCTGGGCACAAGTGCGGGCTAGGCTTAAGGCCTGGGCACAAGTGCGGGCTAGGCTTAAGGCCTGGGCACAAGTGCGGGCTAGGCTTAAGGCCTGGGCACAAGTGCGGGCTAGGCTTAAGGCCTGGGCACAAGTGCGGGCTAGGCTTAAGGCCTGGGCACAAGTGCGGGCTAGGCTTAATCCCGGGGCACAAGTGCGGGCTAGGCTTAAGGCCTGGGCACAAGTGCGGGCTAGGCTTAAGGCCTGGGCACAAGTGCGGGCTAGGCTTAAGGCCTGGGCACAAGTGCGGGCTACGCTTAAGGCCGGGGGCACAAGTGCGGGCTAGGCTTAAGGCCGGGGGCACAAGTGCGGGCTAGGCATAAGGCCTGGGCACAAGTGCGGGCTAGGCTTAAGGCCGATGCACAAGTGCGGGCTAGGCTTAAGGCCGGGGCACAAGTGCGGGCTAGGTTTAAGGCCTGGGCACAAGTGCGGGCTAGGCTTAAGGCCTGGGCACAAGTGCGGGCTAGGCTTAAGGCCTGGGCACAAGTGCGGGCTAGGCTTAAGGCCTGGGCACAAGTGCGGGCTAGGCTTAAGGCCGGGGCACAAGTGCGGGCTAGGCTTAAGGCCGGGGCACAAGTGCGGGCTAGGCCTAAGGCCGGGGCACAAGTGCGGGCTAGGCTTAAGGCCTGGGCACAAGTGCGGGCTACGCTTAAGGCCGGGGGCACAAGTGCGGGCTAGGCTTAAGGCCGGGGGCACAAGTGCGGGCTAGGCATAAGGCCTGGGCACAAGTGCGGGCTAGGCTTAAGGCCGATGCACAAGTGCGGGCTAGGCTTAAGGCCGGGGCACAAGTGCGGGCTAGGTTTAAGGCCTGGGCACAAGTGCGGGCTAGGCTTAAGGCCTGGGCACAAGTGCAGGCTAGGCTTAAGGCCTGAGCACAAGTGCGGGCTAGGCTTAAGGCCGGGGCACAAGTGCGGGCTGGGCTTAAGGTCGGGGCACAAGTGCGGGCTAGGCTTAAGGCCGGGGCACAAGTGCGGGCTAGGCTTAAGGCCGGGGCACAAGTGCGGGCTAGGCTTAAGGCCGGGGCACAAGTGCGGGCTAGGCTTAAGGCCGGGGCACAAGTGCGGGCTAGGCTTAAGGCCGGGGCACAAGTGCGGGCTAGGCTTAAGGCCGGGGCACAAGTGCGGGCTAGGCTTAAGGCCGGGGCACAAGTGCGGGCTAGGCTTAAGGCCGGGGCACAAGTGCGGGCTAGGCTTAAGGCCGGGGCACAAGTGCGGGCTAGGCTTAAGGCCGGGGCACAAGTGCGGGCTAGGCTTAAGGCCGGGGCACAAGTGCGGGCTAGGCTTAAGGCCGGGGCACAAGTGCAGTGCTGGCTAGGATCAAGGCAGGGGGCACAAGTGCTGGCTAGGCTTAAGGCATGGGCACAAGTGCCAGCTAGGCTTAAGGCCTGGGCACAAGTGCAGGCTAGGCTTAAGGCCTGGGCACAAGTGCAGTGCTGGCTAGGATCAAGGCAAGGGGGCACAAGTGCTGGCTAGGCTTAAGGCATGGGCACAAGTGCTGGCTAGGCTTAAGGCATACAGCTAACTCTTTGCACTCTTTGCATAAAGGGTTAGGCACCCATAGGGGTGAAGAGCTAGCTTTCACCCCTCTACTCTGTACTTGGACATTTAGGACTAGATCCTTTGTTGTACAGTGCGGAGCCTCTCCATAACCCCATGCTCCAAGCGACCAGGCACTTCTTGTCTGTCCTCCGTAAATGGGTAATGCCTTCTTCCCCAATTACAGTCGTGCATGTGCATTCAGACGGGACAAGAGCGAAGAGCATAAAGCTGGCCCTATGTGCATAACCAACATGAAGCTGAAGACAAAAACAAACAAACAAGCATACAAGGGGCTCAAAAGTGCGGGCTGGGCTTAAGGCCTGGGCACAAGTGGGGGCTGGGCTTAAGGCCTGGGCACAAGTGCGGGCTGGGCTTAAGGCCTGGGCACAAGTGCGGGCTGGGCTTAAGGCCTGGGCACAAGTGCGGGCTGGGCTTAAGGCCTGGGCACAAGTGCGGGCTGGGCTTAAGGCCTGGGCACAAGTGCGGGCTGGGCTTAAGGCCTGGGCACAAGTGCGGGCTGGGCTTAAGGCCTCGGCACAAGTGCGGGCTGGGCTTAAGGCCTGGGCACAAGTGCGGGCTGGGCTTAAGGCCTGGGCACAAGTGCGGGCTGGGCTTAAGGCCTGGGCACAAGTGCGGGCTGGGCTTAAGGCCTGGGCACAAGTGCGGGCTGGGCTTAAGGCCTGGGCACAAGTGCGGGCTGGGCTTAAGGCCTGGGCACAAGTGCGGGCTGGGCTTTAGGCCGGGGCACAAGTGCGGGCTAGGCTAAAGGCCGGGGCACAAGTGCGGGCTAGGCTAAAGGCCTGGGCACAAGTGCGGGCTAGGCTTAAGGCCGGGGCACAAGTGCGGGCTAGGCTTAAGGCCGGGGCACAAGTGCGGGCTAGGCTTAAGGCCGGGGCACAAGTGCGGGCTAGGCTTAAGGCCGGGGCACAAGTGCGGGCTAGGCTTAAGGCCGGGGCACAAGTGCGGGCTAGGCTTAAGGCCGGGGCACAAGTGCGAGCTAGGCTTAAGGCCGGGGCACAAGTGCGGGCTAGGTTTAAGGCCTGGGCACAAGTGCGGGCTAGGCTTAAGGCCTGGGCACAAGTGCGGGCTAGGCTTAAGGCCTGGGCACAAGTGCGGGCTAGGCTTAAGGCCTGGGCACAAGTGCGGGCTAGGCTAAAGGCCTGGGCACAAGTGCGGGCTAGGCTTAAGGCCGGGGCACAAGTGCGGGCTAGGCTTAAGGCCGGGGCACAAGTGCGGGCTAGGCTTAAGGCCGGGGCACAAGTGCGGGCTAGGCTTAAGGCCGGGGCACAAGTGCGGGCTAGGCTTAAGGCCGGGGCACAAGTGCGGGCTAGGCTTAAGGCCGGGGCACAAGTGCGGGCTAGGCTTAAGGCCGGGGCACAAGTTCGGGCTAGGCTTAAGGCCGGGGCACAAGTGCGGGCTAGGCTTAAGGCCGGGGCACAAGTGCGGGCTAGGCTTAAGGCCGGGGCACAAGTGCGGGCTAGGCTTAAGGCCGGGGCACAAGTGCGGGCTTGGCTTAAGGCCGGGGCACAAGTGCGGGCTGGGCTTAAGGCCGGGAGACAAGTGCGGGCTGGGCTTAAGGCCGCGGCACAAGTGCGGGCTGGGCTTAAGGCCGGGGCACAAGTGCGGGCTGGGCTTAAGGCCGGGGCACAAGTGCGGGCTGGGCTTAAGGCCTGGGCACAAGTGCGGGCTGGGCTTAAGGCCTGGGCACAAGTGCGGGCTGGGCTTAAGGCCTGGGCACAAGTGCGGGCTGGGCTTAAGGCCTGGGCACAAGTGCGGGCTGGGCTTAAAGCCTGGGCACAAGTGCGGGCTGGGCTTAAGGCCTCAGCACAAGTGCGGGCTGGGCTTAAGGCCTGGGCACAAGTGCGGGCTGGGCTTAAGGCCTGGGCACAAGTGCGGGCTGGGCTTAAGGCCTGGGCACAAGTGCGGGCTGGGCTTAAGGCCTGGGCACAAGTGCGGGCTGGGCTTAAGGCCTGGGCACAAGTGCGGGCTAGGCTTAAGGCCGGGGCACAAGTGCGGGCTAGGCTTAAGGCCGGGGCACAAGTGCGGGCTAGGCTTAAGGCCGGGGCACAAGTGCGGGCTGGGCTTAAGGCCGGGGCACAAGTGCGGGCTGGGCTTAAGGCCTGGGCACAAGTGCGGGCTGGGCTTAAGGCCTGGGCACAAGTGCGGGCTGGGCTTAAGGCCTGGGCACAAGTGCAGGCTGGGCTTAAAGCCTGGGCACAAGTGCGGGCTGGGCTTAAGGCCTCGGCACAAGTGCGGGCTGGGCTTAAGGCCTGGGCACAAATGCGGGCTGGGCTTAAGGCCTGGGCACAAGTGCGGGCTGGGCTTAAGGCCTGGGCACAAGTGCGGGCTGGGCTTAAGGCCTGGGCACAAGTGCGGGCTGGGCTTAAGGCCTGGGCACAAGTGCGGGCTGGGCTTAAGGCCTGGGCACAAGTGCGGGCTGGGCTTAAGGCCTGGGCACAAGTGCGGGCTGGGCTTAAGGCCTGGGCACAAGTGCGGGCTGGGCTTAAGGCCTGGGCACAAGTGCGGGCTGGGCTTAAGGCCTGGGCACAAGTGCGGGCTGGGCTTTAGGCCGGGGCACAAGTGCGGGCTAGGCTAAAGGCCGGGGCACAAGTGCGGGCTAGGCTAAAGGCCTGGGCACAAGTGCGGGCTAGGCTTAAGGCCGGGGCACAAGTGCGGGCTAGGCTTAAGGCCGGGGCACAAGTGCGGGCTAGGCTTAAGGCCGGGGCACAAGTGCGGGCTAGGCTTAAGGCCGGGGCACAAGTGCGGGCTAGGCTGAAGGCCGGGGCACAAGTGCGGGCTAGGCTGAAGGCCGGGGCACAAGTGCGGGCTAGGCTTAAGGCCGGGGCACAAGTGCGGGCTAGGCTTAAAGCCGGGGCACAAGTGCGGGCTAGGCTTAAGGCCGGGGCACAAGTGCGGGCTAGGCTTAAGGCCGGGGCACAAGTGCGGGCTAGGCTTAAGGCCGGGGCACAAGTGCGGGCTAGGCTTAAGGCCTGGGCACAAGTGCGGGCTAGGCTTAAGGCCTGGGCACAAGTGCGGGCTAGGCTTAAGGCCTGGGCACAAGTGCGGGCTAGGCTTAAGGCCGGGGGCACAAGTGCGGGCTAGGCTTAAGGCCGGGGGCACAAGTGCGTGCTAGGCATAAGGCCTGGGCACAAGTGCGGGCTAGGCTTAAGGCCGATGCACAAGTGCGGGCTAGGCTTAAGGCCGGGGCACAAGTGCGGGCTAGGTTTAAGGCCTGGGCACAAGTGCGGGCTAGGCTTAAGGCCTGAGCACAAGTGCGGGCTAGGCTTAAGGCCGGGGCACAAGTGCGGGCTGGGCTTAAGGTCGGGGCACAAGTGCGGGCTGGGCTTAAGGTCGGGGCACAAGTGCGGGCTAGGCTTAAGGCCGGGGCACAAGTGCGGGCTAGGCTTAAGGCCGGGGCACAAGTGCGGGCTAGGCTTAAGGCCGGGGCACAAGTGCGGGCTAGGCTTAAGGCCGGGGGCACAAGTGCGGGCTAGGCATAAGGCCTGGGCACAAGTGCGGGCTAGGCTTAAGGCCGATGCACAAGTGCGGGCTAGGCTTAAGGCCGGGGCACAAGTGCGGGCTAGGTTTAAGGCCTGGGCACAAGTGCGGGCTAGGCTTAAGGCCTGGGCACAAGTGCGGGCTAGGCTTAAGGCCTGGGCACAAGTGCGGGCTAGGCTTAAGGCCTGAGCACAAGTGCGGGCTAGGCTTAAGGCCGGGGCACAAGTGCGGGCTAGGCCTAAGGCCGGGGCACAAGTGCGGGCTAGGCTTAAGGCCTGGGCACAAGTGCGGGCTACGCTTAAGGCCGGGGGCACAAGTGCGGGCTAGGCTTAAGGCCGGGGGCACAAGTGCGGGCTAGGCATAAGGCCTGGGCACAAGTGCGGGCTAGGCTTAAGGCCGATGCACAAGTGCGGGCTAGGCTTAAGGCCGGGGCACAAGTGCGGGCTAGGTTTAAGGCCTGGGCACAAGTGCGGGCTAGGCTTAAGGCCTGGGCACAAGTGCGGGCTAGGCTTAAGGCCTGAGCACAAGTGCGGGCTAGGCTTAAGGCCGGGGCACAAGTGCGGGCTGGGCTTAAGGTCGGGGCACAAGTGCGGGCTGGGCTTAAGGTCGGGGCACAAGTGCGGGCTAGGCTTAAGGCCGGGGCACAAGTGCGGGCTAGGCTTAAGGCCGGGGCACAAGTGCGGGCTAGGCTTAAGGCCGGGGCACAAGTGCGGGCTAGGCTTAAGGCCGGGGCACAAGTGCGGGCTAGGCTTAAGGCCGGGGCACAAGTGCGGGCTAGGCTTAAGGCCGGGGCACAAGTGCGGGCTAGGCTTAAGGCCGGGGCACAAGTGCGGGCTAGGCTTAAGGCCGGGGCACAAGTGCGGGCTAGGCTTAAGGCCGGGGCACAAGTGCGGGCTGGGCTTAAGGCCGGGGCACAAGTGCGGGCTAGGCTTAAGGCCGGGGCACAAGTGCGGGCTAGGCTTAAGGCCGGGGCACAAGTGCGGGCTAGGCTTAAGGCCGGGGCACAAGTGCAGTGCTGGCTAGGATCAAGGCAGGGGGCACAAGTGCTGGCTAGGCTTAAGGCATGGGCACAAGTGCCAGCTAGGCTTAAGGCCTGGGCACAAGTGCAGGCTAGGCTTAAGGCCTGGGCACAAGTGCAGTGCTGGCTAGGATCAAGGCAAGGGGGCACAAGTGCTGGCTAGGCTTAAGGCATGGGCACAAGTGCTGGCTAGGCTTAAGGCATACAGCTAACTCTTTGCACTCTTTGCATAAAGGGTTAGGCACCCATAGGGGTGAAGAGCTAGCTTTCACCCCTCTACTCTGTACTTGGACATTTAGGACTAGATCCTTTGTTGTACAGTGCGGAGCCTCTCCATAACCCCATGCTCCAAGCGACCAGGCACTTCTTGTCTGTCCTCCGTAAATGGGTAATGCCTTCTTCCCCAATTACAGTCGTGCATGTGCATTCAGACGGGACAAGAGCGAAGAGCATAAAGCTGGCCCTATGTGCATAACCAACATGAAGCTGAAGACAAAAACAAACAAACAAGCATACAAGGGGCTCAAAAGTGCGGGCTGGGCTTAAGGCCTGGGCACAAGTGGGGGCTGGGCTTAAGGCCTGGGCACAAGTGCGGGCTGGGCTTAAGGCCTGGGCACAAGTGCGGGCTAGGTTTAAGGCCTGGGCACAAGTGCGGGCTAGGCTTAAGGCCTGGGCACAAGTGCGGGCTAGGCTTAAGGCCTGGGCACAAGTGCGGGCTAGGCTTAAGGCCTGGGCACAAGTGCGGGCTAGGCTTAAGGCCTGGGCACAAGTGCGGGCTAGGCTTAAGGCCTGGGCACAAGTGCGGGCTAGGCTTAATCCCGGGGCACAAGTGCGGGCTAGGCTTAAGGCCTGGGCACAAGTGCGGGCTAGGCTTAAGGCCTGGGCACAAGTGCGGGCTAGGCTTAAGGCCTGGGCACAAGTGCGGGCTACGCTTAAGGCCGGGGGCACAAGTGCGGGCTAGGCTTAAGGCCGGGGGCACAAGTGCGGGCTAGGCATAAGGCCTGGGCACAAGTGCGGGCTAGGCTTAAGGCCGATGCACAAGTGCGGGCTAGGCTTAAGGCCGGGGCACAAGTGCGGGCTAGGTTTAAGGCCTGGGCACAAGTGCGGGCTAGGCTTAAGGCCTGGGCACAAGTGCGGGCTAGGCTTAAGGCCTGGGCACAAGTGCGGGCTAGGCTTAAGGCCTGGGCACAAGTGCGGGCTAGGCTTAAGGCCGGGGCACAAGTGCGGGCTAGGCTTAAGGCCGGGGCACAAGTGCGGGCTAGGCCTAAGGCCGGGGCACAAGTGCGGGCTAGGCTTAAGGCCTGGGCACAAGTGCGGGCTACGCTTAAGGCCGGGGGCACAAGTGCGGGCTAGGCTTAAGGCCGGGGGCACAAGTGCGGGCTAGGCATAAGGCCTGGGCACAAGTGCGGGCTAGGCTTAAGGCCGATGCACAAGTGCGGGCTAGGCTTAAGGCCGGGGCACAAGTGCGGGCTAGGTTTAAGGCCTGGGCACAAGTGCGGGCTAGGCTTAAGGCCTGGGCACAAGTGCAGGCTAGGCTTAAGGCCTGAGCACAAGTGCGGGCTAGGCTTAAGGCCGGGGCACAAGTGCGGGCTGGGCTTAAGGTCGGGGCACAAGTGCGGGCTAGGCTTAAGGCCGGGGCACAAGTGCGGGCTAGGCTTAAGGCCGGGGCACAAGTGCGGGCTAGGCTTAAGGCCGGGGCACAAGTGCGGGCTAGGCTTAAGGCCGGGGCACAAGTGCGGGCTAGGCTTAAGGCCGGGGCACAAGTGCGGGCTAGGCTTAAGGCCGGGGCACAAGTGCGGGCTAGGCTTAAGGCCGGGGCACAAGTGCGGGCTAGGCTTAAGGCCGGGGCACAAGTGCGGGCTAGGCTTAAGGCCGGGGCACAAGTGCGGGCTAGGCTTAAGGCCGGGGCACAAGTGCGGGCTAGGCTTAAGGCCGGGGCACAAGTGCGGGCTAGGCTTAAGGCCGGGGCACAAGTGCAGTGCTGGCTAGGATCAAGGCAGGGGGCACAAGTGCTGGCTAGGCTTAAGGCATGGGCACAAGTGCCAGCTAGGCTTAAGGCCTGGGCACAAGTGCAGGCTAGGCTTAAGGCCTGGGCACAAGTGCAGTGCTGGCTAGGATCAAGGCAAGGGGGCACAAGTGCTGGCTAGGCTTAAGGCATGGGCACAAGTGCTGGCTAGGCTTAAGGCATACAGCTAACTCTTTGCACTCTTTGCATAAAGGGTTAGGCACCCATAGGGGTGAAGAGCTAGCTTTCACCCCTCTACTCTGTACTTGGACATTTAGGACTAGATCCTTTGTTGTACAGTGCGGAGCCTCTCCATAACCCCATGCTCCAAGCGACCAGGCACTTCTTGTCTGTCCTCCGTAAATGGGTAATGCCTTCTTCCCCAATTACAGTCGTGCATGTGCATTCAGACGGGACAAGAGCGAAGAGCATAAAGCTGGCCCTATGTGCATAACCAACATGAAGCTGAAGACAAAAACAAACAAACAAGCATACAAGGGGCTCAAAAGTGCGGGCTGGGCTTAAGGCCTGGGCACAAGTGGGGGCTGGGCTTAAGGCCTGGGCACAAGTGCGGGCTGGGCTTAAGGCCTGGGCACAAGTGCGGGCTGGGCTTAAGGCCTGGGCACAAGTGCGGGCTGGGCTTAAGGCCTGGGCACAAGTGCGGGCTGGGCTTAAGGCCTGGGCACAAGTGCGGGCTGGGCTTAAGGCCTGGGCACAAGTGCGGGCTGGGCTTAAGGCCTCGGCACAAGTGCGGGCTGGGCTTAAGGCCTGGGCACAAGTGCGGGCTGGGCTTAAGGCCTGGGCACAAGTGCGGGCTGGGCTTAAGGCCTGGGCACAAGTGCGGGCTGGGCTTAAGGCCTGGGCACAAGTGCGGGCTGGGCTTAAGGCCTGGGCACAAGTGCGGGCTGGGCTTAAGGCCTGGGCACAAGTGCGGGCTGGGCTTTAGGCCGGGGCACAAGTGCGGGCTAGGCTAAAGGCCGGGGCACAAGTGCGGGCTAGGCTAAAGGCCTGGGCACAAGTGCGGGCTAGGCTTAAGGCCGGGGCACAAGTGCGGGCTAGGCTTAAGGCCGGGGCACAAGTGCGGGCTAGGCTTAAGGCCGGGGCACAAGTGCGGGCTAGGCTTAAGGCCGGGGCACAAGTGCGGGCTAGGCTTAAGGCCGGGGCACAAGTGCGGGCTAGGCTTAAGGCCGGGGCACAAGTGCGAGCTAGGCTTAAGGCCGGGGCACAAGTGCGGGCTAGGTTTAAGGCCTGGGCACAAGTGCGGGCTAGGCTTAAGGCCTGGGCACAAGTGCGGGCTAGGCTTAAGGCCTGGGCACAAGTGCGGGCTAGGCTTAAGGCCTGGGCACAAGTGCGGGCTAGGCTAAAGGCCTGGGCACAAGTGCGGGCTAGGCTTAAGGCCGGGGCACAAGTGCGGGCTAGGCTTAAGGCCGGGGCACAAGTGCGGGCTAGGCTTAAGGCCGGGGCACAAGTGCGGGCTAGGCTTAAGGCCGGGGCACAAGTGCGGGCTAGGCTTAAGGCCGGGGCACAAGTGCGGGCTAGGCTTAAGGCCGGGGCACAAGTGCGGGCTAGGCTTAAGGCCGGGGCACAAGTTCGGGCTAGGCTTAAGGCCGGGGCACAAGTGCGGGCTAGGCTTAAGGCCGGGGCACAAGTGCGGGCTAGGCTTAAGGCCGGGGCACAAGTGCGGGCTAGGCTTAAGGCCGGGGCACAAGTGCGGGCTTGGCTTAAGGCCGGGGCACAAGTGCGGGCTGGGCTTAAGGCCGGGAGACAAGTGCGGGCTGGGCTTAAGGCCGCGGCACAAGTGCGGGCTGGGCTTAAGGCCGGGGCACAAGTGCGGGCTGGGCTTAAGGCCGGGGCACAAGTGCGGGCTGGGCTTAAGGCCTGGGCACAAGTGCGGGCTGGGCTTAAGGCCTGGGCACAAGTGCGGGCTGGGCTTAAGGCCTGGGCACAAGTGCGGGCTGGGCTTAAGGCCTGGGCACAAGTGCGGGCTGGGCTTAAAGCCTGGGCACAAGTGCGGGCTGGGCTTAAGGCCTCAGCACAAGTGCGGGCTGGGCTTAAGGCCTGGGCACAAGTGCGGGCTGGGCTTAAGGCCTGGGCACAAGTGCGGGCTGGGCTTAAGGCCTGGGCACAAGTGCGGGCTGGGCTTAAGGCCTGGGCACAAGTGCGGGCTGGGCTTAAGGCCTGGGCACAAGTGCGGGCTAGGCTTAAGGCCGGGGCACAAGTGCGGGCTAGGCTTAAGGCCGGGGCACAAGTGCGGGCTAGGCTTAAGGCCGGGGCACAAGTGCGGGCTGGGCTTAAGGCCGGGGCACAAGTGCGGGCTGGGCTTAAGGCCTGGGCACAAGTGCGGGCTGGGCTTAAGGCCTGGGCACAAGTGCGGGCTGGGCTTAAGGCCTGGGCACAAGTGCAGGCTGGGCTTAAAGCCTGGGCACAAGTGCGGGCTGGGCTTAAGGCCTCGGCACAAGTGCGGGCTGGGCTTAAGGCCTGGGCACAAATGCGGGCTGGGCTTAAGGCCTGGGCACAAGTGCGGGCTGGGCTTAAGGCCTGGGCACAAGTGCGGGCTGGGCTTAAGGCCTGGGCACAAGTGCGGGCTGGGCTTAAGGCCTGGGCACAAGTGCGGGCTGGGCTTAAGGCCTGGGCACAAGTGCGGGCTGGGCTTAAGGCCTGGGCACAAGTGCGGGCTGGGCTTAAGGCCTGGGCACAAGTGCGGGCTGGGCTTAAGGCCTGGGCACAAGTGCGGGCTGGGCTTAAGGCCTGGGCACAAGTGCGGGCTGGGCTTTAGGCCGGGGCACAAGTGCGGGCTAGGCTAAAGGCCGGGGCACAAGTGCGGGCTAGGCTAAAGGCCTGGGCACAAGTGCGGGCTAGGCTTAAGGCCGGGGCACAAGTGCGGGCTAGGCTTAAGGCCGGGGCACAAGTGCGGGCTAGGCTTAAGGCCGGGGCACAAGTGCGGGCTAGGCTTAAGGCCGGGGCACAAGTGCGGGCTAGGCTGAAGGCCGGGGCACAAGTGCGGGCTAGGCTGAAGGCCGGGGCACAAGTGCGGGCTAGGCTTAAGGCCGGGGCACAAGTGCGGGCTAGGCTTAAAGCCGGGGCACAAGTGCGGGCTAGGCTTAAGGCCGGGGCACAAGTGCGGGCTAGGCTTAAGGCCGGGGCACAAGTGCGGGCTAGGCTTAAGGCCGGGGCACAAGTGCGGGCTAGGCTTAAGGCCTGGGCACAAGTGCGGGCTAGGCTTAAGGCCTGGGCACAAGTGCGGGCTAGGCTTAAGGCCTGGGCACAAGTGCGGGCTAGGCTTAAGGCCGGGGGCACAAGTGCGGGCTAGGCTTAAGGCCGGGGGCACAAGTGCGTGCTAGGCATAAGGCCTGGGCACAAGTGCGGGCTAGGCTTAAGGCCGATGCACAAGTGCGGGCTAGGCTTAAGGCCGGGGCACAAGTGCGGGCTAGGTTTAAGGCCTGGGCACAAGTGCGGGCTAGGCTTAAGGCCTGAGCACAAGTGCGGGCTAGGCTTAAGGCCGGGGCACAAGTGCGGGCTGGGCTTAAGGTCGGGGCACAAGTGCGGGCTGGGCTTAAGGTCGGGGCACAAGTGCGGGCTAGGCTTAAGGCCGGGGCACAAGTGCGGGCTAGGCTTAAGGCCGGGGCACAAGTGCGGGCTAGGCTTAAGGCCGGGGCACAAGTGCGGGCTAGGCTTAAGGCCGGGGCACAAGTGCGGGCTAGGCTTAAGGCCGGGGCACAAGTGCGGGCTAGGCTTAAGGCCGGGGCACAAGTGCGGGCTAGGCTTAAGGCCGGGGCACAAGTGCGGGCTAGGCTTAAGGCCGGGGCACAAGTGCGGGCTAGGCTTAAGACCGGGGCACAAGTGCGGGCTAGGCTTAAGGCCTGGGCACAAGTGCAGTGCTGGCTAGGATCAAGGCAAGGGGGCACAAGTGCTGGCTAGGCTTAAGGCATGGGCACAAGTGCTGGCTAGGCTTAAGGCATACAGCTAACTCTTTGCACTCTTTGCATAAAGGGTTAGGCACCCATAGGGGTGAAGAGCTAGCTTTCACCCCTCTACTCTGTACTTGGACATTTAGGACTAGATCCTTTGTTGTACAGTGCGGAGCCTCTCCATAACCCCATGCTCCAAGCGACCAGGCACTTCTTGTCTGTCCTCCGTAAATGGGTAATGCCTTCTTCCCCAATTACAGTCGTGCATGTGCATTCAGACGGGACAAGAGCGAAGAGCATAAAGCTGGCCCTATGTGCATAACCAACATGAAGCTGAAGACAAAAACAAACAAACAAGCATACAAGGGGCTCAAAAGTGCGGGCTGGGCTTAAGGCCTGGGCACAAGTGGGGGCTGGGCTTAAGGCCTGGGCACAAGTGCGGGCTGGGCTTAAGGCCTGGGCACAAGTGCGGGCTGGGCTTAAGGCCTGGGCACAAGTGCGGGCTGGGCTTAAGGCCTGGGCACAAGTGCGGGCTGGGCTTAAGGCCTGGGCACAAGTGCGGGCTGGGCTTAAGGCCTGGGCACAAGTGCGGGCTGGGCTTAAGGCCTGGGCACAAGTGCGGGCTGGGCTTAAGGCCTGGGCACAAGTGCGGGCTGGGCTTAAGGCCTGGGCACAAGTGCGGGCTGGGCTTAAGGCCTGGGCACAAGTGCGGGCTGGGCTTAAGGCCTGGGCACAAGTGCGGGCTGGGCTTTAGGCCGGGGCACAAGTGCGGGCTAGGCTAAAGGCCGGGGCACAAGTGCGGGCTAGGCTAAAGGCCTGGGCACAAGTGCGGGCTAGGCTTAAGGCCGGGGCACAAGTGCGGGCTAGGCTTAAGGCCGGGGCACAAGTGCGGGCTAGGCTTAAGGCCGGGGCACAAGTGCGGGCTAGGCTTAAGGCCGGGGCACAAGTGCGGGCTAGGCTTAAGGCCGGGGCACAAGTGCGGGCTAGGCTTAAGGCCGGGGCACAAGTGCGGGCTAGGCTTAAGGCCGGGGCACAAGTGCGGGCTAGGCTTAAGGCCGGGGCACAAGTGCGGGCTAGGCTTAAGGCCGGGGCACAAGTGCGGGCTAGGCTTAAGGCCGGGGCACAAGTGCGGGCTAGGCTTAAGGCCGGGGCACAAGTGCGGGCTAGGCTTAAGGCCGGGGCACAAGTGCGGGCTTGGCTTAAGGCCGGGGCACAAGTGCGGGCTAGGCTTAAGGCCGGGAGACAAGTGCGGGCTGGGCTTAAGGCCGCGGCACAAGTGCGGGCTGGGCTTAAGGCCGGGGCACAAGTGCGGGCTGGGCTTAAGGCCGGGGCACAAGTGCGGGCTGGGCTTAAGGCCTGGGCACAAGTGCGGGCTGGGCTTAAGGCCTGGGCACAAGTGCGGGCTGGGCTTAAGGCCTGGGCACAAGTGCGGGCTGGGCTTAAAGCCTGGGCACAAGTGCGGGCTGGGCTTAAGGCCTGGGCACAAGTGCGGGCTGGGCTTAAGGCCTGGGCACAAGTGCGGGCTGGGCTTAAGGCCTGGGCACAAGTGCGGGCTGGGCTTAAGGCCTGGGCACAAGTGCGGGCTGGGCTTAAGGCCTGGGCACAAGTGCGGGCTGGGCTTAAGGCCTGGGCACAAGTGCGGGCTGGGCTTAAGGCCTGGGCACAAGTGCGGGCTGGGCTTAAGGCCTGGGCACAAGTGCGGGCTGGGCTTAAGGCCTGGGCACAAGTGCGGGCTGGGCTTAAGGCCTGGGCACAAGTGCGGGCTGGGCTTTAGGCCGGGGCACAAGTGCGGGCTAGGCTAAAGGCCGGGGCACAAGTGCGGGCTAGGCTAAAGGCCTGGGCACAAGTGCGGGCTAGGCTTAAGGCCGGGGCACAAGTGCGGGCTAGGCTTAAGGCCGGGGCACAAGTGCGGGCTAGGCTTAAGGCCGGGGCACAAGTGCGGGCTAGGCTTAAGGCCGGGGCACAAGTGCGGGCTAGGCTGAAGGCCGGGGCACAAGTGCGGGCTAGGCTGAAGGCCGGGGCACAAGTGCGGGCTAGGCTGAAGGCCGGGGCACAAGTGCGGGCTAGGCTTAAGGCCGGGGCACAAGTGCGGGCTAGGCTTAAGGCCGGGGCACAAGTGCGGGCTAGGCTTAAGGCCGGGGCACAAGTGCGGGCTAGGCTTAAGGCCGGGGCACAAGTGCGGGCTAGGCTTAAGGCCGGGGCACAAGTGCGGGCTAGGCTTAAGGCCGGGGCACAAGTGCGGGCTAGGCTTAAGGCCGGGGCACAAGTGCGGGCTAGGCTTAAGGCCTGGGCACAAGTGCGGGCTAGGCTTAAGGCCGGGGCACAAGTGCGGGCTAGGCTTAAGGCCGGGGCACAAGTGCGGGCTAGGCTTAAGGCCGGGGCACAAGTGCGGGCTAGGCTTAAGGCCGGGGCACAAGTGCGGGCTAGGCTTAAGGCCGGGGCACAAGTGCGGGCTAGGCTTAAGGCCGGGGCACAAGTGCGGGCTAGGCTTAAGGCCGGGGCACAAGTGCGGGCTAGGCTTAAGGCCGGGGCACAAGTGCGGGCTAGGCTGAAGGCCGGGGCACAAGTGCGGGCTAGGCTTAAGGCCGGGGGCACAAGTGCGGGCTAGGCATAAGGCCTGGGCACAAGTGCGGGCTAGGCTTATGGCCGATGCACAAGTGCGGGCTAGGCTTAAGGCCAGGGCACAAGTGCGGGCTAGGTTTAAGGCCTGGGCACAAGTGCGGGCTAGGCTTAAGGCCTGGGCACAAGTGCGGGCTAGGCTTAAGGCCTGGGCACAAGTGCGGGCTAGGCTTAAGGCCTGGGCACAAGTGCGGGCTAGGCTTAAGGCCGGGGCACAAGCGCGGGCTAGGCCTAAGGCCGGGGCACAAGCGCGGGCTAGGCTTAAGGCCGGGGCACAAGCGCGGGCTAGGCTTAAGGCCGGGGCACAAGCGCGGGCTAGGCTTAAGGCCGATGCACAAGCGCGGGCTAGGCTTAAGGCCGGGGCACAAACGCGGGCTAGGCTTAAGGCCGGGGCACAAGCGCGGGCTAGGCTTAAGGCCTGGGCACAAGTGCGGGCTAGGCTTAAGGCCGGGGCACAAGTGCGGGCTAGGCTTAAGGCCGGGGCACAAGTGCGGGCTAGGCTTAAGGCCGGGGCACAAGTGCGGGCTAGGCTTAAGGCCGGGGCACAAGTGCGGGCTAGGCTTAAGGCCGGGGCACAAGTGCGGGCTAGGCTTAAGGCCGGGGCACAAGTGCGGGCTAGGCTTAAGGCCGGGGCACAAGTGCGGGCTAGGCTTAAGGCCGGGGCACAAGTGCGGGCTAGGCTTAAGGCCGGGGCACAAGTGCGGGCTAGGCTTAAGGCCGGGGCACAAGTGCGGGCTAGGCTTAAGGCCGGGGCACAAGTGCGGGCTAGGCTTAAGGCCGGGGCACAAGTGCGGGCTAGGCTTAAGGCCGGGGCACAAGTGCGGGCTAGGCTTAAGGCCGGGGCACAAGTGCAGTGCTGGCTAGGATCAAGGCAGGGGGCACAAGTGCTGGCTAGGCTTAAGGCATGGGCACAAGTGCCAGCTAGGCTTAAGGCCTGGGCACAAGTGCAGGCTAGGCTTAAGGCCTGGGCACAAGTGCAGTGCTGGCTAGGATCAAGGCAAGGGGGCACAAGTGCTGGCTAGGCTTAAGGCATGGGCACAAGTGCTGGCTAGGCTTAAGGCATACAGCTAACTCTTTGCACTCTTTGCATAAAGGGTTAGGCACCCATAGGGGTGAAGAGCTAGCTTTCACCCCTCTACTCTGTACTTGGACATTTAGGACTAGATCCTTTGTTGTACAGTGCGGAGCCTCTCCATAACCCCATGCTCCAAGCGACCAGGCACTTCTTGTCTGTCCTCCGTAAATGGGTAATGCCTTCTTCCCCAATTACAGTCGTGCATGTGCATTCAGACGGGACAAGAGCGAAGAGCATAAAGCTGGCCCTATGTGCATAACCAACATGAAGCTGAAGACAAAAACAAACAAACAAGCATACAAGGGGCTCAAAAGTGCGGGCTGGGCTTAAGGCCTGGGCACAAGTGGGGGCTGGGCTTAAGGCCTGGGCACAAGTGCGGGCTGGGCTTAAGGCCTGGGCACAAGTGCGGGCTGGGCTTAAGGCCTGGGCACAAGTGCGGGCTGGGCTTAAGGCCTGGGCACAAGTGCGGGCTGGGCTTAAGGCCTGGGCACAAGTGCGGGCTGGGCTTAAGGCCTGGGCACAAGTGCGGGCTGGGCTTAAGGCCTCGGCACAAGTGCGGGCTGGGCTTAAGGCCTGGGCACAAGTGCGGGCTGGGCTTAAGGCCTGGGCACAAGTGCGGGCTGGGCTTAAGGCCTGGGCACAAGTGCGGGCTGGGCTTAAGGCCTGGGCACAAGTGCGGGCTGGGCTTAAGGCCTGGGCACAAGTGCGGGCTGGGCTTTAGGCCGGGGCACAAGTGCGGGCTAGGCTAAAGGCCGGGGCACAAGTGCGGGCTAGGCTAAAGGCCTGGGCACAAGTGCGGGCTAGGCTTAAGGCCGGGGCACAAGTGCGGGCTAGGCTTAAGGCCGGGGCACAAGTGCGGGCTAGGCTTAAGGCCGGGGCACAAGTGCGGGCTAGGCTTAAGGCCGGGGCACAAGTGCGGGCTAGGCTTAAGGCCGGGGCACAAGTGCGGGCTAGGCTTAAGGCCGGGGCACAAGTGCGGGCTAGGCTTAAGGCCGGGGCACAAGTGCGGGCTAGGCTTAAGGCCGGGGCACAAGTGCGGGCTAGGCTTAAGGCCGGGGCACAAGTGCGGGCTAGGCTTAAGGCCGGGGCACAAGTGCGGGCTAGGCTTAAGGCCGGGGCACAAGTGCGGGCTTGGCTTAAGGCCGGGGCACAAGTGCGGGCTGGGCTTAAGGCCGGGAGACAAGTGCGGGCTGGGCTTAAGGCCGCGGCACAAGTGCGGGCTGGGCTTAAGGCCGGGGCACAAGTGCGGGCTGGGCTTAAGGCCGGGGCACAAGTGCGGGCTGGGCTTAAGGCCTGGGCACAAGTGCGGGCTGGGCTTAAGGCCTGGGCACAAGTGCGGGCTGGGCTTAAGGCCTGGGCACAAGTGCGGGCTGGGCTTAAAGCCTGGGCACAAGTGCGGGCTGGGCTTAAGGCCTGGGCACAAGTGCGGGCTGGGCTTAAGGCCTGGGCACAAGTGCGGGCTGGGCTTAAGGCCTGGGCACAAGTGCGGGCTGGGCTTAAGGCCTGGGCACAAGTGCGGGCTGGGCTTTAGGCCGGGGCACAAGTGCGGGCTAGGCTAAAGGCCGGGGCACAAGTGCGGGCTAGGCTAAAGGCCTGGGCACAAGTGCGGGCTAGGCTTAAGGCCAGGGCACAAGTGCGGGCTAGGCTTAAGGCCGGGGCACAAGTGCGGGCTAGGCTTAAGGCCGGGGCACAAGTGCGGGCTAGGCTTAAGGCCGGGGCACAAGTGCGGGCTAGGCTTAAGGCCGGGGCACAAGTGCGGGCTAGGCTGAAGGCCGGGGCACAAGTGCGGGCTAGGCTGAAGGCCGGGGCACAAGTGCGGGCTAGGCTTAAGGCCGGGGCACAAGTGCGGGCTAGGCTTAAGGCCGGGGCACAAGTGCGGGCTAGGCTTAAGGCCGGGGCACAAGTGCGGGCTAGGCTTAAGGCCGGGGCACAAGTGCGGGCTAGGCTTAAGGCCGGGGCACAAGTGCGGGCTAGGCTTAAGGCCTGGGCACAAGTGCGGGCTAGGCTTAAGGCCTGGGCACAAGTGCGGGCTAGGCTTAAGGCCTGGGCACAAGTGCGGGCTAGGCTTAAGGCTTGGGCACAAGTGCGGGCTAGGCTTAAGGCCTGAGCACAAGTGCGGGCTTGGCTTAAGTCCGTGGCACAAGTGCGGGCTAGGCTTAAGGCCGGGGGCACAAGTGCGGGCTAGGCTTAAGGCCGGGGCACAAGTGCGGGCTAGGCTTAAGGCCGGGGCACAAGTGCGGGCTAGGCTTAAGGCCTGGGCACAAGTGCGGGCTAGGCTTAAGGCCTGGGCACAAGTGCGGGCTAGGCTTCAGGCCGATGCACAAGTGCGGGCTAGGTTTAAGGCCTGGGCACAAGTGCGGGCTAGGCTTAAGGCCTGGGCACAAGTGCGGGCTAGGCTTAAGGCCTGGGCACAAGTGCGGGCTAGGCTTAAGGCCTGGGCACAAGTGCGGGCTAGGCTTAAGGCCTGGGCACAAGTGCGGGCTAGGCTTAAGGCCTGGGCACAAGTGCGGGCTAGGCTTAATCCCGGGGCACAAGTGCGGGCTAGGCTTAAGGCCTGGGCACAAGTGCGGGCTAGGCTTAAGGCCTGGGCACAAGTGCGGGCTAGGCTTAAGGCCTGGGCACAAGTGCGGGCTAGGCTTAAGGCCTGGGCACAAGTGCGGGCTACGCTTAAGGCCGGGGGCACAAGTGCGGGCTAGGCTTAAGGCCGGGGGCACAAGTGCGGGCTAGGCATAAGGCCTGGGCACAAGTGCGGGCTAGGCTTAAGGCCGATGCACAAGTGCGGGCTAGGCTTAAGGCCGGGGCACAAGTGCAGGCTAGGTTTAAGGCCTGGGCACAAGTGCGGGCTAGGCTTAAGGCCTGGGCACAAGTGCGGGCTAGGCTTAAGGCCTGGGCACAAGTGCGGGCTAGGCTTAAGGCCTGAGCACAAGTGCGGGCTAGGCTTAAGGCCGGGGCACAAGTGCGGGCTAGGCTTAAGGCCTGGGCACAAGTGCGGGCTACGCTTAAGGCCGGGGGCACAAGTGCGGGCTAGGCTTAAGGCCGGGGGCACAAGTGCGGGCTAGGCATAAGGCCTGGGCACAAGTGCGGGCTAGGCTTAAGGCCGATACACAAGTGCGGGCTAGGCTTAAGGCCGGGGCACAAGTGCGGGCTAGGTTTAAGGCCTGGGCACAAGTGCGGGCTAGGCTTAAGGCCTGGGCACAAGTGCGGGCTAGGCTTAAGGCCTGAGCACAAGTGCGGGCTAGGCTTAAGGCCGGGGCACAAGTGCGGGCTGGGCTTAAGGTCGGGGCACAAGTGCGGGCTGGGCTTAAGGTCGGGGCACAAGTGCGGGCTGGGCTTAAGGTCGGGGCACAAGTGCGGGCTAGGCTTAAGGCCGGGGCACAAGTGCGGGCTAGGCTTAAGGCCGGGGCACAAGTGCGGGCTAGGCTTAAGGCCGGGGCACAAGTGCGGGCTAGGCTTAAGGCCGGGGCACAAGTGCGGGCTAGGCTTAAGGCCGGGGCACAAGTGCGGGCTAGGCTTAAGGCCGGGGCACAAGTGCGGGCTAGGCTTAAGGCCGGGGCACAAGTGCGGGCTAGGCTTAAGGCCGGGGCACAAGTGCGGGCTAGGCTTAAGGCCGGGGCACAAGTGCGGGCTAGGCTTAAGGCCGGGGCACAAGTGCGGGCTAGGCTTAAGGCCGGGGCACAAGTGCGGGCTAGGCTTAAGGCCGGGGCACAAGTGCGGGCTAGGCTTAAGGCCGGGGCACAAGTGCGGGCTAGGCTTAAGGCCGGGGCACAAGTGCGGGCTAGGCTTAAGGCCGGGGCACAAGTGCGGGCTAGGCTTAAGGCCGGGGCACAAGTGCGGGCTAGGCTTAAGGCCGGGGCACAAGTGCGGGCTAGGCTTAAGGCCGGGGCACAAGTGCAGTGCTGGCTAGGATCAAGGCAGGGGGCACAAGTGCTGGCTAGGCTTAAGGCATGGGCACAAGTGCCAGCTAGGCTTAAGGCCTGGGCACAAGTGCAGGCTAGGCTTAAGGCCTGGGCACAAGTGCAGTGCTGGCTAGGATCAAGGCAAGGGGGCACAAGTGCTGGCTAGGCTTAAGGCATGGGCACAAGTGCTGGCTAGGCTTAAGGCATACAGCTAACTCTTTGCACTCTTTGCATAAAGGGTTAGGCACCCATAGGGGTGAAGAGCTAGCTTTCACCCCTCTACTCTGTACTTGGACATTTAGGACTAGATCCTTTGTTGTACAGTGCGGAGCCTCTCCATAACCCCATGCTCCAAGCGACCAGGCACTTCTTGTCTGTCCTCCATAAATGGGTAATGCCTTCTTCCCCAATTACAGTCGTGCATGTGCATTCAGACGGGACAAGAGCGAAGAGCATAAAGCTGGCCCTATGTGCATAACCAACATGAAGCTGAAGACAAAAACAAACAAACAAGCATACAAGGGGCTCAAAAGTGCGGGCTAGGCTTAAGGCCGGGAGACAAGTGCGGGCTGGGCTTAAGGCCGTGGCACAAGTGCGGGCTGGGCTTAAGGCCGGGGCACAAGTGCGGGCTGGGCTTAAGGCCGGGGCACAAGTGCGGGCTGGGCTTAAGGCCTGGGCACAAGTGCGGGCTGGGCTTAAGGCCTGGGCACAAGTGCGGGCTGGGCTTAAGGCCTGGGCACAAGTGCGGGCTGGGCTTAAGGCCTGGGCACAAGTGCGGGCTGGGCTTAAAGCCTGGGCACAAGTGCGGGCTGGGCTTAAGGCCTCAGCACAAGTGCGGGCTGGGCTTAAGGCCTGGGCACAAGTGCGGGCTGGGCTTAAGGCCTGGGCACAAGTGCGGGCTGGGCTTAAGGCCTGGGCACAAGTGCGGGCTGGGCTTAAGGCCTGGGCACAAGTGCGGGCTGGGCTTAAGGCCTGGGCACAAGTGCGGGCTGGGCTTAAGGCCTGGGCACAAGTGCGGGCTGGGCTTAAGGCCTGGGCACAAGTGCGGGCTGGGCTTAAGGCCTGGGCACAAGTGCGGGCTGGGCTTAAGGCCTGGGCACAAGTGCGGGCTGGGCTTAAGGCCTGGGCACAAGTGCGGGCTGGGCTTAAGGCCTGGGCACAAGTGCGGGCTGGGCTTAAGGCCTGGGCACAAGTGCGGGCTGGGCTTTAGGCCGGGGCACAAGTGCGGGCTAGGCTAAAGGCCGGGGCACAAGTGCGGGCTAGGCTAAAGGCCTGGGCACAAGTGCGGGCTAGGCTTAAGGCCGGGGCACAAGTGCGGGCTAGGCTTAAGGCCGGGGCACAAGTGCGGGCTAGGCTTAAGGCCGGGGCACAAGTGCGGGCTAGGCTTAAGGCCGGGGCACAAGTGCGGGCTAGGCTTAAGGCCGGGGCACAAGTGCGGGCTAGGCTTAAGGCCGGGGCACAAGTGCGGGCTAGGCTGAAGGCCGGGGCACAAGTGCGGGCTAGGCTGAAGGCCGGGGCACAAGTGCGGGCTAGGCTGAAGGCCGGGGCACAAGTGCGGGCTAGGCTTAAGGCCGGGGCACAAGTGCGGGCTAGGCTTAAGGCCGGGGCACAAGTGCGGGCTAGGCTTAAGGCCGGGGCACAAGTGCGGGCTAGGCTTAAGGCCGGGGCACAAGTGCGGGCTAGGCTTAAGGCCGGGGCACAAGTGCGGGCTAGGCTTAAGGCCTGGGCACAAGTGCGGGCTAGGCTTAAGGCCTGGGCACAAGTGCGGGCTAGGCTTAAGGCCTGGGCACAAGTGCGGGCTAGGCTTAAGGCTTGGGCACAAGTGCGGGCTAGGCTTAAGGCCTGAGCACAAGTGCGGGCTTGGCTTAAGTCCGTGGCACAAGTGCGGGCTAGGCTTAAGGCCGGGGGCACAAGTGCGGGCTAGGCTTAAGGCCGGGGCACAAGTGCGGGCTAGGCTTAAGGCCGGGGCACAAGTGCGGGCTAGGCTTAAGGCCTGGGCACAAGTGCGGGCTAGGCTTAAGGCCTGGGCACAAGTGCGGGCTAGGCTTCAGGCCGATGCACAAGTGCGGGCTAGGTTTAAGGCCTGGGCACAAGTGCGGGCTAGGCTTAAGGCCTGGGCACAAGTGCGGGCTAGGCTTAAGGCCTGGGCACAAGTGCGGGCTAGGCTTAAGGCCTGGGCACAAGTGCGGGCTAGGCTTAAGGCCTGGGCACAAGTGCGGGCTAGGCTTAAGGCCTGGGCACAAGTGCGGGCTAGGCTTAATCCCGGGGCACAAGTGCGGGCTAGGCTTAAGGCCTGGGCACAAGTGCGGGCTAGGCTTAAGGCCTGGGCACAAGTGCGGGCTAGGCTTAAGGCCTGGGCACAAGTGCGGGCTACGCTTAAGGCCGGGGGCACAAGTGCGGGCTAGGCTTAAGGCCGGGGGCACAAGTGCGGGCTAGGCATAAGGCCTGGGCACAAGTGCGGGCTAGGCTTAAGGCCGATGCACAAGTGCGGGCTAGGCTTAAGGCCGGGGCACAAGTGCGGGCTAGGTTTAAGGCCTGGGCACAAGTGCGGGCTAGGCTTAAGGCCTGGGCACAAGTGCGGGCTAGGCTTAAGGCCTGGGCACAAGTGCGGGCTAGGCTTAAGGCCTGAGCACAAGTGCGGGCTAGGCTTAAGGCCGGGGCACAAGTGCGGGCTAGGCCTAAGGCCGGGGCACAAGTGCGGGCTAGGCTTAAGGCCTGGGCACAAGTGCGGGCTACGCTTAAGGCCGGGGGCACAAGTGCGGGCTAGGCTTAAGGCCGGGGGCACAAGTGCGGGCTAGGCATAAGGCCTGGGCACAAGTGCGGGCTAGGCTTAAGGCCGATGCACAAGTGCGGGCTAGGCTTAAGGCCGGGGCACAAGTGCGGGCTAGGTTTAAGGCCTGGGCACAAGTGCGGGCTAGGCTTAAGGCCTGGGCACAAGTGCAGGCTAGGCTTAAGGCCTGAGCACAAGTGCGGGCTAGGCTTAAGGCCGGGGCACAAGTGCGGGCTGGGCTTAAGGTCGGGGCACAAGTGCGGGCTAGGCTTAAGGCCGGGGCACAAGTGCGGGCTAGGCTTAAGGCCGGGGCACAAGTGCGGGCTAGGCTTAAGGCCGGGGCACAAGTGCGGGCTAGGCTTAAGGCCGGGGCACAAGTGCGGGCTAGGCTTAAGGCCGGGGCACAAGTGCGGGCTAGGCTTAAGGCCGGGGCACAAGTGCGGGCTAGGCTTAAGGCCGGGGCACAAGTGCGGGCTAGGCTTAAGGCCGGGGCACAAGTGCGGGCTAGGCTTAAGGCCGGGGCACAAGTGCGGGCTAGGCTTAAGGCCGGGGCACAAGTGCGGGCTAGGCTTAAGGCCGGGGCACAAGTGCGGGCTAGGCTTAAGGCCGGGGCACAAGTGCGGGCTAGGCTTAAGGCCGGGGCACAAGTGCAGTGCTGGCTAGGATCAAGGCAGGGGGCACAAGTGCTGGCTAGGCTTAAGGCATGGGCACAAGTGCCAGCTAGGCTTAAGGCCTGGGCACAAGTGCAGGCTAGGCTTAAGGCCTGGGCACAAGTGCAGTGCTGGCTAGGATCAAGGCAAGGGGGCACAAGTGCTGGCTAGGCTTAAGGCATGGGCACAAGTGCTGGCTAGGCTTAAGGCATACAGCTAACTCTTTGCACTCTTTGCATAAAGGGTTAGGCACCCATAGGGGTGAAGAGCTAGCTTTCACCCCTCTACTCTGTACTTGGACATTTAGGACTAGATCCTTTGTTGTACAGTGCGGAGCCTCTCCATAACCCCATGCTCCAAGCGACCAGGCACTTCTTGTCTGTCCTCCGTAAATGGGTAATGCCTTCTTCCCCAATTACAGTCGTGCATGTGCATTCAGACGGGACAAGAGCGAAGAGCATAAAGCTGGCCCTATGTACATAACCAACATGAAGCTGAAGACAAAAACAAACAAACAAGCATACAAGGGGCTCAAAAGTGCGGGCTGGGCTTAAGGCCTGGGCACAAGTGGGGGCTGGGCTTAAGGCCTGGGCACAAGTGCGGGCTGGGCTTAAGGCCTGGGCACAAGTGCGGGCTGGGCTTAAGGCCTGGGCACAAGTGCGGGCTGGGCTTAAGGCCTGGGCACAAGTGCGGGCTGGGCTTAAGGCCTGGGCACAAGTGCGGGCTGGGCTTAAGGCCTGGGCACAAGTGCGGGCTGGGCTTAAGGCCTCGGCACAAGTGCGGGCTGGGCTTAAGGCCTGGGCACAAGTGCGGGCTGGGCTTAAGGCCTGGGCACAAGTGCGGGCTGGGCTTAAGGCCTGGGCACAAGTGCGGGCTGGGCTTAAGGCCTGGGCACAAGTGCGGGCTGGGCTTAAGGCCTGGGCACAAGTGCGGGCTGGGCTTAAGGCCTGGGCACAAGTGCGGGCTGGGCTTTAGGCCGGGGCACAAGTGCGGGCTAGGCTAAAGGCCGGGGCACAAGTGCGGGCTAGGCTAAAGGCCTGGGCACAAGTGCGGGCTAGGCTTAAGGCCGGGGCACAAGTGCGGGCTAGGCTTAAGGCCGGGGCACAAGTGCGGGCTAGGCTTAAGGCCGGGGCACAAGTGCGGGCTAGGCTTAAGGCCGGGGCACAAGTGCGGGCTAGGCTTAAGGCCGGGGCACAAGTGCGGGCTAGGCTTAAGGCCGGGGCACAAGTGCGAGCTAGGCTTAAGGCCGGGGCACAAGTGCGGGCTAGGTTTAAGGCCTGGGCACAAGTGCGGGCTAGGCTTAAGGCCTGGGCACAAGTGCGGGCTAGGCTTAAGGCCTGGGCACAAGTGCGGGCTAGGCTAAAGGCCTGGGCACAAGTGCGGGCTAGGCTTAAGGCCGGGGCACAAGTGCGGGCTAGGCTTAAGGCCGGGGCACAAGTGCGGGCTAGGCTTAAGGCCGGGGCACAAGTGCGGGCTAGGCTTAAGGCCGGGGCACAAGTGCGGGCTAGGCTTAAGGCCGGGGCACAAGTGCGGGCTAGGCTTAAGGCCGGGGCACAAGTGCGGGCTAGGCTTAAGGCCGGGGCACAAGTTCGGGCTAGGCTTAAGGCCGGGGCACAAGTGCGGGCTAGGCTTAAGGCCGGGGCACAAGTGCGGGCTAGGCTTAAGGCCGGGGCACAAGTGCGGGCTAGGCTTAAGGCCGGGGCACAAGTGCGGGCTTGGCTTAAGGCCGGGGCACAAGTGCGGGCTGGGCTTAAGGCCGGGAGACAAGTGCGGGCTGGGCTTAAGGCCGCGGCACAAGTGCGGGCTGGGCTTAAGGCCGGGGCACAAGTGCGGGCTGGGCTTAAGGCCGGGGCACAAGTGCGGGCTGGGCTTAAGGCCTGGGCACAAGTGCGGGCTGGGCTTAAGGCCTGGGCACAAGTGCGGGCTGGGCTTAAGGCCTGGGCACAAGTGCGGGCTGGGCTTAAGGCCTGGGCACAAGTGCGGGCTGGGCTTAAAGCCTGGGCACAAGTGCGGGCTGGGCTTAAGGCCTCAGCACAAGTGCGGGCTGGGCTTAAGGCCTGGGCACAAGTGCGGGCTGGGCTTAAGGCCTGGGCACAAGTGCGGGCTGGGCTTAAGGCCTGGGCACAAGTGCGGGCTGGGCTTAAGGCCTGGGCACAAGTGCGGGCTGGGCTTAAGGCCTGGGCACAAGTGCGGGCTGGGCTTAAGGCCTGGGCACAAGTGCGGGCTAGGCTTAAGGCCGGGGCACAAGTGCGGGCTAGGCTTAAGGCCGGGGCACAAGTGCGGGCTAGGCTTAAGGCCGGGGCACAAGTGCGGGCTAGGCTTAAGGCCGGGGCACAAGTGCAGTGCTGGCTAGGATCAAGGCAGGGGGCACAAGTGCTGGCTAGGCTTAAGGCATGGGCACAAGTGCCAGCTAGGCTTAAGGCCTGGGCACAAGTGCAGGCTAGGCTTAAGGCCTGGGCACAAGTGCAGTGCTGGCTAGGATCAAGGCAAGGGGGCACAAGTGCTGGCTAGGCTTAAGGCATGGGCACAAGTGCTGGCTAGGCTTAAGGCATACAGCTAACTCTTTGCACTCTTTGCATAAAGGGTTAGGCACCCATAGGGGTGAAGAGCTAGCTTTCACCCCTCTACTCTGTACTTGGACATTTAGGACTAGATCCTTTGTTGTACAGTGCGGAGCCTCTCCATAACCCCATGCTCCAAGCGACCAGGCACTTCTTGTCTGTCCTCCATAAATGGGTAATGCCTTCTTCCCCAATTACAGTCGTGCATGTGCATTCAGACGGGACAAGAGCGAAGAGCATAAAGCTGGCCCTATGTGCATAACCAACATGAAGCTGAAGACAAAAACAAACAAACAAGCATACAAGGGGCTCAAAAGTGCGGGCTAGGCTTAAGGCCGGGAGACAAGTGCGGGCTGGGCTTAAGGCCGTGGCACAAGTGCGGGCTGGGCTTAAGGCCGGGGCACAAGTGCGGGCTGGGCTTAAGGCCGGGGCACAAGTGCGGGCTGGGCTTAAGGCCTGGGCACAAGTGCGGGCTGGGCTTAAGGCCTGGGCACAAGTGCGGGCTGGGCTTAAGGCCTGGGCACAAGTGCGGGCTGGGCTTAAGGCCTGGGCACAAGTGCGGGCTGGGCTTAAAGCCTGGGCACAAGTGCGGGCTGGGCTTAAGGCCTCAGCACAAGTGCGGGCTGGGCTTAAGGCCTGGGCACAAGTGCGGGCTGGGCTTAAGGCCTGGGCACAAGTGCGGGCTGGGCTTAAGGCCTGGGCACAAGTGCGGGCTGGGCTTAAGGCCTGGGCACAAGTGCGGGCTGGGCTTAAGGCCTGGGCACAAGTGCGGGCTGGGCTTAAGGCCTGGGCACAAGTGCGGGCTGGGCTTAAGGCCTGGGCACAAGTGCGGGCTGGGCTTAAGGCCTGGGCACAAGTGCGGGCTGGGCTTAAGGCCTGGGCACAAGTGCGGGCTGGGCTTAAGGCCTGGGCACAAGTGCGGGCTGGGCTTAAGGCCTGGGCACAAGTGCGGGCTGGGCTTAAGGCCTGGGCACAAGTGCGGGCTGGGCTTTAGGCCGGGGCACAAGTGCGGGCTAGGCTAAAGGCCGGGGCACAAGTGCGGGCTAGGCTAAAGGCCTGGGCACAAGTGCGGGCTAGGCTTAAGGCCGGGGCACAAGTGCGGGCTAGGCTTAAGGCCGGGGCACAAGTGCGGGCTAGGCTTAAGGCCGGGGCACAAGTGCGGGCTAGGCTTAAGGCCGGGGCACAAGTGCGGGCTAGGCTTAAGGCCGGGGCACAAGTGCGGGCTAGGCTTAAGGCCGGGGCACAAGTGCGGGCTAGGCTGAAGGCCGGGGCACAAGTGCGGGCTAGGCTGAAGGCCGGGGCACAAGTGCGGGCTAGGCTGAAGGCCGGGGCACAAGTGCGGGCTAGGCTTAAGGCCGGGGCACAAGTGCGGGCTAGGCTTAAGGCCGGGGCACAAGTGCGGGCTAGGCTTAAGGCCGGGGCACAAGTGCGGGCTAGGCTTAAGGCCGGGGCACAAGTGCGGGCTAGGCTTAAGGCCGGGGCACAAGTGCGGGCTAGGCTTAAGGCCTGGGCACAAGTGCGGGCTAGGCTTAAGGCCTGGGCACAAGTGCGGGCTAGGCTTAAGGCCTGGGCACAAGTGCGGGCTAGGCTTAAGGCTTGGGCACAAGTGCGGGCTAGGCTTAAGGCCTGAGCACAAGTGCGGGCTTGGCTTAAGTCCGTGGCACAAGTGCGGGCTAGGCTTAAGGCCGGGGGCACAAGTGCGGGCTAGGCTTAAGGCCGGGGCACAAGTGCGGGCTAGGCTTAAGGCCGGGGCACAAGTGCGGGCTAGGCTTAAGGCCTGGGCACAAGTGCGGGCTAGGCTTAAGGCCTGGGCACAAGTGCGGGCTAGGCTTCAGGCCGATGCACAAGTGCGGGCTAGGTTTAAGGCCTGGGCACAAGTGCGGGCTAGGCTTAAGGCCTGGGCACAAGTGCGGGCTAGGCTTAAGGCCTGGGCACAAGTGCGGGCTAGGCTTAAGGCCTGGGCACAAGTGCGGGCTAGGCTTAAGGCCTGGGCACAAGTGCGGGCTAGGCTTAAGGCCTGGGCACAAGTGCGGGCTAGGCTTAATCCCGGGGCACAAGTGCGGGCTAGGCTTAAGGCCTGGGCACAAGTGCGGGCTAGGCTTAAGGCCTGGGCACAAGTGCGGGCTAGGCTTAAGGCCTGGGCACAAGTGCGGGCTACGCTTAAGGCCGGGGGCACAAGTGCGGGCTAGGCTTAAGGCCGGGGGCACAAGTGCGGGCTAGGCATAAGGCCTGGGCACAAGTGCGGGCTAGGCTTAAGGCCGATGCACAAGTGCGGGCTAGGCTTAAGGCCGGGGCACAAGTGCGGGCTAGGTTTAAGGCCTGGGCACAAGTGCGGGCTAGGCTTAAGGCCTGGGCACAAGTGCGGGCTAGGCTTAAGGCCTGGGCACAAGTGCGGGCTAGGCTTAAGGCCTGAGCACAAGTGCGGGCTAGGCTTAAGGCCGGGGCACAAGTGCGGGCTAGGCCTAAGGCCGGGGCACAAGTGCGGGCTAGGCTTAAGGCCTGGGCACAAGTGCGGGCTACGCTTAAGGCCGGGGGCACAAGTGCGGGCTAGGCTTAAGGCCGGGGGCACAAGTGCGGGCTAGGCATAAGGCCTGGGCACAAGTGCGGGCTAGGCTTAAGGCCGATGCACAAGTGCGGGCTAGGCTTAAGGCCGGGGCACAAGTGCGGGCTAGGTTTAAGGCCTGGGCACAAGTGCGGGCTAGGCTTAAGGCCTGGGCACAAGTGCAGGCTAGGCTTAAGGCCTGAGCACAAGTGCGGGCTAGGCTTAAGGCCGGGGCACAAGTGCGGGCTGGGCTTAAGGTCGGGGCACAAGTGCGGGCTAGGCTTAAGGCCGGGGCACAAGTGCGGGCTAGGCTTAAGGCCGGGGCACAAGTGCGGGCTAGGCTTAAGGCCGGGGCACAAGTGCGGGCTAGGCTTAAGGCCGGGGCACAAGTGCGGGCTAGGCTTAAGGCCGGGGCACAAGTGCGGGCTAGGCTTAAGGCCGGGGCACAAGTGCGGGCTAGGCTTAAGGCCGGGGCACAAGTGCGGGCTAGGCTTAAGGCCGGGGCACAAGTGCGGGCTAGGCTTAAGGCCGGGGCACAAGTGCGGGCTAGGCTTAAGGCCGGGGCACAAGTGCGGGCTAGGCTTAAGGCCGGGGCACAAGTGCGGGCTAGGCTTAAGGCCGGGGCACAAGTGCGGGCTAGGCTTAAGGCCGGGGCACAAGTGCAGTGCTGGCTAGGATCAAGGCAGGGGGCACAAGTGCTGGCTAGGCTTAAGGCATGGGCACAAGTGCCAGCTAGGCTTAAGGCCTGGGCACAAGTGCAGGCTAGGCTTAAGGCCTGGGCACAAGTGCAGTGCTGGCTAGGATCAAGGCAAGGGGGCACAAGTGCTGGCTAGGCTTAAGGCATGGGCACAAGTGCTGGCTAGGCTTAAGGCATACAGCTAACTCTTTGCACTCTTTGCATAAAGGGTTAGGCACCCATAGGGGTGAAGAGCTAGCTTTCACCCCTCTACTCTGTACTTGGACATTTAGGACTAGATCCTTTGTTGTACAGTGCGGAGCCTCTCCATAACCCCATGCTCCAAGCGACCAGGCACTTCTTGTCTGTCCTCCGTAAATGGGTAATGCCTTCTTCCCCAATTACAGTCGTGCATGTGCATTCAGACGGGACAAGAGCGAAGAGCATAAAGCTGGCCCTATGTGCATAACCAACATGAAGCTGAAGACAAAAACAAACAAACAAGCATACAAGGGGCTCAAAAGTGCGGGCTGGGCTTAAGGCCTGGGCACAAGTGGGGGCTGGGCTTAAGGCCTGGGCACAAGTGCGGGCTGGGCTTAAGGCCTGGGCACAAGTGCGGGCTGGGCTTAAGGCCTGGGCACAAGTGCGGGCTGGGCTTAAGGCCTGGGCACAAGTGCGGGCTGGGCTTAAGGCCTGGGCACAAGTGCGGGCTGGGCTTAAGGCCTGGGCACAAGTGCGGGCTGGGCTTAAGGCCTCGGCACAAGTGCGGGCTGGGCTTAAGGCCTGGGCACAAGTGCGGGCTGGGCTTAAGGCCTGGGCACAAGTGCGGGCTGGGCTTAAGGCCTGGGCACAAGTGCGGGCTGGGCTTAAGGCCTGGGCACAAGTGCGGGCTGGGCTTAAGGCCTGGGCACAAGTGCGGGCTGGGCTTAAGGCCTGGGCACAAGTGCGGGCTGGGCTTTAGGCCGGGGCACAAGTGCGGGCTAGGCTAAAGGCCGGGGCACAAGTGCGGGCTAGGCTAAAGGCCTGGGCACAAGTGCGGGCTAGGCTTAAGGCCGGGGCACAAGTGCGGGCTAGGCTTAAGGCCGGGGCACAAGTGCGGGCTAGGCTTAAGGCCGGGGCACAAGTGCGGGCTAGGCTTAAGGCCGGGGCACAAGTGCGGGCTAGGCTTAAGGCCGGGGCACAAGTGCGGGCTAGGCTTAAGGCCGGGGCACAAGTGCGAGCTAGGCTTAAGGCCGGGGCACAAGTGCGGGCTAGGTTTAAGGCCTGGGCACAAGTGCGGGCTAGGCTTAAGGCCTGGGCACAAGTGCGGGCTAGGCTTAAGGCCTGGGCACAAGTGCGGGCTAGGCTAAAGGCCTGGGCACAAGTGCGGGCTAGGCTTAAGGCCGGGGCACAAGTGCGGGCTAGGCTTAAGGCCGGGGCACAAGTGCGGGCTAGGCTTAAGGCCGGGGCACAAGTGCGGGCTAGGCTTAAGGCCGGGGCACAAGTGCGGGCTAGGCTTAAGGCCGGGGCACAAGTGCGGGCTAGGCTTAAGGCCGGGGCACAAGTGCGGGCTAGGCTTAAGGCCGGGGCACAAGTTCGGGCTAGGCTTAAGGCCGGGGCACAAGTGCGGGCTAGGCTTAAGGCCGGGGCACAAGTGCGGGCTAGGCTTAAGGCCGGGGCACAAGTGCGGGCTAGGCTTAAGGCCGGGGCACAAGTGCGGGCTTGGCTTAAGGCCGGGGCACAAGTGCGGGCTGGGCTTAAGGCCGGGAGACAAGTGCGGGCTGGGCTTAAGGCCGCGGCACAAGTGCGGGCTGGGCTTAAGGCCGGGGCACAAGTGCGGGCTGGGCTTAAGGCCGGGGCACAAGTGCGGGCTGGGCTTAAGGCCTGGGCACAAGTGCGGGCTGGGCTTAAGGCCTGGGCACAAGTGCGGGCTGGGCTTAAGGCCTGGGCACAAGTGCGGGCTGGGCTTAAGGCCTGGGCACAAGTGCGGGCTGGGCTTAAAGCCTGGGCACAAGTGCGGGCTGGGCTTAAGGCCTCAGCACAAGTGCGGGCTGGGCTTAAGGCCTGGGCACAAGTGCGGGCTGGGCTTAAGGCCTGGGCACAAGTGCGGGCTGGGCTTAAGGCCTGGGCACAAGTGCGGGCTGGGCTTAAGGCCTGGGCACAAGTGCGGGCTGGGCTTAAGGCCTGGGCACAAGTGCGGGCTGGGCTTAAGGCCTGGGCACAAGTGCGGGCTGGGCTTAAGGCCTGGGCACAAGTGCGGGCTGGGCTTAAGGCCTGGGCACAAGTGCGGGCTGGGCTTAAGGCCTGGGCACAAGTGCGGGCTGGGCTTTAGGCCGGGGCACAAGTGCGGGCTAGGCTAAAGGCCGGGGCACAAGTGCGGGCTAGGCTAAAGGCCTGGGCACAAGTGCGGGCTAGGCTTAAGGCCGGGGCACAAGTGCGGGCTAGGCTTAAGGCCGGGGCACAAGTGCGGGCTAGGCTTAAGGCCGGGGCACAAGTGCGGGCTAGGCTTAAGGCCGGGGCACAAGTGCGGGCTAGGCTTAAGGCCGGGGCACAAGTGCGGGCTAGGCTTAAGGCCGGGGCACAAGTGCGGGCTAGGCTTAAGGCCGGGGCACAAGTGCGGGCTAGGCTTAAGGCCGGGGCACAAGTGCGGGCTAGGCTTAAGGCCGGGGCACAAGTGCGGGCTAGGCTTAAGGCCGGGGCACAAGTGCGGGCTAGGCTTAAGGCCGGGGCACAAGTGCAGTGCTGGCTAGGATCAAGGCAGGGGGCACAAGTGCTGGCTAGGCTTAAGGCATGGCCACAAGTGCCAGCTAGGCTTAAGGCCTGGGCACAAGTGCAGGCTAGGCTTAAGGCCTGGGCACAAGTGCAGTGCTGGCTAGGATCAAGGCAAGGGGGCACAAGTGCTGGCTAGGCTTAAGGCATGGGCACAAGTGCTGGCTAGGCTTAAGGCATACAGCTAACTCTTTGCACTCTTTGCATAAAGGGTTAGGCACCCATAGGGGTGAAGAGCTAGCTTTCACCCCTCTACTCTGTACTTGGACATTTAGGACTAGATCCTTTGTTGTACAGTGCGGAGCCTCTCCATAACCCCATGCTCCAAGCGACCAGGCACTTCTTGTCTGTCCTCCGTAAATGGGTAATGCCTTCTTCCCCAATTACAGTCGTGCATGTGCATTCAGACGGGACAAGAGCGAAGAGCATAAAGCTGGCCCTATGTGCATAACCAACATGAAGCTGAAGACAAAAACAAACAAACAAGCATACAAGGGGCTCAAAAGTGCGGGCTGGGCTTAAGGCCTGGGCACAAGTGGGGGCTGGGCTTAAGGCCTGGGCACAAGTGCGGGCTGGGCTTAAGGCCTGGGCACAAGTGCGGGCTAGGCTTAAGGCCGGGGCACAAGTGCGGGCTAGGCTTAAGGCCTGGGCACAAGTGCGGGCTAGGCTTAAGGCCTGGGCACAAGTGCGGGCTAGGCTTCAGGCCGATGCACAAGTGCGGGCTAGGTTTAAGGCCTGGGCACAAGTGCGGGCTAGGCTTAAGGCCTGGGCACAAGTGCGGGCTAGGCTTAAGGCCTGGGCACAAGTGCGGGCTAGGCTTAAGGCCTGGGCACAAGTGCGGGCTAGGCTTAAGGCCTGGGCACAAGTGCGGGCTAGGCTTAAGGCCTGGGCACAAGTGCGGGCTAGGCTTAATCCCGGGGCACAAGTGCGGGCTAGGCTTAAGGCCTGGGCACAAGTGCGGGCTAGGCTTAAGGCCTGGGCACAAGTGCGGGCTAGGCTTAAGGCCTGGGCACAAGTGCGGGCTACGCTTAAGGCCGGGGGCACAAGTGCGGGCTAGGCTTAAGGCCGGGGGCACAAGTGCGGGCTAGGCATAAGGCCTGGGCACAAGTGCGGGCTAGGCTTAAGGCCGATGCACAAGTGCGGGCTAGGCTTAAGGCCGGGGCACAAGTGCGGGCTAGGTTTAAGGCCTGGGCACAAGTGCGGGCTAGGCTTAAGGCCTGGGCACAAGTGCGGGCTAGGCTTAAGGCCTGGGCACAAGTGCGGGCTAGGCTTAAGGCCTGGGCACAAGTGCGGGCTAGGCTTAAGGCCGGGGCACAAGTGCGGGCTAGGCTTAAGGCCGGGGCACAAGTGCGGGCTAGGCCTAAGGCCGGGGCACAAGTGCGGGCTAGGCTTAAGGCCTGGGCACAAGTGCGGGCTACGCTTAAGGCCGGGGGCACAAGTGCGGGCTAGGCTTAAGGCCGGGGGCACAAGTGCGGGCTAGGCATAAGGCCTGGGCACAAGTGCGGGCTAGGCTTAAGGCCGATGCACAAGTGCGGGCTAGGCTTAAGGCCGGGGCACAAGTGCGGGCTAGGTTTAAGGCCTGGGCACAAGTGCGGGCTAGGCTTAAGGCCTGGGCACAAGTGCAGGCTAGGCTTAAGGCCTGAGCACAAGTGCGGGCTAGGCTTAAGGCCGGGGCACAAGTGCGGGCTGGGCTTAAGGTCGGGGCACAAGTGCGGGCTAGGCTTAAGGCCGGGGCACAAGTGCGGGCTAGGCTTAAGGCCGGGGCACAAGTGCGGGCTAGGCTTAAGGCCGGGGCACAAGTGCGGGCTAGGCTTAAGGCCGGGGCACAAGTGCGGGCTAGGCTTAAGGCCGGGGCACAAGTGCGGGCTAGGCTTAAGGCCGGGGCACAAGTGCGGGCTAGGCTTAAGGCCGGGGCACAAGTGCGGGCTAGGCTTAAGGCCGGGGCACAAGTGCGGGCTAGGCTTAAGGCCGGGGCACAAGTGCGGGCTAGGCTTAAGGCCGGGGCACAAGTGCGGGCTAGGCTTAAGGCCGGGGCACAAGTGCGGGCTAGGCTTAAGGCCGGGGCACAAGTGCAGTGCTGGCTAGGATCAAGGCAGGGGGCACAAGTGCTGGCTAGGCTTAAGGCATGGGCACAAGTGCCAGCTAGGCTTAAGGCCTGGGCACAAGTGCAGGCTAGGCTTAAGGCCTGGGCACAAGTGCAGTGCTGGCTAGGATCAAGGCAAGGGGGCACAAGTGCTGGCTAGGCTTAAGGCATGGGCACAAGTGCTGGCTAGGCTTAAGGCATACAGCTAACTCTTTGCACTCTTTGCATAAAGGGTTAGGCACCCATAGGGGTGAAGAGCTAGCTTTCACCCCTCTACTCTGTACTTGGACATTTAGGACTAGATCCTTTGTTGTACAGTGCGGAGCCTCTCCATAACCCCATGCTCCAAGCGACCAGGCACTTCTTGTCTGTCCTCCGTAAATGGGTAATGCCTTCTTCCCCAATTACAGTCGTGCATGTGCATTCAGACGGGACAAGAGCGAAGAGCATAAAGCTGGCCCTATGTGCATAACCAACATGAAGCTGAAGACAAAAACAAACAAACAAGCATACAAGGGGCTCAAAAGTGCGGGCTGGGCTTAAGGCCTGGGCACAAGTGGGGGCTGGGCTTAAGGCCTGGGCACAAGTGCGGGCTGGGCTTAAGGCCTGGGCACAAGTGCGGGCTGGGCTTAAGGCCTGGGCACAAGTGCGGGCTGGGCTTAAGGCCTGGGCACAAGTGCGGGCTGGGCTTAAGGCCTGGGCACAAGTGCGGGCTGGGCTTAAGGCCTGGGCACAAGTGCGGGCTGGGCTTAAGGCCTCGGCACAAGTGCGGGCTGGGCTTAAGGCCTGGGCACAAGTGCGGGCTGGGCTTAAGGCCTGGGCACAAGTGCGGGCTGGGCTTAAGGCCTGGGCACAAGTGCGGGCTGGGCTTAAGGCCTGGGCACAAGTGCGGGCTGGGCTTAAGGCCTGGGCACAAGTGCGGGCTGGGCTTAAGGCCTGGGCACAAGTGCGGGCTGGGCTTTAGGCCGGGGCACAAGTGCGGGCTAGGCTAAAGGCCGGGGCACAAGTGCGGGCTAGGCTAAAGGCCTGGGCACAAGTGCGGGCTAGGCTTAAGGCCGGGGCACAAGTGCGGGCTAGGCTTAAGGCCGGGGCACAAGTGCGGGCTAGGCTTAAGGCCGGGGCACAAGTGCGGGCTAGGCTTAAGGCCGGGGCACAAGTGCGGGCTAGGCTTAAGGCCGGGGCACAAGTGCGGGCTAGGCTTAAGGCCGGGGCACAAGTGCGAGCTAGGCTTAAGGCCGGGGCACAAGTGCGGGCTAGGTTTAAGGCCTGGGCACAAGTGCGGGCTAGGCTTAAGGCCTGGGCACAAGTGCGGGCTAGGCTTAAGGCCTGGGCACAAGTGCGGGCTAGGCTTAAGGCCTGGGCACAAGTGCGGGCTAGGCTAAAGGCCTGGGCACAAGTGCGGGCTAGGCTTAAGGCCGGGGCACAAGTGCGGGCTAGGCTTAAGGCCGGGGCACAAGTGCGGGCTAGGCTTAAGGCCGGGGCACAAGTGCGGGCTAGGCTTAAGGCCGGGGCACAAGTGCGGGCTAGGCTTAAGGCCGGGGCACAAGTGCGGGCTAGGCTTAAGGCCGGGGCACAAGTGCGGGCTAGGCTTAAGGCCGGGGCACAAGTTCGGGCTAGGCTTAAGGCCGGGGCACAAGTGCGGGCTAGGCTTAAGGCCGGGGCACAAGTGCGGGCTAGGCTTAAGGCCGGGGCACAAGTGCGGGCTAGGCTTAAGGCCGGGGCACAAGTGCGGGCTTGGCTTAAGGCCGGGGCACAAGTGCGGGCTGGGCTTAAGGCCGGGAGACAAGTGCGGGCTGGGCTTAAGGCCGCGGCACAAGTGCGGGCTGGGCTTAAGGCCGGGGCACAAGTGCGGGCTGGGCTTAAGGCCGGGGCACAAGTGCGGGCTGGGCTTAAGGCCTGGGCACAAGTGCGGGCTGGGCTTAAGGCCTGGGCACAAGTGCGGGCTGGGCTTAAGGCCTGGGCACAAGTGCGGGCTGGGCTTAAGGCCTGGGCACAAGTGCGGGCTGGGCTTAAAGCCTGGGCACAAGTGCGGGCTGGGCTTAAGGCCTCAGCACAAGTGCGGGCTGGGCTTAAGGCCTGGGCACAAGTGCGGGCTGGGCTTAAGGCCTGGGCACAAGTGCGGGCTGGGCTTAAGGCCTGGGCACAAGTGCGGGCTGGGCTTAAGGCCTGGGCACAAGTGCGGGCTGGGCTTAAGGCCTGGGCACAAGTGCGGGCTAGGCTTAAGGCCGGGGCACAAGTGCGGGCTAGGCTTAAGGCCGGGGCACAAGTGCGGGCTAGGCTTAAGGCCGGGGCACAAGTGCGGGCTGGGCTTAAGGCCGGGGCACAAGTGCGGGCTGGGCTTAAGGCCTGGGCACAAGTGCGGGCTGGGCTTAAGGCCTGGGCACAAGTGCGGGCTGGGCTTAAGGCCTGGGCACAAGTGCAGGCTGGGCTTAAAGCCTGGGCACAAGTGCGGGCTGGGCTTAAGGCCTCGGCACAAGTGCGGGCTGGGCTTAAGGCCTGGGCACAAATGCGGGCTGGGCTTAAGGCCTGGGCACAAGTGCGGGCTGGGCTTAAGGCCTGGGCACAAGTGCGGGCTGGGCTTAAGGCCTGGGCACAAGTGCGGGCTGGGCTTAAGGCCTGGGCACAAGTGCGGGCTGGGCTTAAGGCCTGGGCACAAGTGCGGGCTGGGCTTAAGGCCTGGGCACAAGTGCGGGCTGGGCTTAAGGCCTGGGCACAAGTGCGGGCTGGGCTTAAGGCCTGGGCACAAGTGCGGGCTGGGCTTAAGGCCTGGGCACAAGTGCGGGCTGGGCTTAAGGCCTGGGCACAAGTGCGGGCTGGGCTTTAGGCCGGGGCACAAGTGCGGGCTAGGCTAAAGGCCGGGGCACAAGTGCGGGCTAGGCTAAAGGCCTGGGCACAAGTGCGGGCTAGGCTTAAGGCCGGGGCACAAGTGCGGGCTAGGCTTAAGGCCGGGGCACAAGTGCGGGCTAGGCTTAAGGCCGGGGCACAAGTGCGGGCTAGGCTTAAGGCCGGGGCACAAGTGCGGGCTAGGCTGAAGGCCGGGGCACAAGTGCGGGCTAGGCTGAAGGCCGGGGCACAAGTGCGGGCTAGGCTTAAGGCCGGGGCACAAGTGCGGGCTAGGCTTAAGGCCGGGGCACAAGTGCGGGCTAGGCTTAAGGCCGGGGCACAAGTGCGGGCTAGGCTTAAGGCCGGGGCACAAGTGCGGGCTAGGCTTAAGGCCGGGGCACAAGTGCGGGCTAGGCTTAAGGCCTGGGCACAAGTGCGGGCTAGGCTTAAGGCCTGGGCACAAGTGCGGGCTAGGCTTAAGGCCTGGGCACAAGTGCGGGCTAGGCTTAAGGCCGGGGGCACAAGTGCGGGCTAGGCTTAAGGCCGGGGGCACAAGTGCGTGCTAGGCATAAGGCCTGGGCACAAGTGCGGGCTAGGCTTAAGGCCGATGCACAAGTGCGGGCTAGGCTTAAGGCCGGGGCACAAGTGCGGGCTAGGTTTAAGGCCTGGGCACAAGTGCGGGCTAGGCTTAAGGCCTGAGCACAAGTGCGGGCTAGGCTTAAGGCCGGGGCACAAGTGCGGGCTGGGCTTAAGGTCGGGGCACAAGTGCGGGCTGGGCTTAAGGTCGGGGCACAAGTGCGGGCTAGGCTTAAGGCCGGGGCACAAGTGCGGGCTAGGCTTAAGGCCGGGGCACAAGTGCGGGCTAGGCTTAAGGCCGGGGCACAAGTGCGGGCTAGGCTTAAGGCCGGGGCACAAGTGCGGGCTAGGCTTAAGGCCGGGGCACAAGTGCGGGCTAGGCTTAAGGCCGGGGCACAAGTGCGGGCTAGGCTTAAGGCCGGGGCACAAGTGCGGGCTAGGCTTAAGGCCGGGGCACAAGTGCGGGCTAGGCTTAAGACCGGGGCACAAGTGCGGGCTAGGCTTAAGGCCTGGGCACAAGTGCAGTGCTGGCTAGGATCAAGGCAAGGGGGCACAAGTGCTGGCTAGGCTTAAGGCATGGGCACAAGTGCTGGCTAGGCTTAAGGCATACAGCTAACTCTTTGCACTCTTTGCATAAAGGGTTAGGCACCCATAGGGGTGAAGAGCTAGCTTTCACCCCTCTACTCTGTACTTGGACATTTAGGACTAGATCCTTTGTTGTACAGTGCGGAGCCTCTCCATAACCCCATGCTCCAAGCGACCAGGCACTTCTTGTCTGTCCTCCGTAAATGGGTAATGCCTTCTTCCCCAATTACAGTCGTGCATGTGCATTCAGACGGGACAAGAGCGAAGAGCATAAAGCTGGCCCTATGTGCATAACCAACATGAAGCTGAAGACAAAAACAAACAAACAAGCATACAAGGGGCTCAAAAGTGCGGGCTGGGCTTAAGGCCTGGGCACAAGTGGGGGCTGGGCTTAAGGCCTGGGCACAAGTGCGGGCTGGGCTTAAGGCCTGGGCACAAGTGCGGGCTGGGCTTAAGGCCTGGGCACAAGTGCGGGCTGGGCTTAAGGCCTGGGCACAAGTGCGGGCTGGGCTTAAGGCCTGGGCACAAGTGCGGGCTGGGCTTAAGGCCTGGGCACAAGTGCGGGCTGGGCTTAAGGCCTGGGCACAAGTGCGGGCTGGGCTTAAGGCCTGGGCACAAGTGCGGGCTGGGCTTAAGGCCTGGGCACAAGTGCGGGCTGGGCTTAAGGCCTGGGCACAAGTGCGGGCTGGGCTTAAGGCCTGGGCACAAGTGCGGGCTGGGCTTTAGGCCGGGGCACAAGTGCGGGCTAGGCTAAAGGCCGGGGCACAAGTGCGGGCTAGGCTAAAGGCCTGGGCACAAGTGCGGGCTAGGCTTAAGGCCGGGGCACAAGTGCGGGCTAGGCTTAAGGCCGGGGCACAAGTGCGGGCTAGGCTTAAGGCCAGGGCACAAGTGCGGGCTAGGCTTAAGGCCGGGGCACAAGTGCGGGCTAGGCTTAAGGCCGGGGCACAAGTGCGGGCTAGGCTTAAGGCCGGGGCACAAGTGCGGGCTAGGCTTAAGGCCGGGGCACAAGTGCGGGCTAGGCTTAAGGCCGGGGCACAAGTGCGGGCTAGGCTTAAGGCCGGGGCACAAGTGCGGGCTAGGCTTAAGGCCGGGGCACAAGTGCGGGCTAGGCTTAAGGCCGGGGCACAAGTGCGGGCTAGGCTTAAGGCCGGGGCACAAGTGCGGGCTTGGCTTAAGGCCGGGGCACAAGTGCGGGCTAGGCTTAAGGCCGGGAGACAAGTGCGGGCTGGGCTTAAGGCCGCGGCACAAGTGCGGGCTGGGCTTAAGGCCGGGGCACAAGTGCGGGCTGGGCTTAAGGCCGGGGCACAAGTGCGGGCTGGGCTTAAGGCCTGGGCACAAGTGCGGGCTGGGCTTAAGGCCTGGGCACAAGTGCGGGCTGGGCTTAAGGCCTGGGCACAAGTGCGGGCTGGGCTTAAAGCCTGGGCACAAGTGCGGGCTGGGCTTAAGGCCTCAGCACAAGTGCGGGCTGGGCTTAAGGCCTGGGCACAAGTGCGGGCAGGGCTTAAGGCCTGGGCACAAGTGCGGGCTGGGCTTAAGGCCTGGGCACAAGTGCGGGCTGGGCTTAAGGCCTGGGCACAAGTGCGGGCTGGGCTTAAGGCCTGGGCACAAGTGCGGGCTGGGCTTAAGGCCTGGGCACAAGTGCGGGCTGGGCTTAAGGCCTGGGCACAAGTGCGGGCTGGGCTTAAGGCCTGGGCACAAGTGCGGGCTGGGCTTAAGGCCTGGGCACAAGTGCGGGCTGGGCTTTAGGCCGGGGCACAAGTGCGGGCTAGGCTAAAGGCCGGGGCACAAGTGCGGGCTAGGCTAAAGGCCTGGGCACAAGTGCGGGCTAGGCTTAAGGCCGGGGCACAAGTGCGGGCTAGGCTTAAGGCCGGGGCACAAGTGCGGGCTAGGCTTAAGGCCGGGGCACAAGTGCGGGCTAGGCTTAAGGCCGGGGCACAAGTGCGGGCTAGGCTGAAGGCCGGGGCACAAGTGCGGGCTAGGCTGAAGGCCGGGGCACAAGTGCGGGCTAGGCTGAAGGCCGGGGCACAAGTGCGGGCTAGGCTTAAGGCCGGGGCACAAGTGCGGGCTAGGCTTAAGGCCGGGGCACAAGTGCGGGCTAGGCTTAAGGCCGGGGCACAAGTGCGGGCTAGGCTTAAGGCCGGGGCACAAGTGCGGGCTAGGCTTAAGGCCGGGGCACAAGTGCGGGCTAGGCTTAAGGCCGGGGCACAAGTGCGGGCTAGGCTTAAGGCCGGGGCACAAGTGCGGGCTAGGCTTAAGGCCTGGGCACAAGTGCGGGCTAGGCTTAAGGCCGGGGCACAAGTGCGGGCTAGGCTTAAGGCCGGGGCACAAGTGCGGGCTAGGCTTAAGGCCGGGGCACAAGTGCGGGCTAGGCTTAAGGCCGGGGCACAAGTGCGGGCTAGGCTTAAGGCCGGGGCACAAGTGCGGGCTAGGCTTAAGGCCGGGGCACAAGTGCGGGCTAGGCTTAAGGCCGGGGCACAAGTGCGGGCTAGGCTGAAGGCCGGGGCACAAGTGCGGGCTAGGCTTAAGGCCGGGGGCACAAGTGCGGGCTAGGCATAAGGCCTGGGCACAAGTGCGGGCTAGGCTTATGGCCGATGCACAAGTGCGGGCTAGGCTTAAGGCCAGGGCACAAGTGCGGGCTAGGTTTAAGGCCTGGGCACAAGTGCGGGCTAGGCTTAAGGCCTGGGCACAAGTGCGGGCTAGGCTTAAGGCCTGGGCACAAGTGCGGGCTAGGCTTAAGGCCTGGGCACAAGTGCGGGCTAGGCTTAAGGCCGGGGCACAAGCGCGGGCTAGGCCTAAGGCCGGGGCACAAGCGCGGGCTAGGCTTAAGGCCGGGGCACAAGCGCGGGCTAGGCTTAAGGCCGGGGCACAAGCGCGGGCTAGGCTTAAGGCCGATGCACAAGCGCGGGCTAGGCTTAAGGCCGGGGCACAAACGCGGGCTAGGCTTAAGGCCGGGGCACAAGCGCGGGCTAGGCTTAAGGCCTGGGCACAAGTGCGGGCTAGGCTTAAGGCCGGGGCACAAGTGCGGGCTAGGCTTAAGGCCGGGGCACAAGTGCGGGCTAGGCTTAAGGCCGGGGCACAAGTGCGGGCTAGGCTTAAGGCCGGGGCACAAGTGCGGGCTAGGCTTAAGGCCGGCGCACAAGTGCGGGCTAGGCTTAAGGCCGGGGCACAAGTGCGGGCTAGGCTTAAGGCCGGGGCACAAGTGCGGGCTAGGCTTAAGGCCGGGGCACAAGTGCGGGCTAGGCTTAAGGCCGGGGCACAAGTGCGGGCTAGGCTTAAGGCCGGGGCACAAGTGCGGGCTAGGCTTAAGGCCGGGGCACAAGTGCGGGCTAGGCTTAAGGCCGGGGCACAAGTGCGGGCTAGGCTTAAGGCCGGGGCACAAGTGCAGTGCTGGCTAGGATCAAGGCAGGGGGCACAAGTGCTGGCTAGGCTTAAGGCATGGGCACAAGTGCCAGCTAGGCTTAAGGCCTGGGCACAAGTGCAGGCTAGGCTTAAGGCCTGGGCACAAGTGCAGTGCTGGCTAGGATCAAGGCAAGGGGGCACAAGTGCTGGCTAGGCTTAAGGCATGGGCACAAGTGCTGGCTAGGCTTAAGGCATACAGCTAACTCTTTGCACTCTTTGCATAAAGGGTTAGGCACCCATAGGGGTGAAGAGCTAGCTTTCACCCCTCTACTCTGTACTTGGACATTTAGGACTAGATCCTTTGTTGTACAGTGCGGAGCCTCTCCATAACCCCATGCTCCAAGCGACCAGGCACTTCTTGTCTGTCCTCCGTAAATGGGTAATGCCTTCTTCCCCAATTACAGTCGTGCATGTGCATTCAGACGGGACAAGAGCGAAGAGCATAAAGCTGGCCCTATGTGCATAACCAACATGAAGCTGAAGACAAAAACAAACAAACAAGCATACAAGGGGCTCAAAAGTGCGGGCTGGGCTTAAGGCCTGGGCACAAGTGGGGGCTGGGCTTAAGGCCTGGGCACAAGTGCGGGCTGGGCTTAAGGCCTGGGCACAAGTGCGGGCTGGGCTTAAGGCCTGGGCACAAGTGCGGGCTGGGCTTAAGGCCTGGGCACAAGTGCGGGCTGGGCTTAAGGCCTGGGCACAAGTGCGGGCTGGGCTTAAGGCCTGGGCACAAGTGCGGGCTGGGCTTAAGGCCTCGGCACAAGTGCGGGCTGGGCTTAAGGCCTGGGCACAAGTGCGGGCTGGGCTTAAGGCCTGGGCACAAGTGCGGGCTGGGCTTAAGGCCTGGGCACAAGTGCGGGCTGGGCTTAAGGCCTGGGCACAAGTGCGGGCTGGGCTTAAGGCCTGGGCACAAGTGCGGGCTGGGCTTTAGGCCGGGGCACAAGTGTGGGCTAGGCTAAAGGCCGGGGCACAAGTGCGGGCTAGGCTTAAGGCCGGGGCACAAGTGCGGGCTAGGCTTAAGGCCGGGGCACAAGTGCGGGCTAGGCTTAAGGCCGGGGCACAAGTGCGGGCTAGGCTTAAGGCCGGGGCACAAGTGCGGGCTAGGCTTAAGGCCGGGGCACAAGTGCGGGCTTGGCTTAAGGCCGGGGCACAAGTGCGGGCTGGGCTTAAGGCCGGGAGACAAGTGCGGGCTGGGCTTAAGGCCGCGGCACAAGTGCGGGCTGGGCTTAAGGCCGGGGCACAAGTGCGGGCTGGGCTTAAGGCCGGGGCACAAGTGCGGGCTAGGCTTAAGGCCGGGGCACAAGTGCGGGCTAGGCTTAAGGCCGGGGCACAAGTGCGGGCTTGGCTTAAGGCCGGGGCACAAGTGCGGGCTGGGCTTAAGGCCGGGAGACAAGTGCGGGCTGGGCTTAAGGCCGCGGCACAAGTGCGGGCTGGGCTTAAGGCCGGGGCACAAGTGCGGGCTGGGCTTAAGGCCGGGGCACAAGTGCGGGCTGGGCTTAAGGCCTGGGCACAAGTGCGGGCTGGGCTTAAGGCCTGGGCACAAGTGCGGGCTGGGCTTAAGGCCTGGGCACAAGTGCGGGCTGGGCTTAAAGCCTGGGCACAAGTGCGGGCTGGGCTTAAGGCCTGGGCACAAGTGCGGGCTGGGCTTAAGGCCTGGGCACAAGTGCGGGCTGGGCTTAAGGCCTGGGCACAAGTGCGGGCTGGGCTTAAGGCCTGGGCACAAGTGCGGGCTGGGCTTTAGGCCGGGGCACAAGTGCGGGCTAGGCTAAAGGCCGGGGCACAAGTGCGGGCTAGGCTAAAGGCCTGGGCACAAGTGCGGGCTAGGCTTAAGGCCAGGGCACAAGTGCGGGCTAGGCTTAAGGCCGGGGCACAAGTGCGGGCTAGGCTTAAGGCCGGGGCACAAGTGCGGGCTAGGCTTAAGGCCGGGGCACAAGTGCGGGCTAGGCTTAAGGCCGGGGCACAAGTGCGGGCTAGGCTGAAGGCCGGGGCACAAGTGCGGGCTAGGCTGAAGGCCGGGGCACAAGTGCGGGCTAGGCTTAAGGCCGGGGCACAAGTGCGGGCTAGGCTTAAGGCCGGGGCACAAGTGCGGGCTAGGCTTAAGGCCGGGGCACAAGTGCGGGCTAGGCTTAAGGCCGGGGCACAAGTGCGGGCTAGGCTTAAGGCCGGGGCACAAGTGCGGGCTAGGCTTAAGGCCTGGGCACAAGTGCGGGCTAGGCTTAAGGCCTGGGCACAAGTGCGGGCTAGGCTTAAGGCCTGGGCACAAGTGCGGGCTAGGCTTAAGGCTTGGGCACAAGTGCGGGCTAGGCTTAAGGCCTGAGCACAAGTGCGGGCTTGGCTTAAGTCCGTGGCACAAGTGCGGGCTAGGCTTAAGGCCGGGGGCACAAGTGCGGGCTAGGCTTAAGGCCGGGGCACAAGTGCGGGCTAGGCTTAAGGCCGGGGCACAAGTGCGGGCTAGGCTTAAGGCCTGGGCACAAGTGCGGGCTAGGCTTAAGGCCTGGGCACAAGTGCGGGCTAGGCTTCAGGCCGATGCACAAGTGCGGGCTAGGTTTAAGGCCTGGGCACAAGTGCGGGCTAGGCTTAAGGCCTGGGCACAAGTGCGGGCTGGGCTTAAGGCCGGGAGACAAGTGCGGGCTGGGCTTAAGGCCGCGGCACAAGTGCGGGCTGGGCTTAAGGCCGGGGCACAAGTGCGGGCTGGGCTTAAGGCCGGGGCACAAGTGCGGGCTAGGCTTAAGGCCGGGGCACAAGTGCGGGCTGGGCTTAAGGCCGGGAGACAAGTGCGGGCTGGGCTTAAGGCCGCGGCACAAGTGCGGGCTGGGCTTAAGGCCGGGGCACAAGTGCGGGCTGGGCTTAAGGCCGGGGCACAAGTGCGGGCTAGGCTTAAGGCCGGGGCACAAGTGCGGGCTAGGCTTAAGGCCGGGGCACAAGTGCGGGCTTGGCTTAAGGCCGGGGCACAAGTGCGGGCTGGGCTTAAGGCCGGGAGACAAGTGCGGGCTGGGCTTAAGGCCGCGGCACAAGTGCGGGCTGGGCTTAAGGCCGGGGCACAAGTGCGGGCTGGGCTTAAGGCCGGGGCACAAGTGCGGGCTGGGCTTAAGGCCTGGGCACAAGTGCGGGCTGGGCTTAAGGCCTGGGCACAAGTGCGGGCTGGGCTTAAGGCCTGGGCACAAGTGCGGGCTGGGCTTAAAGCCTGGGCACAAGTGCGGGCTGGGCTTAAGGCCTGGGCACAAGTGCGGGCTGGGCTTAAGGCCTGGGCACAAGTGCGGGCTGGGCTTAAGGCCTGGGCACAAGTGCGGGCTGGGCTTAAGGCCTGGGCACAAGTGCGGGCTGGGCTTTAGGCCGGGGCACAAGTGCGGGCTAGGCTAAAGGCCGGGGCACAAGTGCGGGCTAGGCTAAAGGCCTGGGCACAAGTGCGGGCTAGGCTTAAGGCCAGGGCACAAGTGCGGGCTAGGCTTAAGGCCGGGGCACAAGTGCGGGCTAGGCTTAAGGCCGGGGCACAAGTGCGGGCTAGGCTTAAGGCCGGGGCACAAGTGCGGGCTAGGCTTAAGGCCGGGGCACAAGTGCGGGCTAGGCTGAAGGCCGGGGCACAAGTGCGGGCTAGGCTGAAGGCCGGGGCACAAGTGCGGGCTAGGCTTAAGGCCGGGGCACAAGTGCGGGCTAGGCTTAAGGCCGGGGCACAAGTGCGGGCTAGGCTTAAGGCCGGGGCACAAGTGCGGGCTAGGCTTAAGGCCGGGGCACAAGTGCGGGCTAGGCTTAAGGCCGGGGCACAAGTGCGGGCTAGGCTTAAGGCCTGGGCACAAGTGCGGGCTAGGCTTAAGGCCTGGGCACAAGTGCGGGCTAGGCTTAAGGCCTGGGCACAAGTGCGGGCTAGGCTTAAGGCTTGGGCACAAGTGCGGGCTAGGCTTAAGGCCTGAGCACAAGTGCGGGCTTGGCTTAAGTCCGTGGCACAAGTGCGGGCTAGGCTTAAGGCCGGGGGCACAAGTGCGGGCTAGGCTTAAGGCCGGGGCACAAGTGCGGGCTAGGCTTAAGGCCGGGGCACAAGTGCGGGCTAGGCTTAAGGCCTGGGCACAAGTGCGGGCTAGGCTTAAGGCCTGGGCACAAGTGCGGGCTAGGCTTCAGGCCGATGCACAAGTGCGGGCTAGGTTTAAGGCCTGGGCACAAGTGCGGGCTAGGCTTAAGGCCTGGGCACAAGTGCGGGCTAGGCTTAAGGCCTGGGCACAAGTGCGGGCTAGGCTTAAGGCCTGGGCACAAGTGCGGGCTAGGCTTAAGGCCTGGGCACAAGTGCGGGCTAGGCTTAAGGCCTGGGCACAAGTGCGGGCTAGGCTTAATCCCGGGGCACAAGTGCGGGCTAGGCTTAAGGCCTGGGCACAAGTGCGGGCTAGGCTTAAGGCCTGGGCACAAGTGCGGGCTAGGCTTAAGGCCTGGGCACAAGTGCGGGCTAGGCTTAAGGCCTGGGCACAAGTGCGGGCTACGCTTAAGGCCGGGGGCACAAGTGCGGGCTAGGCTTAAGGCCGGGGGCACAAGTGCGGGCTAGGCATAAGGCCTGGGCACAAGTGCGGGCTAGGCTTAAGGCCGATGCACAAGTGCGGGCTAGGCTTAAGGCCGGGGCACAAGTGCAGGCTAGGTTTAAGGCCTGGGCACAAGTGCGGGCTAGGCTTAAGGCCTGGGCACAAGTGCGGGCTAGGCTTAAGGCCTGGGCACAAGTGCGGGCTAGGCTTAAGGCCTGAGCACAAGTGCGGGCTAGGCTTAAGGCCGGGGCACAAGTGCGGGCTAGGCTTAAGGCCTGGGCACAAGTGCGGGCTACGCTTAAGGCCGGGGGCACAAGTGCGGGCTAGGCTTAAGGCCGGGGGCACAAGTGCGGGCTAGGCATAAGGCCTGGGCACAAGTGCGGGCTAGGCTTAAGGCCGATACACAAGTGCGGGCTAGGCTTAAGGCCGGGGCACAAGTGCGGGCTAGGTTTAAGGCCTGGGCACAAGTGCGGGCTAGGCTTAAGGCCTGGGCACAAGTGCGGGCTAGGCTTAAGGCCTGAGCACAAGTGCGGGCTAGGCTTAAGGCCGGGGCACAAGTGCGGGCTGGGCTTAAGGTCGGGGCACAAGTGCGGGCTGGGCTTAAGGTCGGGGCACAAGTGCGGGCTGGGCTTAAGGTCGGGGCACAAGTGCGGGCTAGGCTTAAGGCCGGGGCACAAGTGCGGGCTAGGCTTAAGGCCGGGGCACAAGTGCGGGCTAGGCTTAAGGCCGGGGCACAAGTGCGGGCTAGGCTTAAGGCCGGGGCACAAGTGCGGGCTAGGCTTAAGGCCGGGGCACAAGTGCGGGCTAGGCTTAAGGCCGGGGCACAAGTGCGGGCTAGGCTTAAGGCCGGGGCACAAGTGCGGGCTAGGCTTAAGGCCGGGGCACAAGTGCGGGCTAGGCTTAAGGCCGGGGCACAAGTGCGGGCTAGGCTTAAGGCCGGGGCACAAGTGCGGGCTAGGCTTAAGGCCGGGGCACAAGTGCGGGCTAGGCTTAAGGCCGGGGCACAAGTGCGGGCTAGGCTTAAGGCCGGGGCACAAGTGCGGGCTAGGCTTAAGGCCGGGGCACAAGTGCGGGCTAGGCTTAAGGCCGGGGCACAAGTGCGGGCTAGGCTTAAGGCCGGGGCACAAGTGCGGGCTAGGCTTAAGGCCGGGGCACAAGTGCAGTGCTGGCTAGGATCAAGGCAGGGGGCACAAGTGCTGGCTAGGCTTAAGGCATGGGCACAAGTGCCAGCTAGGCTTAAGGCCTGGGCACAAGTGCAGGCTAGGCTTAAGGCCTGGGCACAAGTGCAGTGCTGGCTAGGATCAAGGCAAGGGGGCACAAGTGCTGGCTAGGCTTAAGGCATGGGCACAAGTGCTGGCTAGGCTTAAGGCATACAGCTAACTCTTTGCACTCTTTGCATAAAGGGTTAGGCACCCATAGGGGTGAAGAGCTAGCTTTCACCCCTCTACTCTGTACTTGGACATTTAGGACTAGATCCTTTGTTGTACAGTGCGGAGCCTCTCCATAACCCCATGCTCCAAGCGACCAGGCACTTCTTGTCTGTCCTCCATAAATGGGTAATGCCTTCTTCCCCAATTACAGTCGTGCATGTGCATTCAGACGGGACAAGAGCGAAGAGCATAAAGCTGGCCCTATGTGCATAACCAACATGAAGCTGAAGACAAAAACAAACAAACAAGCATACAAGGGGCTCAAAAGTGCGGGCTAGGCTTAAGGCCGGGAGACAAGTGCGGGCTGGGCTTAAGGCCGTGGCACAAGTGCGGGCTGGGCTTAAGGCCGGGGCACAAGTGCGGGCTGGGCTTAAGGCCGGGGCACAAGTGCGGGCTGGGCTTAAGGCCTGGGCACAAGTGCGGGCTGGGCTTAAGGCCTGGGCACAAGTGCGGGCTGGGCTTAAGGCCTGGGCACAAGTGCGGGCTGGGCTTAAGGCCTGGGCACAAGTGCGGGCTGGGCTTAAAGCCTGGGCACAAGTGCGGGCTGGGCTTAAGGCCTCAGCACAAGTGCGGGCTGGGCTTAAGGCCTGGGCACAAGTGCGGGCTGGGCTTAAGGCCTGGGCACAAGTGCGGGCTGGGCTTAAGGCCTGGGCACAAGTGCGGGCTGGGCTTAAGGCCTGGGCACAAGTGCGGGCTGGGCTTAAGGCCTGGGCACAAGTGCGGGCTGGGCTTAAGGCCTGGGCACAAGTGCGGGCTGGGCTTAAGGCCTGGGCACAAGTGCGGGCTGGGCTTAAGGCCTGGGCACAAGTGCGGGCTGGGCTTAAGGCCTGGGCACAAGTGCGGGCTGGGCTTAAGGCCTGGGCACAAGTGCGGGCTGGGCTTAAGGCCTGGGCACAAGTGCGGGCTGGGCTTTAGGCCGGGGCACAAGTGCGGGCTAGGCTAAAGGCCGGGGCACAAGTGCGGGCTAGGCTAAAGGCCTGGGCACAAGTGCGGGCTAGGCTTAAGGCCGGGGCACAAGTGCGGGCTAGGCTTAAGGCCGGGGCACAAGTGCGGGCTAGGCTTAAGGCCGGGGCACAAGTGCGGGCTAGGCTTAAGGCCGGGGCACAAGTGCGGGCTAGGCTTAAGGCCGGGGCACAAGTGCGGGCTAGGCTGAAGGCCGGGGCACAAGTGCGGGCTAGGCTGAAGGCCGGGGCACAAGTGCGGGCTAGGCTGAAGGCCGGGGCACAAGTGCGGGCTAGGCTTAAGGCCGGGACACAAGTGCGGGCTAGGCTTAAGGCCGGGGCACAAGTGCGGGCTAGGCTTAAGGCCGGGGCACAAGTGCGGGCTAGGCTTAAGGCCGGGGCACAAGTGCGGGCTAGGCTTAAGGCCGGGGCACAAGTGCGGGCTAGGCTTAAGGCCTGGGCACAAGTGCGGGCTAGGCTTAAGGCCTGGGCACAAGTGCGGGCTAGGCTTAAGGCCTGGGCACAAGTGCGGGCTAGGCTTAAGGCTTGGGCACAAGTGCGGGCTAGGCTTAAGGCCTGAGCACAAGTGCGGGCTTGGCTTAAGTCCGTGGCACAAGTGCGGGCTAGGCTTAAGGCCGGGGGCACAAGTGCGGGCTAGGCTTAAGGCCGGGGCACAAGTGCGGGCTAGGCTTAAGGCCGGGGCACAAGTGCGGGCTAGGCTTAAGGCCTGGGCACAAGTGCGGGCTAGGCTTAAGGCCTGGGCACAAGTGCGGGCTAGGCTTCAGGCCGATGCACAAGTGCGGGCTAGGTTTAAGGCCTGGGCACAAGTGCGGGCTAGGCTTAAGGCCTGGGCACAAGTGCGGGCTAGGCTTAAGGCCTGGGCACAAGTGCGGGCTAGGCATAAGGCCGGGGCACAAGTGCGAGCTAGGCTTAAGGCCTGGGCACAAGTGCGGGCTAGGCTTAAGGCCTGGGCACAAGTGCGGGCTAGGCTTAAGGCCTGGGCACAAGTGCGGGCTAGGCTTAATCCCGGGGCACAAGTGCGGGCTAGGCTTAAGGCCTGGGCACAAGTGCGGGCTAGGCTTAAGGCCTGGGCACAAGTGCGGGCTAGGCTTAAGGCCTGGGCACAAGTGCGGGCTACGCTTAAGGCCGGGGGCACAAGTGCGGGCTAGGCTTAAGGCCGGGGGCACAAGTGCGGGCTAGGCATAAGGCCTGGGCACAAGTGCGGGCTAGGCTTAAGGCCGATGCACAAGTGCGGGCTAGGCTTAAGGCCGGGGCACAAGTGCGGGCTAGGTTTAAGGCCTGGGCACAAGTGCGGGCTAGGCTTAAGGCCTGGGCACAAGTGCGGGCTAGGCTTAAGGCCTGGGCACAAGTGCGGGCTAGGCTTAAGGCCTGAGCACAAGTGCGGGCTAGGCTTAAGGCCGGGGCACAAGTGCGGGCTAGGCCTAAGGCCGGGGCACAAGTGCGGGCTAGGCTTAAGGCCTGGGCACAAGTGCGGGCTACGCTTAAGGCCGGGGGCACAAGTGCGGGCTAGGCTTAAGGCCGGGGGCACAAGTGCGGGCTAGGCATAAGGCCTGGGCACAAGTGCGGGCTAGGCTTAAGGCCGATGCACAAGTGCGGGCTAGGCTTAAGGCCGGGGCACAAGTGCGGGCTAGGTTTAAGGCCTGGGCACAAGTGCGGGCTAGGCTTAAGGCCTGGGCACAAGTGCAGGCTAGGCTTAAGGCCTGAGCACAAGTGCGGGCTAGGCTTAAGGCCGGGGCACAAGTGCGGGCTGGGCTTAAGGTCGGGGCACAAGTGCGGGCTAGGCTTAAGGCCGGGGCACAAGTGCGGGCTAGGCTTAAGGCCGGGGCACAAGTGCGGGCTAGGCTTAAGGCCGGGGCACAAGTGCGGGCTAGGCTTAAGGCCGGGGCACAAGTGCGGGCTAGGCTTAAGGCCGGGGCACAAGTGCGGGCTAGGCTTAAGGCCGGGGCACAAGTGCGGGCTAGGCTTAAGGCCGGGGCACAAGTGCGGGCTAGGCTTAAGGCCGGGGCACAAGTGCGGGCTAGGCTTAAGGCCGGGGCACAAGTGCGGGCTAGGCTTAAGGCCGGGGCACAAGTGCGGGCTAGGCTTAAGGCCGGGGCACAAGTGCGGGCTAGGCTTAAGGCCGGGGCACAAGTGCAGTGCTGGCTAGGATCAAGGCAGGGGGCACAAGTGCTGGCTAGGCTTAAGGCATGGGCACAAGTGCCAGCTAGGCTTAAGGCCTGGGCACAAGTGCAGGCTAGGCTTAAGGCCTGGGCACAAGTGCAGTGCTGGCTAGGATCAAGGCAAGGGGGCACAAGTGCTGGCTAGGCTTAAGGCATGGGCACAAGTGCTGGCTAGGCTTAAGGCATACAGCTAACTCTTTGCACTCTTTGCATAAAGGGTTAGGCACCCATAGGGGTGAAGAGCTAGCTTTCACCCCTCTACTCTGTACTTGGACATTTAGGACTAGATCCTTTGTTGTACAGTGCGGAGCCTCTCCATAACCCCATGCTCCAAGCGACCAGGCACTTCTTGTCTGTCCTCCGTAAATGGGTAATGCCTTCTTCCCCAATTACAGTCGTGCATGTGCATTCAGACGGGACAAGAGCGAAGAGCATAAAGCTGGCCCTATGTGCATAACCAACATGAAGCTGAAGACAAAAACAAACAAACAAGCATACAAGGGGCTCAAAAGTGCGGGCTGGGCTTAAGGCCTGGGCACAAGTGGGGGCTGGGCTTAAGGCCTGGGCACAAGTGCGGGCTGGGCTTAAGGCCTGGGCACAAGTGCGGGCTGGGCTTAAGGCCTGGGCACAAGTGCGGGCTGGGCTTAAGGCCTGGGCACAAGTGCGGGCTGGGCTTAAGGCCTGGGCACAAGTGCGGGCTGGGCTTAAGGCCTGGGCACAAGTGCGGGCTGGGCTTAAGGCCTCGGCACAAGTGCGGGCTGGGCTTAAGGCCTGGGCACAAGTGCGGGCTGGGCTTAAGGCCTGGGCACAAGTGCGGGCTGGGCTTAAGGCCTGGGCACAAGTGCGGGCTGGGCTTAAGGCCTGGGCACAAGTGCGGGCTGGGCTTAAGGCCTGGGCACAAGTGCGGGCTGGGCTTAAGGCCTGGGCACAAGTGCGGGCTGGGCTTTAGGCCGGGGCACAAGTGCGGGCTAGGCTAAAGGCCGGGGCACAAGTGCGGGCTAGGCTAAAGGCCTGGGCACAAGTGCGGGCTAGGCTTAAGGCCGGGGCACAAGTGCGGGCTAGGCTTAAGGCCGGGGCACAAGTGCGGGCTAGGCTTAAGGCCGGGGCACAAGTGCGGGCTAGGCTTAAGGCCGGGGCACAAGTGCGGGCTAGGCTTAAGGCCGGGGCACAAGTGCGGGCTAGGCTTAAGGCCGGGGCACAAGTGCGAGCTAGGCTTAAGGCCGGGGCACAAGTGCGGGCTAGGTTTAAGGCCTGGGCACAAGTGCGGGCTAGGCTTAAGGCCTGGGCACAAGTGCGGGCTAGGCTTAAGGCCTGGGCACAAGTGCGGGCTAGGCTAAAGGCCTGGGCACAAGTGCGGGCTAGGCTTAAGGCCGGGGCACAAGTGCGGGCTAGGCTTAAGGCCGGGGCACAAGTGCGGGCTAGGCTTAAGGCCGGGGCACAAGTGCGGGCTAGGCTTAAGGCCGGGGCACAAGTGCGGGCTAGGCTTAAGGCCGGGGCACAAGTGCGGGCTAGGCTTAAGGCCGGGGCACAAGTGCGGGCTAGGCTTAAGGCCGGGGCACAAGTTCGGGCTAGGCTTAAGGCCGGGGCACAAGTGCGGGCTAGGCTTAAGGCCGGGGCACAAGTGCGGGCTAGGCTTAAGGCCGGGGCACAAGTGCGGGCTAGGCTTAAGGCCGGGGCACAAGTGCGGGCTTGGCTTAAGGCCGGGGCACAAGTGCGGGCTGGGCTTAAGGCCGGGAGACAAGTGCGGGCTGGGCTTAAGGCCGCGGCACAAGTGCGGGCTGGGCTTAAGGCCGGGGCACAAGTGCGGGCTGGGCTTAAGGCCGGGGCACAAGTGCGGGCTGGGCTTAAGGCCTGGGCACAAGTGCGGGCTGGGCTTAAGGCCTGGGCACAAGTGCGGGCTGGGCTTAAGGCCTGGGCACAAGTGCGGGCTGGGCTTAAGGCCTGGGCACAAGTGCGGGCTGGGCTTAAAGCCTGGGCACAAGTGCGGGCTGGGCTTAAGGCCTCAGCACAAGTGCGGGCTGGGCTTAAGGCCTGGGCACAAGTGCGGGCTGGGCTTAAGGCCTGGGCACAAGTGCGGGCTGGGCTTAAGGCCTGGGCACAAGTGCGGGCTGGGCTTAAGGCCTGGGCACAAGTGCGGGCTGGGCTTAAGGCCTGGGCACAAGTGCGGGCTGGGCTTAAGGCCTGGGCACAAGTGCGGGCTGGGCTTAAGGCCTGGGCACAAGTGCGGGCTGGGCTTAAGGCCTGGGCACAAGTGCGGGCTGGGCTTAAGGCCTGGGCACAAGTGCGGGCTGGGCTTTAGGCCGGGGCACAAGTGCGGGCTAGGCTAAAGGCCGGGGCACAAGTGCGGGCTAGGCTAAAGGCCTGGGCACAAGTGCGGGCTAGGCTTAAGGCCGGGGCACAAGTGCGGGCTAGGCTTAAGGCCGGGGCACAAGTGCGGGCTAGGCTTAAGGCCGGGGCACAAGTGCGGGCTAGGCTTAAGGCCGGGGCACAAGTGCGGGCTAGGCTGAAGGCCGGGGCACAAGTGCGGGCTAGGCTGAAGGCCGGGACACAAGTGCGGGCTAGGCTTAAGGCCGGGGCACAAGTGCGGGCTAGGCTTAAGGCCGGGGCACAAGTGCGGGCTAGGCTTAAGGCCGGGGCACAAGTGCGGGCTAGGCTTAAGGCCGGGGCACAAGTGCGGGCTAGGCTTAAGGCCGGGGCACAAGTGCGGGCTAGGCTTAAGGCCTGGGCACAAGTGCGGGCTAGGCTTAAGGCCTGGGCACAAGTGCGGGCTAGGCTTAAGGCCTGGGCACAATTGCGGGCTAGGCTTAAGGCTTGGGCACAAGTGCGGGCTAGGCTTAAGGCCTGAGCACAAGTGAGGGCTTGGCTTAAGTCCGTGGCACAAGTGCGGGCTAGGCTTAAGGCCGGGGGCACAAGTGCGGGCTAGGCTTAAGGCCGGGGCACAAGTGCGGGCTAGGCTTAAGGCCGGGGCACAAGTGCGGGCTAGGCTTAAGGCCTGGGCACAAGTGCGGGCTAGGCTTAAGGCCTGGGCACAAGTGCGGGCTAGGCTTCAGGCCGATGCACAAGTGCGGGCTAGGCTTAAGGCCTGGGCACAAGTGCGGGCTAGGCTTCAGGCCGATGCACAAGTGCGGGCTAGGTTTAAGGCCTGGGCACAAGTGCGGGCTAGGCTTAAGGCCTGGGCACAAGTGCGGGCTAGGCTTAAGGCCTGGGCACAAGTGCGGGCTAGGCTTAAGGCCTGGGCACAAGTGCGGGCTAGGCTTAAGGCCTGGGCACAAGTGCGGGCTAGGCTTAAGGCCTGGGCACAAGTGCGGGCTAGGCTTAATCCCGGGGCACAAGTGCGGGCTAGGCTTAAGGCCTGGGCACAAGTGCGGGCTAGGCTTAAGGCCTGGGCACAAGTGCGGGCTAGGCTTAAGGCCTGGGCACAAGTGCGGGCTAGGCTTAAGGCCTGGGCACAAGTGCGGGCTACGCTTAAGGCCGGGGGCACAAGTGCGGGCTAGGCTTAAGGCCGGGGGCACAAGTGCGGGCTAGGCATAAGGCCTGGGCACAAGTGCGGGCTAGGCTTAAGGCCGATGCACAAGTGCGGGCTAGGCTTAAGGCCGGGGCACAAGTGCGGGCTAGGTTTAAGGCCTGGGCACAAGTGCGGGCTAGGCTTAAGGCCTGGGCACAAGTGCGGGCTAGGCTTAAGGCCTGAGCACAAGTGCGGGCTAGGCTTAAGGCCGGGGCACAAGTGCGGGCTAGGCCTAAGGCCGGGGCACAAGTGCGGGCTAGGCTTAAGGCCTGGGCACAAGTGCGGGCTACGCTTAAGGCCGGGGGCACAAGTGCGGGCTAGGCTTAAGGCCGGGGGCACAAGTGCGGGCTAGGCATAAGGCCTGGGCACAAGTGCGGGCTAGGCTTAAGGCCGATGCACAAGTGCGGGCTAGGCTTAAGGCCGGGGCACAAGTGCGGGCTAGGTTTAAGGCCTGGGCACAAGTGCGGGCTAGGCTTAAGGCCTGGGCACAAGTGCGGGCTAGGCTTAAAGCCTGAGCACAAGTGCGGGCTAGGCTTAAGGCCGGGGCACAAGTGCGGGCTGGGCTTAAGGTCGGGGCACAAGTGCGGGCTAGGCTTAAGGTCGGGGCACAAGTGCGGGCTAGGCTTAAGGCCGGGGCACAAGTGCGGGCTAGGCTTAAGGCCGGGGCACAAGTGCGGGCTAGGCTTAAGGCCGGGGCACAAGTGCGGGCTAGGCTTAAGGCCGGGGCACAAGTGCGGGCTAGGCTTAAGGCCGGGGCACAAGTGCGGGCTAGGCTTAAGGCCGGGGCACAAGTGCGGGCTAGGCTTAAGGCCGGGGCACAAGTGCGGGCTAGGCTTAAGGCCGGGGCACAAGTGCGGGCTAGGCTTAAGGCCGGGGCACAAGTGCGGGCTAGGCTTAAGGCCGGGGCACAAGTGCGGGCTAGGCTTAAGGCCGGGGCACAAGTGCGGGCTAGGCTTAAGGCCGGGGCACAAGTGCGGGCTAGGCTTAAGGCCGGGGCACAAGTGCAGTGCTGGCTAGGATCAAGGCAGGGGGCACAAGTGCTGGCTAGGCTTAAGGCATGGGCACAAGTGCCAGCTAGGCTTAAGGCCTGGGCACAAGTGCAGGCTAGGCTTAAGGCCTGGGCACAAGTGCAGTGCTGGCTAGGATCAAGGCAAGGGGGCACAAGTGCTGGCTAGGCTTAAGGCATGGGCACAAGTGCTGGCTAGGCTTAAGGCATACAGCTAACTCTTTGCACTCTTTGCATAAAGGGTTAGGCACCCATAGGGGTGAAGAGCTAGCTTTCACCCCTCTACTCTGTACTTGGACATTTAGGACTAGATCCTTTGTTGTACAGTGCGGAGCCTCTCCATAACCCCATGCTCCAAGCGACCAGGCACTTCTTGTCTGTCCTCCGTAAATGGGTAATGCCTTCTTCCCCAATTACAGTCGTGCATGTGCATTCAGACGGGACAAGAGCGAAGAGCATAAAGCTGGCCCTATGTGCATAACCAACATGAAGCTGAAGACAAAAACAAACAAACAAGCATACAAGGGGCTCAAAAGTGCGGGCTGGGCTTAAGGCCTGGGCACAAGTGGGGGCTGGGCTTAAGGCCTGGGCACAAGTGCGGGCTGGGCTTAAGGCCTGGGCACAAGTGCGGGCTGGGCTTAAGGCCTGGGCACAAGTGCGGGCTGGGCTTAAGGCCTGGGCACAAGTGCGGGCTGGGCTTAAGGCCTGGGCACAAGTGCGGGCTGGGCTTAAGGCCTGGGCACAAGTGCGGGCTGGGCTTAAGGCCTGGGCACAAGTGCGGGCTGGGCTTAAGGCCTCGGCACAAGTGCGGGCTGGGCTTAAGGCCTGGGCACAAGTGCGGGCTGGGCTTAAGGCCTGGGCACAAGTGCGGGCTGGGCTTAAGGCCTGGGCACAAGTGCGGGCTGGGCTTAAGGCCTGGGCACAAGTGCGGGCTGGGCTTAAGGCCTGGGCACAAGTGCGGGCTGGGCTTTAGGCCGGGGCACAAGTGCGGGCTAGGCTAAAGGCCGGGGCACAAGTGCGGGCTAGGCTTAAGGCCGGGGCACAAGTGCGGGCTAGGCTTAAGGCCGGGGCACAAGTGCGGGCTAGGCTTAAGGCCGGGGCACAAGTGCGGGCTAGGCTTAAGGCCGGGGCACAAGTGCGGGCTAGGCTTAAGGCCGGGGCACAAGTGCGGGCTAGGCTTAAGGCCGGGGCACAAGTGCGGGCTTGGCTTAAGGCCGGGGCACAAGTGCGGGCTAGGCTTAAGGCCGGGAGACAAGTGCGGGCTGGGCTTAAGGCCGCGGCACAAGTGCGGGCTGGGCTTAAGGCCGGGGCACAAGTGCGGGCTGGGCTTAAGGCCGGGGCACAAGTGCGGGCTGGGCTTAAGGCCTGGGCACAAGTGCGGGCTGGGCTTAAGGCCTGGGCACAAGTGCGGGCTGGGCTTAAGGCCTGGGCACAAGTGCGGGCTGGGCTTAAGGCCTGGGCACAAGTGCGGGCTGGGCTTAAAGCCTGGGCACAAGTGCGGGCTGGGCTTAAGGCCTCAGCATAAGTGCGGGCTGGGCTTAAGGCCTGGGCACAAATGCGGGCTGGGCTTAAGGCCTGGGCACAAGTGCGGGCTGGGCTTAAGGCCTGGGCACAAGTGCGGGCTGGGCTTAAGGCCTGGGCACAAGTGCGGGCTGGGCTTAAGGCCTGGGCACAAGTGCGGGCTGGGCTTAAGGCCTGGGCACAAGTGCGGGCTGGGCTTAAGGCCTGGGCACAAGTGCGGGCTGGGCTTAAGGCCTGGGCACAAGTGCGGGCTGGGCTTAAGGCCTGGGCACAAGTGCGGGCTGGGCTTAAGGCCTGGGCACAAGTGCGGGCTGGGCTTAAGGCCTGGGCACAAGTGCGGGCTGGGCTTAAGGCCTGGGCACAAGTGCGGGCTGGGCTTAAGGCCTGGGCACAAGTGCGGGCTGGGCTTAAGGCCTGGGCACAAGTGCGGGCTGGGCTTAAAGCCTGGGCACAAGTGCGGGCTGGGCTTAAGGCCTCAGCACAAGTGCGGGCTGGGCTTAAGGCCTGGGCACAAATGCGGGCTGGGCTTAAGGCCTGGGCACAAGTGCGGGCTGGGCTTAAGGCCTGGGCACAAGTGCGGGCTGGGCTTAAGGCCTGGGCACAAGTGCGGGCTGGGCTTAAGGCCTGGGCACAAGTGCGGGCTGGGCTTAAGGCCTGGGCACAAGTGCGGGCTGGGCTTAAGGCCTGGGCACAAGTGCGGGCTGGGCTTAAGGCCTGGGCACAAGTGCGGGCTGGGCTTAAGGCCTGGGCACAAGTGCGGGCTGGGCTTAAGGCCTGGGCACAAGTGCGGGCTGGGCTTAAGGCCTGGGCACAAGTGCGGGCTGGGCTTTAGGCCGGGGCACAAGTGCGGGCTAGGCTAAAGGCCGGGGCACAAGTGCGGGCTAGGCTAAAGGCCTGGGCACAAGTGCGGGCTAGGCTTAAGGCCGGGGCACAAGTGCGGGCTAGGCTTAAGGCCGGGGCACAAGTGCGGGCTAGGCTTAAGGCCGGGGCACAAGTGCGGGCTAGGCTTAAGGCCGGGGCACAAGTGCGGGCTAGGCTGAAGGCCGGGGCACAAGTGCGGGCTAGGCTGAAGGCCGGGGCACAAGTGCGGGCTAGGCTTAAGGCCGGGGCACAAGTGCGGGCTAGGCTTAAGGCCGGGGCACAAGTGCGGGCTAGGCTTAAGGCCGGGGCACAAGTGCGGGCTAGGCTTAATCCCGGGGCACAAGTGCGGGCTAGGCTTAAGGCCTGGGCACAAGTGCGGGCTAGGCTTAAGGCCTGGGCACAAGTGCGGGCTAGGCTTAAGGCCTGAGCACAAGTGCGGGCTAGGCTTAAGGCCGGGGCACAAGTGCGGGCTGGGCTTAAGGTCGGGGCACAAGTGCGGGCTAGGCTTAAGGTCGGGGCACAAGTGCGGGCTAGGCTTAAGGCCGGGGCACAAGTGCGGGCTAGGCTTAAGGCCGGGGCACAAGTGCGGGCTAGGCTTAAGGCCGGGGCACAAGTGCGGGCTAGGCTTAAGGCCGGGGCACAAGTGCGGGCTAGGCTTAAGGCCGGGGCACAAGTGCGGGCTAGGCTTAAGGCCGGGGCACAAGTGCGGGCTAGGCTTAAGGCCGGGGCACAAGTGCGGGCTAGGCTTAAGGCCGGGGCACAAGTGCGGGCTAGGCTTAAGGCCGGGGCACAAGTGCGGGCTAGGCTTAAGGCCGGGGCACAAGTGCGGGCTAGGCTTAAGGCCGGGGCACAAGTGCGGGCTAGGCTTAAGGCCGGGGCACAAGTGCGGGCTAGGCTTAAGGCCGGGGCACAAGTGCAGTGCTGGCTAGGATCAAGGCAGGGGGCACAAGTGCTGGCTAGGCTTAAGGCATGGGCACAAGTGCCAGCTAGGCTTAAGGCCTGGGCACAAGTGCAGGCTAGGCTTAAGGCCTGGGCACAAGTGCAGTGCTGGCTAGGATCAAGGCAAGGGGGCACAAGTGCTGGCTAGGCTTAAGGCATGGGCACAAGTGCTGGCTAGGCTTAAGGCATACAGCTAACTCTTTGCACTCTTTGCATAAAGGGTTAGGCACCCATAGGGGTGAAGAGCTAGCTTTCACCCCTCTACTCTGTACTTGGACATTTAGGACTAGATCCTTTGTTGTACAGTGCGGAGCCTCTCCATAACCCCATGCTCCAAGCGACCAGGCACTTCTTGTCTGTCCTCCGTAAATGGGTAATGCCTTCTTCCCCAATTACAGTCGTGCATGTGCATTCAGACGGGACAAGAGCGAAGAGCATAAAGCTGGCCCTATGTGCATAACCAACATGAAGCTGAAGACAAAAACAAACAAACAAGCATACAAGGGGCTCAAAAGTGCGGGCTGGGCTTAAGGCCTGGGCACAAGTGGGGGCTGGGCTTAAGGCCTGGGCACAAGTGCGGGCTGGGCTTAAGGCCTGGGCACAAGTGCGGGCTGGGCTTAAGGCCTGGGCACAAGTGCGGGCTGGGCTTAAGGCCTGGGCACAAGTGCGGGCTGGGCTTAAGGCCTGGGCACAAGTGCGGGCTGGGCTTAAGGCCTGGGCACAAGTGCGGGCTGGGCTTAAGGCCTGGGCACAAGTGCGGGCTGGGCTTAAGGCCTCGGCACAAGTGCGGGCTGGGCTTAAGGCCTGGGCACAAGTGCGGGCTGGGCTTAAGGCCTGGGCACAAGTGCGGGCTGGGCTTAAGGCCTGGGCACAAGTGCGGGCTGGGCTTAAGGCCTGGGCACAAGTGCGGGCTGGGCTTAAGGCCTGGGCACAAGTGCGGGCTGGGCTTTAGGCCGGGGCACAAGTGCGGGCTAGGCTAAAGGCCGGGGCACAAGTGCGGGCTAGGCTTAAGGCCGGGGCACAAGTGCGGGCTAGGCTTAAGGCCGGGGCACAAGTGCGGGCTAGGCTTAAGGCCGGGGCACAAGTGCGGGCTAGGCTTAAGGCCGGGGCACAAGTGCGGGCTAGGCTTAAGGCCGGGGCACAAGTGCGGGCTAGGCTTAAGGCCGGGGCACAAGTGCGGGCTTGGCTTAAGGCCGGGGCACAAGTGCGGGCTAGGCTTAAGGCCGGGAGACAAGTGCGGGCTGGGCTTAAGGCCGCGGCACAAGTGCGGGCTGGGCTTAAGGCCGGGGCACAAGTGCGGGCTGGGCTTAAGGCCGGGGCACAAGTGCGGGCTGGGCTTAAGGCCTGGGCACAAGTGCGGGCTGGGCTTAAGGCCTGGGCACAAGTGCGGGCTGGGCTTAAGGCCTGGGCACAAGTGCGGGCTGGGCTTAAGGCCTGGGCACAAGTGCGGGCTGGGCTTAAAGCCTGGGCACAAGTGCGGGCTGGGCTTAAGGCCTCAGCATAAGTGCGGGCTGGGCTTAAGGCCTGGGCACAAATGCGGGCTGGGCTTAAGGCCTGGGCACAAGTGCGGGCTGGGCTTAAGGCCTGGGCACAAGTGCGGGCTGGGCTTAAGGCCTGGGCACAAGTGCGGGCTGGGCTTAAGGCCTGGGCACAAGTGCGGGCTGGGCTTAAGGCCTGGGCACAAGTGCGGGCTGGGCTTAAGGCCTGGGCACAAGTGCGGGCTGGGCTTAAGGCCTGGGCACAAGTGCGGGCTGGGCTTAAGGCCTGGGCACAAGTGCGGGCTGGGCTTAAGGCCTGGGCACAAGTGCGGGCTGGGCTTAAGGCCTGGGCACAAGTGCGGGCTGGGCTTAAGGCCTGGGCACAAGTGCGGGCTGGGCTTAAGGCCTGGGCACAAGTGCGGGCTGGGCTTAAGGCCTGGGCACAAGTGCGGGCTGGGCTTAAGGCCTGGGCACAAGTGCGGGCTGGGCTTAAAGCCTGGGCACAAGTGCGGGCTGGGCTTAAGGCCTCAGCACAAGTGCGGGCTGGGCTTAAGGCCTGGGCACAAATGCGGGCTGGGCTTAAGGCCTGGGCACAAGTGCGGGCTGGGCTTAAGGCCTGGGCACAAGTGCGGGCTGGGCTTAAGGCCTGGGCACAAGTGCGGGCTGGGCTTAAGGCCTGGGCACAAGTGCGGGCTGGGCTTAAGGCCTGGGCACAAGTGCGGGCTGGGCTTAAGGCCTGGGCACAAGTGCGGGCTGGGCTTAAGGCCTGGGCACAAGTGCGGGCTGGGCTTAAGGCCTGGGCACAAGTGCGGGCTGGGCTTAAGGCCTGGGCACAAGTGCGGGCTGGGCTTAAGGCCTGGGCACAAGTGCGGGCTGGGCTTTAGGCCGGGGCACAAGTGCGGGCTAGGCTAAAGGCCGGGGCACAAGTGCGGGCTAGGCTAAAGGCCTGGGCACAAGTGCGGGCTAGGCTTAAGGCCGGGGCACAAGTGCGGGCTAGGCTTAAGGCCGGGGCACAAGTGCGGGCTAGGCTTAAGGCCGGGGCACAAGTGCGGGCTAGGCTTAAGGCCGGGGCACAAGTGCGGGCTAGGCTGAAGGCCGGGGCACAAGTGCGGGCTAGGCTGAAGGCCGGGGCACAAGTGCGGGCTAGGCTTAAGGCCGGGGCACAAGTGCGGGCTAGGCTTAAGGCCGGGGCACAAGTGCGGGCTAGGCTTAAGGCCGGGGCACAAGTGCGGGCTAGGCTTAATCCCGGGGCACAAGTGCGGGCTAGGCTTAAGGCCTGGGCACAAGTGCGGGCTAGGCTTAAGGCCTGGGCACAAGTGCGGGCTAGGCTTAAGGCCTGGGCACAAGTGCGGGCTAGGCTTAAGGCCTGGGCACAAGTGCGGGCTACGCTTAAGGCCGGGGGCACAAGTGCGGGCTAGGCTTAAGGCCGGGGGCACAAGTGCGGGCTAGGCATAAGGCCTGGGCACAAGTGCGGGCTAGGCTTAAGGCCGATGCACAAGTGCGGGCTAGGCTTAAGGCCGGGGCACAAGTGCAGGCTAGGTTTAAGGCCTGGGCACAAGTGCGGGCTAGGCTTAAGGCCTGGGCACAAGTGCGGGCTAGGCTTAAGGCCTGGGCACAAGTGCGGGCTAGGCTTAAGGCCTGAGCACAAGTGCGGGCTAGGCTTAAGGCCGGGGCACAAGTGCGGGCTAGGCTTAAGGCCTGGGCACAAGTGCGGGCTAGGCTTAAGGCCGGGGGCACAAGTGCGGGCTAGGCTTAAGGCCGGGGGCACAAGTGCGGGCTAGGCATAAGGCCTGGGCACAAGTGCGGGCTAGGCTTAAGGCCGATACACAAGTGCGGGCTAGGCTTAAGGCCGGGGCACAAGTGCGGGCTAGGTTTAAGGCCTGGGCACAAGTGCGGGCTAGGCTTAAGGCCTGGGCACAAGTGCGGGCTAGGCTTAAGGCCTGAGCACAAGTGCGGGCTAGGCTTAAGGCCGGGGCACAAGTGCGGGCTGGGCTTAAGGTCGGGGCACAAGTGCGGGCTGGGCTTAAGGTCGGGGCACAAGTGCGGGCTGGGCTTAAGGTCGGGGCACAAGTGCGGGCTAGGCTTAAGGCCGGGGCACAAGTGCGGGCTAGGCTTAAGGCCGGGGCACAAGTGCGGGCTAGGCTTAAGGCCGGGGCACAAGTGCGGGCTAGGCTTAAGGCCGGGGCACAAGTGCGGGCTAGGCTTAAGGCCGGGGCACAAGTGCGGGCTAGGCTTAAGGCCGGGGCACAAGTGCGGGCTAGGCTTAAGGCCGGGGCACAAGTGCGGGCTAGGCTTAAGGCCGGGGCACAAGTGCGGGCTAGGCTTAAGGCCGGGGCACAAGTGCGGGCTAGGCTTAAGGCCGGGGCACAAGTGCGGGCTAGGCTTAAGGCCGGGGCACAAGTGCGGGCTAGGCTTAAGGCCGGGGCACAAGTGCGGGCTAGGCTTAAGGCCGGGGCACAAGTGCGGGCTAGGCTTAAGGCCGGGGCACAAGTGCGGGCTAGGCTTAAGGCCGGGGCACAAGTGCGGGCTAGGCTTAAGGCCGGGGCACAAGTGCGGGCTAGGCTTAAGGCCGGGGCACAAGTGCAGTGCTGGCTAGGATCAAGGCAGGGGGCACAAGTGCTGGCTAGGCTTAAGGCATGGGCACAAGTGCCAGCTAGGCTTAAGGCCTGGGCACAAGTGCAGGCTAGGCTTAAGGCCTGGGCACAAGTGCAGTGCTGGCTAGGATCAAGGCAAGGGGGCACAAGTGCTGGCTAGGCTTAAGGCATGGGCACAAGTGCTGGCTAGGCTTAAGGCATACAGCTAACTCTTTGCACTCTTTGCATAAAGGGTTAGGCACCCATAGGGGTGAAGAGCTAGCTTTCACCCCTCTACTCTGTACTTGGACATTTAGGACTAGATCCTTTGTTGTACAGTGCGGAGCCTCTCCATAACCCCATGCTCCAAGCGACCAGGCACTTCTTGTCTGTCCTCCATAAATGGGTAATGCCTTCTTCCCCAATTACAGTCGTGCATGTGCATTCAGACGGGACAAGAGCGAAGAGCATAAAGCTGGCCCTATGTGCATAACCAACATGAAGCTGAAGACAAAAACAAACAAACAAGCATACAAGGGGCTCAAAAGTGCGGGCTAGGCTTAAGGCCGGGAGACAAGTGCGGGCTGGGCTTAAGGCCGTGGCACAAGTGCGGGCTGGGCTTAAGGCCGGGGCACAAGTGCGGGCTGGGCTTAAGGCCGGGGCACAAGTGCGGGCTGGGCTTAAGGCCTGGGCACAAGTGCGGGCTGGGCTTAAGGCCTGGGCACAAGTGCGGGCTGGGCTTAAGGCCTGGGCACAAGTGCGGGCTGGGCTTAAGGCCTGGGCACAAGTGCGGGCTGGGCTTAAAGCCTGGGCACAAGTGCGGGCTGGGCTTAAGGCCTCAGCACAAGTGCGGGCTGGGCTTAAGGCCTGGGCACAAGTGCGGGCTGGGCTTAAGGCCTGGGCACAAGTGCGGGCTGGGCTTAAGGCCTGGGCACAAGTGCGGGCTGGGCTTAAGGCCTGGGCACAAGTGCGGGCTGGGCTTAAGGCCTGGGCACAAGTGCGGGCTGGGCTTAAGGCCTGGGCACAAGTGCGGGCTGGGCTTAAGGCCTGGGCACAAGTGCGGGCTGGGCTTAAGGCCTGGGCACAAGTGCGGGCTGGGCTTAAGGCCTGGGCACAAGTGCGGGCTGGGCTTAAGGCCTGGGCACAAGTGCGGGCTGGGCTTAAGGCCTGGGCACAAGTGCGGGCTGGGCTTTAGGCCGGGGCACAAGTGCGGGCTAGGCTAAAGGCCGGGGCACAAGTGCGGGCTAGGCTAAAGGCCTGGGCACAAGTGCGGGCTAGGCTTAAGGCCGGGGCACAAGTGCGGGCTAGGCTTAAGGCCGGGGCACAAGTGCGGGCTAGGCTTAAGGCCGGGGCACAAGTGCGGGCTAGGCTTAAGGCCGGGGCACAAGTGCGGGCTAGGCTTAAGGCCGGGGCACAAGTGCGGGCTAGGCTGAAGGCCGGGGCACAAGTGCGGGCTAGGCTGAAGGCCGGGGCACAAGTGCGGGCTAGGCTGAAGGCCGGGGCACAAGTGCGGGCTAGGCTTAAGGCCGGGGCACAAGTGCGGGCTAGGCTTAAGGCCGGGGCACAAGTGCGGGCTAGGCTTAAGGCCGGGGCACAAGTGCGGGCTAGGCTTAAGGCCGGGGCACAAGTGCGGGCTAGGCTTAAGGCCGGGGCACAAGTGCGGGCTAGGCTTAAGGCCTGGGCACAAGTGCGGGCTAGGCTTAAGGCCTGGGCACAAGTGCGGGCTAGGCTTAAGGCCTGGGCACAAGTGCGGGCTAGGCTTAAGGCTTGGGCACAAGTGCGGGCTAGGCTTAAGGCCTGAGCACAAGTGCGGGCTTGGCTTAAGTCCGTGGCACAAGTGCGGGCTAGGCTTAAGGCCGGGGGCACAAGTGCGGGCTAGGCTTAAGGCCGGGGCACAAGTGCGGGCTAGGCTTAAGGCCGGGGCACAAGTGCGGGCTAGGCTTAAGGCCTGGGCACAAGTGCGGGCTAGGCTTAAGGCCTGGGCACAAGTGCGGGCTAGGCTTCAGGCCGATGCACAAGTGCGGGCTAGGTTTAAGGCCTGGGCACAAGTGCGGGCTAGGCTTAAGGCCTGGGCACAAGTGCGGGCTAGGCTTAAGGCCTGGGCACAAGTGCGGGCTAGGCATAAGGCCGGGGCACAAGTGCGAGCTAGGCTTAAGGCCTGGGCACAAGTGCGGGCTAGGCTTAAGGCCTGGGCACAAGTGCGGGCTAGGCTTAAGGCCTGGGCACAAGTGCGGGCTAGGCTTAATCCCGGGGCACAAGTGCGGGCTAGGCTTAAGGCCTGGGCACAAGTGCGGGCTAGGCTTAAGGCCTGGGCACAAGTGCGGGCTAGGCTTAAGGCCTGGGCACAAGTGCGGGCTACGCTTAAGGCCGGGGGCACAAGTGCGGGCTAGGCTTAAGGCCGGGGGCACAAGTGCGGGCTAGGCATAAGGCCTGGGCACAAGTGCGGGCTAGGCTTAAGGCCGATGCACAAGTGCGGGCTAGGCTTAAGGCCGGGGCACAAGTGCGGGCTAGGTTTAAGGCCTGGGCACAAGTGCGGGCTAGGCTTAAGGCCTGGGCACAAGTGCGGGCTAGGCTTAAGGCCTGGGCACAAGTGCGGGCTAGGCTTAAGGCCTGAGCACAAGTGCGGGCTAGGCTTAAGGCCGGGGCACAAGTGCGGGCTAGGCCTAAGGCCGGGGCACAAGTGCGGGCTAGGCTTAAGGCCTGGGCACAAGTGCGGGCTACGCTTAAGGCCGGGGGCACAAGTGCGGGCTAGGCTTAAGGCCGGGGGCACAAGTGCGGGCTAGGCATAAGGCCTGGGCACAAGTGCGGGCTAGGCTTAAGGCCGATGCACAAGTGCGGGCTAGGCTTAAGGCCGGGGCACAAGTGCGGGCTAGGTTTAAGGCCTGGGCACAAGTGCGGGCTAGGCTTAAGGCCTGGGCACAAGTGCAGGCTAGGCTTAAGGCCTGAGCACAAGTGCGGGCTAGGCTTAAGGCCGGGGCACAAGTGCGGGCTGGGCTTAAGGTCGGGGCACAAGTGCGGGCTAGGCTTAAGGCCGGGGCACAAGTGCGGGCTAGGCTTAAGGCCGGGGCACAAGTGCGGGCTAGGCTTAAGGCCGGGGCACAAGTGCGGGCTAGGCTTAAGGCCGGGGCACAAGTGCGGGCTAGGCTTAAGGCCGGGGCACAAGTGCGGGCTAGGCTTAAGGCCGGGGCACAAGTGCGGGCTAGGCTTAAGGCCGGGGCACAAGTGCGGGCTAGGCTTAAGGCCGGGGCACAAGTGCGGGCTAGGCTTAAGGCCGGGGCACAAGTGCGGGCTAGGCTTAAGGCCGGGGCACAAGTGCGGGCTAGGCTTAAGGCCGGGGCACAAGTGCGGGCTAGGCTTAAGGCCGGGGCACAAGTGCAGTGCTGGCTAGGATCAAGGCAGGGGGCACAAGTGCTGGCTAGGCTTAAGGCATGGGCACAAGTGCCAGCTAGGCTTAAGGCCTGGGCACAAGTGCAGGCTAGGCTTAAGGCCTGGGCACAAGTGCAGTGCTGGCTAGGATCAAGGCAAGGGGGCACAAGTGCTGGCTAGGCTTAAGGCATGGGCACAAGTGCTGGCTAGGCTTAAGGCATACAGCTAACTCTTTGCACTCTTTGCATAAAGGGTTAGGCACCCATAGGGGTGAAGAGCTAGCTTTCACCCCTCTACTCTGTACTTGGACATTTAGGACTAGATCCTTTGTTGTACAGTGCGGAGCCTCTCCATAACCCCATGCTCCAAGCGACCAGGCACTTCTTGTCTGTCCTCCGTAAATGGGTAATGCCTTCTTCCCCAATTACAGTCGTGCATGTGCATTCAGACGGGACAAGAGCGAAGAGCATAAAGCTGGCCCTATGTGCATAACCAACATGAAGCTGAAGACAAAAACAAACAAACAAGCATACAAGGGGCTCAAAAGTGCGGGCTGGGCTTAAGGCCTGGGCACAAGTGGGGGCTGGGCTTAAGGCCTGGGCACAAGTGCGGGCTGGGCTTAAGGCCTGGGCACAAGTGCGGGCTGGGCTTAAGGCCTGGGCACAAGTGCGGGCTGGGCTTAAGGCCTGGGCACAAGTGCGGGCTGGGCTTAAGGCCTGGGCACAAGTGCGGGCTGGGCTTAAGGCCTGGGCACAAGTGCGGGCTGGGCTTAAGGCCTCGGCACAAGTGCGGGCTGGGCTTAAGGCCTGGGCACAAGTGCGGGCTGGGCTTAAGGCCTGGGCACAAGTGCGGGCTGGGCTTAAGGCCTGGGCACAAGTGCGGGCTGGGCTTAAGGCCTGGGCACAAGTGCGGGCTGGGCTTAAGGCCTGGGCACAAGTGCGGGCTGGGCTTAAGGCCTGGGCACAAGTGCGGGCTGGGCTTTAGGCCGGGGCACAAGTGCGGGCTAGGCTAAAGGCCGGGGCACAAGTGCGGGCTAGGCTAAAGGCCTGGGCACAAGTGCGGGCTAGGCTTAAGGCCGGGGCACAAGTGCGGGCTAGGCTTAAGGCCGGGGCACAAGTGCGGGCTAGGCTTAAGGCCGGGGCACAAGTGCGGGCTAGGCTTAAGGCCGGGGCACAAGTGCGGGCTAGGCTTAAGGCCGGGGCACAAGTGCGGGCTAGGCTTAAGGCCGGGGCACAAGTGCGAGCTAGGCTTAAGGCCGGGGCACAAGTGCGGGCTAGGTTTAAGGCCTGGGCACAAGTGCGGGCTAGGCTTAAGGCCTGGGCACAAGTGCGGGCTAGGCTTAAGGCCTGGGCACAAGTGCGGGCTAGGCTAAAGGCCTGGGCACAAGTGCGGGCTAGGCTTAAGGCCGGGGCACAAGTGCGGGCTAGGCTTAAGGCCGGGGCACAAGTGCGGGCTAGGCTTAAGGCCGGGGCACAAGTGCGGGCTAGGCTTAAGGCCGGGGCACAAGTGCGGGCTAGGCTTAAGGCCGGGGCACAAGTGCGGGCTAGGCTTAAGGCCGGGGCACAAGTGCGGGCTAGGCTTAAGGCCGGGGCACAAGTTCGGGCTAGGCTTAAGGCCGGGGCACAAGTGCGGGCTAGGCTTAAGGCCGGGGCACAAGTGCGGGCTAGGCTTAAGGCCGGGGCACAAGTGCGGGCTAGGCTTAAGGCCGGGGCACAAGTGCGGGCTTGGCTTAAGGCCGGGGCACAAGTGCGGGCTGGGCTTAAGGCCGGGAGACAAGTGCGGGCTGGGCTTAAGGCCGCGGCACAAGTGCGGGCTGGGCTTAAGGCCGGGGCACAAGTGCGGGCTGGGCTTAAGGCCGGGGCACAAGTGCGGGCTGGGCTTAAGGCCTGGGCACAAGTGCGGGCTGGGCTTAAGGCCTGGGCACAAGTGCGGGCTGGGCTTAAGGCCTGGGCACAAGTGCGGGCTGGGCTTAAGGCCTGGGCACAAGTGCGGGCTGGGCTTAAAGCCTGGGCACAAGTGCGGGCTGGGCTTAAGGCCTCAGCACAAGTGCGGGCTGGGCTTAAGGCCTGGGCACAAGTGCGGGCTGGGCTTAAGGCCTGGGCACAAGTGCGGGCTGGGCTTAAGGCCTGGGCACAAGTGCGGGCTGGGCTTAAGGCCTGGGCACAAGTGCGGGCTGGGCTTAAGGCCTGGGCACAAGTGCGGGCTGGGCTTAAGGCCTGGGCACAAGTGCGGGCTGGGCTTAAGGCCTGGGCACAAGTGCGGGCTGGGCTTAAGGCCTGGGCACAAGTGCGGGCTGGGCTTAAGGCCTGGGCACAAGTGCGGGCTGGGCTTTAGGCCGGGGCACAAGTGCGGGCTAGGCTAAAGGCCGGGGCACAAGTGCGGGCTAGGCTAAAGGCCTGGGCACAAGTGCGGGCTAGGCTTAAGGCCGGGGCACAAGTGCGGGCTAGGCTTAAGGCCGGGGCACAAGTGCGGGCTAGGCTTAAGGCCGGGGCACAAGTGCGGGCTAGGCTTAAGGCCGGGGCACAAGTGCGGGCTAGGCTGAAGGCCGGGGCACAAGTGCGGGCTAGGCTGAAGGCCGGGACACAAGTGCGGGCTAGGCTTAAGGCCGGGGCACAAGTGCGGGCTAGGCTTAAGGCCGGGGCACAAGTGCGGGCTAGGCTTAAGGCCGGGGCACAAGTGCGGGCTAGGCTTAAGGCCGGGGCACAAGTGCGGGCTAGGCTTAAGGCCGGGGCACAAGTGCGGGCTAGGCTTAAGGCCTGGGCACAAGTGCGGGCTAGGCTTAAGGCCTGGGCACAAGTGCGGGCTAGGCTTAAGGCCTGGGCACAATTGCGGGCTAGGCTTAAGGCTTGGGCACAAGTGCGGGCTAGGCTTAAGGCCTGAGCACAAGTGCGGGCTTGGCTTAAGTCCGTGGCACAAGTGCGGGCTAGGCTTAAGGCCGGGGGCACAAGTGCGGGCTAGGCTTAAGGCCGGGGCACAAGTGCGGGCTAGGCTTAAGGCCGGGGCACAAGTGCGGGCTAGGCTTAAGGCCTGGGCACAAGTGCGGGCTAGGCTTAAGGCCTGGGCACAAGTGCGGGCTACGCTTAAGGCCGGGGGCACAAGTGCGGGCTAGGCTTAAGGCCTGGGCACAAGTGCGGGCTAGGCTTAAGGCCTGGGCACAATTGCGGGCTAGGCTTAAGGCTTGGGCACAAGTGCGGGCTAGGCTTAAGGCCTGAGCACAAGTGCGGGCTTGGCTTAAGTCCGTGGCACAAGTGCGGGCTAGGCTTAAGGCCGGGGGCACAAGTGCGGGCTAGGCTTAAGGCCGGGGCACAAGTGCGGGCTAGGCTTCAGGCCGATGCACAAGTGCGGGCTAGGCTTAAGGCCTGGGCACAAGTGCGGGCTAGGCTTAAGGCCTGGGCACAAGTGCGGGCTAGGCTTAATCCCGGGGCACAAGTGCGGGCTAGGCTTAAGGCCTGGGCACAAGTGCGGGCTAGGCTTAAGGCCTGGGCACAAGTGCGGGCTAGGCTTAAGGCCTGGGCACAAGTGCGGGCTAGGCTTAAGGCCTGGGCACAAGTGCGGGCTACGCTTAAGGCCGGGGGCACAAGTGCGGGCTAGGCTTAAGGCCGGGGGCACAAGTGCGGGCTAGGCATAAGGCCTGGGCACAAGTGCGGGCTAGGCTTAAGGCCGATGCACAAGTGCGGGCTAGGCTTAAGGCCGGGGCACAAGTGCGGGCTAGGTTTAAGGCCTGGGCACAAGTGCGGGCTAGGCTTAAGGCCTGGGCACAAGTGCGGGCTAGGCTTAAGGCCTGAGCACAAGTGCGGGCTAGGCTTAAGGCCGGGGCACAAGTGCGGGCTAGGCCTAAGGCCGGGGCACAAGTGCGGGCTAGGCTTAAGGCCTGGGCACAAGTGCGGGCTACGCTTAAGGCCGGGGGCACAAGTGCGGGCTAGGCTTAAGGCCGGGGGCACAAGTGCGGGCTAGGCATAAGGCCTGGGCACAAGTGCGGGCTAGGCTTAAGGCCGATGCACAAGTGCGGGCTAGGCTTAAGGCCGGGGCACAAGTGCGGGCTAGGTTTAAGGCCTGGGCACAAGTGCGGGCTAGGCTTAAGGCCTGGGCACAAGTGCGGGCTAGGCTTAAGGCCTGAGCACAAGTGCGGGCTAGGCTTAAGGCCGGGGCACAAGTGCGGGCTGGGCTTAAGGTCGGGGCACAAGTGCGGGCTAGGCTTAAGGCCGGGGCACAAGTGCGGGCTAGGCTTAAGGCCGGGGCACAAGTGCGGGCTAGGCTTAAGGCCGGGGCACAAGTGCGGGCTAGGCTTAAGGCCGGGGCACAAGTGCGGGCTAGGCTTAAGGCCGGGGCACAAGTGCGGGCTAGGCTTAAGGCCGGGGCACAAGTGCGGGCTAGGCTTAAGGCCGGGGCACAAGTGCGGGCTAGGCTTAAGGCCGGGGCACAAGTGCGGGCTAGGCTTAAGGCCGGGGCACAAGTGCGGGCTAGGCTTAAGGCCGGGGCACAAGTGCAGTGCTGGCTAGGATCAAGGCAGGGGGCACAAGTGCTGGCTAGGCTTAAGGCATGGGCACAAGTGCCAGCTAGGCTTAAGGCCTGGGCACAAGTGCAGGCTAGGCTTAAGGCCTGGGCACAAGTGCAGTGCTGGCTAGGATCAAGGCAAGGGGGCACAAGTGCTGGCTAGGCTTAAGGCATGGGCACAAGTGCTGGCTAGGCTTAAGGCATACAGCTAACTCTTTGCACTCTTTGCATAAAGGGTTAGGCACCCATAGGGGTGAAGAGCTAGCTTTCACCCCTCTACTCTGTACTTGGACATTTAGGACTAGATCCTTTGTTGTACAGTGCGGAGCCTCTCCATAACCCCATGCTCCAAGCGACCAGGCACTTCTTGTCTGTCCTCCGTAAATGGGTAATGCCTTCTTCCCCAATTACAGTCGTGCATGTGCATTCAGACGGGACAAGAGCGAAGAGCATAAAGCTGGCCCTATGTGCATAACCAACATGAAGCTGAAGACAAAAACAAACAAACAAGCATACAAGGGGCTCAAAAGTGCGGGCTGGGCTTAAGGCCTGGGCACAAGTGGGGGCTGGGCTTAAGGCCTGGGCACAAGTGCGGGCTGGGCTTAAGGCCTGGGCACAAGTGCGGGCTGGGCTTAAGGCCTGGGCACAAGTGCGGGCTGGGCTTAAGGCCTGGGCACAAGTGCGGGCTGGGCTTAAGGCCTGGGCACAAGTGCGGGCTGGGCTTAAGGCCTGGGCACAAGTGCGGGCTGGGCTTAAGGCCTGGGCACAAGTGCGGGCTGGGCTTAAGGCCTCGGCACAAGTGCGGGCTGGGCTTAAGGCCTGGGCACAAGTGCGGGCTGGGCTTAAGGCCTGGGCACAAGTGCGGGCTGGGCTTAAGGCCTGGGCACAAGTGCGGGCTGGGCTTAAGGCCTGGGCACAAGTGCGGGCTGGGCTTAAGGCCTGGGCACAAGTGCGGGCTGGGCTTTAGGCCGGGGCACAAGTGCGGGCTAGGCTAAAGGCCGGGGCACAAGTGCGGGCTAGGCTTAAGGCCGGGGCACAAGTGCGGGCTAGGCTTAAGGCCGGGGCACAAGTGCGGGCTAGGCTTAAGGCCGGGGCACAAGTGCGGGCTAGGCTTAAGGCCGGGGCACAAGTGCGGGCTAGGCTTAAGGCCGGGGCACAAGTGCGGGCTAGGCTTAAGGCCGGGGCACAAGTGCGGGCTTGGCTTAAGGCCGGGGCACAAGTGCGGGCTAGGCTTAAGGCCGGGAGACAAGTGCGGGCTGGGCTTAAGGCCGCGGCAGAAGTGCGGGCTGGGCTTAAGGCCGGGGCACAAGTGCGGGCTGGGCTTAAGGCCGGGGCACAAGTGCGGGCTGGGCTTAAGGCCTGGGCACAAGTGCGGGCTGGGCTTAAGGCCTGGGCACAAGTGCGGGCTGGGCTTAAGGCCTGGGCACAAGTGCGGGCTGGGCTTAAGGCCTGGGCACAAGTGCGGGCTGGGCTTAAAGCCTGGGCACAAGTGCGGGCTGGGCTTAAGGCCTCAGCATAAGTGCGGGCTGGGCTTAAGGCCTGGGCACAAATGCGGGCTGGGCTTAAGGCCTGGGCACAAGTGCGGGCTGGGCTTAAGGCCTGGGCACAAGTGCGGGCTGGGCTTAAGGCCTGGGCACAAGTGCGGGCTGGGCTTAAGGCCTGGGCACAAGTGCGGGCTGGGCTTAAGGCCTGGGCACAAGTGCGGGCTGGGCTTAAGGCCTGGGCACAAGTGCGGGCTGGGCTTAAGGCCTGGGCACAAGTGCGGGCTGGGCTTAAGGCCTGGGCACAAGTGCGGGCTGGGCTTAAGGCCTGGGCACAAGTGCGGGCTGGGCTTAAGGCCTGGGCACAAGTGCGGGCTGGGCTTAAGGCCTGGGCACAAGTGCGGGCTGGGCTTAAGGCCTGGGCACAAGTGCGGGCTGGGCTTAAGGCCTGGGCACAAGTGCGGGCTGGGCTTAAGGCCTGGGCACAAGTGCGGGCTGGGCTTAAAGCCTGGGCACAAGTGCGGGCTGGGCTTAAGGCCTCAGCACAAGTGCGGGCTGGGCTTAAGGCCTGGGCACAAATGCGGGCTGGGCTTAAGGCCTGGGCACAAGTGCGGGCTGGGCTTAAGGCCTGGGCACAAGTGCGGGCTGGGCTTAAGGCCTGGGCACAAGTGCGGGCTGGGCTTAAGGCCTGGGCACAAGTGCGGGCTGGGCTTAAGGCCTGGGCACAAGTGCGGGCTGGGCTTAAGGCCTGGGCACAAGTGCGGGCTGGGCTTAAGGCCTGGGCACAAGTGCGGGCTGGGCTTAAGGCCTGGGCACAAGTGCGGGCTGGGCTTAAGGCCTGGGCACAAGTGCGGGCTGGGCTTAAGGCCTGGGCACAAGTGCGGGCTGGGCTTTAGGCCGGGGCACAAGTGCGGGCTAGGCTAAAGGCCGGGGCACAAGTGCGGGCTAGGCTAAAGGCCTGGGCACAAGTGCGGGCTAGGCTTAAGGCCGGGGCACAAGTGCGGGCTAGGCTTAAGGCCGGGGCACAAGTGCGGGCTAGGCTTAAGGCCGGGGCACAAGTGCGGGCTAGGCTTAAGGCCGGGGCACAAGTGCGGGCTAGGCTGAAGGCCGGGGCACAAGTGCGGGCTAGGCTGAAGGCCGGGGCACAAGTGCGGGCTAGGCTTAAGGCCGGGGCACAAGTGCGGGCTAGGCTTAAGGCCGGGGCACAAGTGCGGGCTAGGCTTAAGGCCGGGGCACAAGTGCGGGCTAGGCTTAAGGCCGGGGCACAAGTGCGGGCTAGGCTTAATCCCGGGGCACAAGTGCGGGCTAGGCTTAAGGCCTGGGCACAAGTGCGGGCTAGGCTTAAGGCCTGGGCACAAGTGCGGGCTAGGCTTAAGGCCTGGGCACAAGTGCGGGCTAGGCTTAAGGCCTGGGCACAAGTGCGGGCTACGCTTAAGGCCGGGGGCACAAGTGCGGGCTAGGCTTAAGGCCGGGGGCACAAGTGCGGGCTAGGCATAAGGCCTGGGCACAAGTGCGGGCTAGGCTTAAGGCCGATGCACAAGTGCGGGCTAGGCTTAAGGCCGGGGCACAAGTGCAGGCTAGGTTTAAGGCCTGGGCACAAGTGCGGGCTAGGCTTAAGGCCTGGGCACAAGTGCGGGCTAGGCTTAAGGCCTGGGCACAAGTGCGGGCTAGGCTTAAGGCCTGAGCACAAGTGCGGGCTAGGCTTAAGGCCGGGGCACAAGTGCGGGCTAGGCTTAAGGCCTGGGCACAAGTGCGGGCTAGGCTTAAGGCCGGGGGCACAAGTGCGGGCTAGGCTTAAGGCCGGGGGCACAAGTGCGGGCTAGGCATAAGGCCTGGGCACAAGTGCGGGCTAGGCTTAAGGCCGATACACAAGTGCGGGCTAGGCTTAAGGCCGGGGCACAAGTGCGGGCTAGGTTTAAGGCCTGGGCACAAGTGCGGGCTAGGCTTAAGGCCTGGGCACAAGTGCGGGCTAGGCTTAAGGCCTGAGCACAAGTGCGGGCTAGGCTTAAGGCCGGGGCACAAGTGCGGGCTGGGCTTAAGGTCGGGGCACAAGTGCGGGCTGGGCTTAAGGTCGGGGCACAAGTGCGGGCTGGGCTTAAGGTCGGGGCACAAGTGCGGGCTAGGCTTAAGGCCGGGGCACAAGTGCGGGCTAGGCTTAAGGCCGGGGCACAAGTGCGGGCTAGGCTTAAGGCCGGGGCACAAGTGCGGGCTAGGCTTAAGGCCGGGGCACAAGTGCGGGCTAGGCTTAAGGCCGGGGCACAAGTGCGGGCTAGGCTTAAGGCCGGGGCACAAGTGCGGGCTAGGCTTAAGGCCGGGGCACAAGTGCGGGCTAGGCTTAAGGCCGGGGCACAAGTGCGGGCTAGGCTTAAGGCCGGGGCACAAGTGCGGGCTAGGCTTAAGGCCGGGGCACAAGTGCGGGCTAGGCTTAAGGCCGGGGCACAAGTGCGGGCTAGGCTTAAGGCCGGGGCACAAGTGCGGGCTAGGCTTAAGGCCGGGGCACAAGTGCGGGCTAGGCTTAAGGCCGGGGCACAAGTGCGGGCTAGGCTTAAGGCCGGGGCACAAGTGCGGGCTAGGCTTAAGGCCGGGGCACAAGTGCGGGCTAGGCTTAAGGCCGGGGCACAAGTGCAGTGCTGGCTAGGATCAAGGCAGGGGGCACAAGTGCTGGCTAGGCTTAAGGCATGGGCACAAGTGCCAGCTAGGCTTAAGGCCTGGGCACAAGTGCAGGCTAGGCTTAAGGCCTGGGCACAAGTGCAGTGCTGGCTAGGATCAAGGCAAGGGGGCACAAGTGCTGGCTAGGCTTAAGGCATGGGCACAAGTGCTGGCTAGGCTTAAGGCATACAGCTAACTCTTTGCACTCTTTGCATAAAGGGTTAGGCACCCATAGGGGTGAAGAGCTAGCTTTCACCCCTCTACTCTGTACTTGGACATTTAGGACTAGATCCTTTGTTGTACAGTGCGGAGCCTCTCCATAACCCCATGCTCCAAGCGACCAGGCACTTCTTGTCTGTCCTCCATAAATGGGTAATGCCTTCTTCCCCAATTACAGTCGTGCATGTGCATTCAGACGGGACAAGAGCGAAGAGCATAAAGCTGGCCCTATGTGCATAACCAACATGAAGCTGAAGACAAAAACAAACAAACAAGCATACAAGGGGCTCAAAAGTGCGGGCTAGGCTTAAGGCCGGGAGACAAGTGCGGGCTGGGCTTAAGGCCGTGGCACAAGTGCGGGCTGGGCTTAAGGCCGGGGCACAAGTGCGGGCTGGGCTTAAGGCCGGGGCACAAGTGCGGGCTGGGCTTAAGGCCTGGGCACAAGTGCGGGCTGGGCTTAAGGCCTGGGCACAAGTGCGGGCTGGGCTTAAGGCCTGGGCACAAGTGCGGGCTGGGCTTAAGGCCTGGGCACAAGTGCGGGCTGGGCTTAAAGCCTGGGCACAAGTGCGGGCTGGGCTTAAGGCCTCAGCACAAGTGCGGGCTGGGCTTAAGGCCTGGGCACAAGTGCGGGCTGGGCTTAAGGCCTGGGCACAAGTGCGGGCTGGGCTTAAGGCCTGGGCACAAGTGCGGGCTGGGCTTAAGGCCTGGGCACAAGTGCGGGCTGGGCTTAAGGCCTGGGCACAAGTGCGGGCTGGGCTTAAGGCCTGGGCACAAGTGCGGGCTGGGCTTAAGGCCTGGGCACAAGTGCGGGCTGGGCTTAAGGCCTGGGCACAAGTGCGGGCTGGGCTTAAGGCCTGGGCACAAGTGCGGGCTGGGCTTAAGGCCTGGGCACAAGTGCGGGCTGGGCTTAAGGCCTGGGCACAAGTGCGGGCTGGGCTTTAGGCCGGGGCACAAGTGCGGGCTAGGCTAAAGGCCGGGGCACAAGTGCGGGCTAGGCTAAAGGCCTGGGCACAAGTGCGGGCTAGGCTTAAGGCCGGGGCACAAGTGCGGGCTAGGCTTAAGGCCGGGGCACAAGTGCGGGCTAGGCTTAAGGCCGGGGCACAAGTGCGGGCTAGGCTTAAGGCCGGGGCACAAGTGCGGGCTAGGCTTAAGGCCGGGGCACAAGTGCGGGCTAGGCTGAAGGCCGGGGCACAAGTGCGGGCTAGGCTGAAGGCCGGGGCACAAGTGCGGGCTAGGCTGAAGGCCGGGGCACAAGTGCGGGCTAGGCTTAAGGCCGGGGCACAAGTGCGGGCTAGGCTTAAGGCCGGGGCACAAGTGCGGGCTAGGCTTAAGGCCGGGGCACAAGTGCGGGCTAGGCTTAAGGCCGGGGCACAAGTGCGGGCTAGGCTTAAGGCCGGGGCACAAGTGCGGGCTAGGCTTAAGGCCTGGGCACAAGTGCGGGCCAGGCTTAAGGCCTGGGCACAAGTGCGGGCTAGGCTTAAGGCCTGGGCACAAGTGCGGGCTAGGCTTAAGGCTTGGGCACAAGTGCGGGCTAGGCTTAAGGCCTGAGCACAAGTGCGGGCTTGGCTTAAGTCCGTGGCACAAGTGCGGGCTAGGCTTAAGGCCGGGGGCACAAGTGCGGGCTAGGCTTAAGGCCGGGGCACAAGTGCGGGCTAGGCTTAAGGCCGGGGCACAAGTGCGGGCTAGGCTTAAGGCCTGGGCACAAGTGCGGGCTAGGCTTAAGGCCTGGGCACAAGTGCGGGCTAGGCTTCAGGCCGATGCACAAGTGCGGGCTAGGTTTAAGGCCTGGGCACAAGTGCGGGCTAGGCTTAAGGCCTGGGCACAAGTGCGGGCTAGGCTTAAGGCCTGGGCACAAGTGCGGGCTAGGCATAAGGCCGGGGCACAAGTGCGAGCTAGGCTTAAGGCCTGGGCACAAGTGCGGGCTAGGCTTAAGGCCTGGGCACAAGTGCGGGCTAGGCTTAAGGCCTGGGCACAAGTGCGGGCTAGGCTTAATCCCGGGGCACAAGTGCGGGCTAGGCTTAAGGCCTGGGCACAAGTGCGGGCTAGGCTTAAGGCCTGGGCACAAGTGCGGGCTAGGCTTAAGGCCTGGGCACAAGTGCGGGCTACGCTTAAGGCCGGGGGCACAAGTGCGGGCTAGGCTTAAGGCCGGGGGCACAAGTGCGGGCTAGGCATAAGGCCTGGGCACAAGTGCGGGCTAGGCTTAAGGCCGATGCACAAGTGCGGGCTAGGCTTAAGGCCGGGGCACAAGTGCGGGCTAGGTTTAAGGCCTGGGCACAAGTGCGGGCTAGGCTTAAGGCCTGGGCACAAGTGCGGGCTAGGCTTAAGGCCTGGGCACAAGTGCGGGCTAGGCTTAAGGCCTGAGCACAAGTGCGGGCTAGGCTTAAGGCCGGGGCACAAGTGCGGGCTAGGCCTAAGGCCGGGGCACAAGTGCGGGCTAGGCTTAAGGCCTGGGCACAAGTGCGGGCTACGCTTAAGGCCGGGGGCACAAGTGCGGGCTAGGCTTAAGGCCGGGGGCACAAGTGCGGGCTAGGCATAAGGCCTGGGCACAAGTGCGGGCTAGGCTTAAGGCCTATGCACAAGTGCGGGCTAGGCTTAAGGCCGGGGCACAAGTGCGGGCTAGGTTTAAGGCCTGGGCACAAGTGCGGGCTAGGCTTAAGGCCTGGGCACAAGTGCAGGCTAGGCTTAAGGCCTGAGCACAAGTGCGGGCTAGGCTTAAGGCCGGGGCACAAGTGCGGGCTGGGCTTAAGGTCGGGGCACAAGTGCGGGCTAGGCTTAAGGCCGGGGCACAAGTGCGGGCTAGGCTTAAGGCCGGGGCACAAGTGCGGGCTAGGCTTAAGGCCGGGGCACAAGTGCGGGCTAGGCTTAAGGCCGGGGCACAAGTGCGGGCTAGGCTTAAGGCCGGGGCACAAGTGCGGGCTAGGCTTAAGGCCGGGGCACAAGTGCGGGCTAGGCTTAAGGCCGGGGCACAAGTGCGGGCTAGGCTTAAGGCCGGGGCACAAGTGCGGGCTAGGCTTAAGGCCGGGGCACAAGTGCGGGCTAGGCTTAAGGCCGGGGCACAAGTGCGGGCTAGGCTTAAGGCCGGGGCACAAGTGCAGTGCTGGCTAGGATCAAGGCAGGGGGCACAAGTGCTGGCTAGGCTTAAGGCATGGGCACAAGTGCCAGCTAGGCTTAAGGCCTGGGCACAAGTGCAGGCTAGGCTTAAGGCCTGGGCACAAGTGCAGTGCTGGCTAGGATCAAGGCAAGGGGGCACAAGTGCTGGCTAGGCTTAAGGCATGGGCACAAGTGCTGGCTAGGCTTAAGGCATACAGCTAACTCTTTGCACTCTTTGCATAAAGGGTTAGGCACCCATAGGGGTGAAGAGCTAGCTTTCACCCCTCTACTCTGTACTTGGACATTTAGGACTAGATCCTTTGTTGTACAGTGCGGAGCCTCTCCATAACCCCATGCTCCAAGCGACCAGGCACTTCTTGTCTGTCCTCCGTAAATGGGTAATGCCTTCTTCCCCAATTACAGTCGTGCATGTGCATTCAGACGGGACAAGAGCGAAGAGCATAAAGCTGGCCCTATGTGCATAACCAACATGAAGCTGAAGACAAAAACAAACAAACAAGCATACAAGGGGCTCAAAAGTGCGGGCTGGGCTTAAGGCCTGGGCACAAGTGGGGGCTGGGCTTAAGGCCTGGGCACAAGTGCGGGCTGGGCTTAAGGCCTGGGCACAAGTGCGGGCTGGGCTTAAGGCCTGGGCACAAGTGCGGGCTGGGCTTAAGGCCTGGGCACAAGTGCGGGCTGGGCTTAAGGCCTGGGCACAAGTGCGGGCTGGGCTTAAGGCCTGGGCACAAGTGCGGGCTGGGCTTAAGGCCTCGGCACAAGTGCGGGCTGGGCTTAAGGCCTGGGCACAAGTGCGGGCTGGGCTTAAGGCCTGGGCACAAGTGCGGGCTGGGCTTAAGGCCTGGGCACAAGTGCGGGCTGGGCTTAAGGCCTGGGCACAAGTGCGGGCTGGGCTTAAGGCCTGGGCACAAGTGCGGGCTGGGCTTAAGGCCTGGGCACAAGTGCGGGCTGGGCTTTAGGCCGGGGCACAAGTGCGGGCTAGGCTAAAGGCCGGGGCACAAGTGCGGGCTAGGCTAAAGGCCTGGGCACAAGTGCGGGCTAGGCTTAAGGCCGGGGCACAAGTGCGGGCTAGGCTTAAGGCCGGGGCACAAGTGCGGGCTAGGCTTAAGGTCGGGGCACAAGTGCGGGCTAGGCTTAAGGCCGGGGCACAAGTGCGGGCTAGGCTTAAGGCCGGGGCACAAGTGCGGGCTAGGCTTAAGGCCGGGGCACAAGTGCGAGCTAGGCTTAAGGCCGGGGCACAAGTGCGGGCTAGGTTTAAGGCCTGGGCACAAGTGCGGGCTAGGCTTAAGGCCTGGGCACAAGTGCGGGCTAGGCTTAAGGCCTGGGCACAAGTGCGGGCTAGGCTAAAGGCCTGGGCACAAGTGCGGGCTAGGCTTAAGGCCGGGGCACAAGTGCGGGCTAGGCTTAAGGCCGGGGCACAAGTGCGGGCTAGGCTTAAGGCCGGGGCACAAGTGCGGGCTAGGCTTAAGGCCGGGGCACAAGTGCGGGCTAGGCTTAAGGCCGGGGCACAAGTGCGGGCTAGGCTTAAGGCCGGGGCACAAGTGCGGGCTAGGCTTAAGGCCGGGGCACAAGTTCGGGCTAGGCTTAAGGCCGGGGCACAAGTGCGGGCTAGGCTTAAGGCCGGGGCACAAGTGCGGGCTAGGCTTAAGGCCGGGGCACAAGTGCGGGCTAGGCTTAAGGCCGGGGCACAAGTGCGGGCTTGGCTTAAGGCCGGGGCACAAGTGCGGGCTGGGCTTAAGGCCGGGAGACAAGTGCGGGCTGGGCTTAAGGCCGCGGCACAAGTGCGGGCTGGGCTTAAGGCCGGGGCACAAGTGCGGGCTGGGCTTAAGGCCGGGGCACAAGTGCGGGCTGGGCTTAAGGCCTGGGCACAAGTGCGGGCTGGGCTTAAGGCCTGGGCACAAGTGCGGGCTGGGCTTAAGGCCTGGGCACAAGTGCGGGCTGGGCTTAAGGCCTGGGCACAAGTGCGGGCTGGGCTTAAAGCCTGGGCACAAGTGCGGGCTGGGCTTAAGGCCTCAGCACAAGTGCGGGCTGGGCTTAAGGCCTGGGCACAAGTGCGGGCTGGGCTTAAGGCCTGGGCACAAGTGCGGGCTGGGCTTAAGGCCTGGGCACAAGTGCGGGCTGGGCTTAAGGCCTGGGCACAAGTGCGGGCTGGGCTTAAGGCCTGGGCACAAGTGCGGGCTGGGCTTAAGGCCTGGGCACAAGTGCGGGCTGGGCTTAAGGCCTGGGCACAAGTGCGGGCTGGGCTTAAGGCCTGGGCACAAGTGCGGGCTGGGCTTAAGGCCTGGGCACAAGTGCGGGCTGGGCTTTAGGCCGGGGCACAAGTGCGGGCTAGGCTAAAGGCCGGGGCACAAGTGCGGGCTAGGCTAAAGGCCTGGGCACAAGTGCGGGCTAGGCTTAAGGCCGGGGCACAAGTGCGGGCTAGGCTTAAGGCCGGGGCACAAGTGCGGGCTAGGCTTAAGGCCGGGGCACAAGTGCGGGCTAGGCTTAAGGCCGGGGCACAAGTGCGGGCTAGGCTGAAGGCCGGGGCACAAGTGCGGGCTAGGCTGAAGGCCGGGACACAAGTGCGGGCTAGGCTTAAGGCCGGGGCACAAGTGCGGGCTAGGCTTAAGGCCGGGGCACAAGTGCGGGCTAGGCTTAAGGCCGGGGCACAAGTGCGGGCTAGGCTTAAGGCCGGGGCACAAGTGCGGGCTAGGCTTAAGGCCGGGGCACAAGTGCGGGCTAGGCTTAAGGCCTGGGCACAAGTGCGGGCTAGGCTTAAGGCCTGGGCACAAGTGCGGGCTAGGCTTAAGGCCTGGGCACAATTGCGGGCTAGGCTTAAGGCTTGGGCACAAGTGCGGGCTAGGCTTAAGGCCTGAGCACAAGTGCGGGCTTGGCTTAAGTCCGTGGCACAAGTGCGGGCTAGGCTTAAGGCCGGGGGCACAAGTGCGGGCTAGGCTTAAGGCCGGGGCACAAGTGCGGGCTAGGCTTAAGGCCGGGGCACAAGTGCGGGCTAGGCTTAAGGCCTGGGCACAAGTGCGGGCTAGGCTTAAGGCCTGGGCACAAGTGCGGGCTAGGCTTCAGGCCGATGCACAAGTGCGGGCTAGGCTTAAGGCCTGGGCACAAGTGCGGGCTAGGCTTCAGGCCGATGCACAAGTGCGGGCTAGGTTTAAGGCCTGGGCACAAGTGCGGGCTAGGCTTAAGGCCTGGGCACAAGTGCGGGCTAGGCTTAAGGCCTGGGCACAAGTGCGGGCTAGGCTTAAGGCCTGGGCACAAGTGCGGGCTAGGCTTAAGGCCTGGGCACAAGTGCGGGCTAGGCTTAAGGCCTGGGCACAAGTGCGGGCTAGGCTTAATCCCGGGGCACAAGTGCGGGCTAGGCTTAAGGCCTGGGCACAAGTGCGGGCTAGGCTTAAGGCCTGGGCACAAGTGCGGGCTAGGCTTAAGGCCTGGGCACAAGTGCGGGCTAGGCTTAAGGCCTGGGCACAAGTGCGGGCTACGCTTAAGGCCGGGGGCACAAGTGCGGGCTAGGCTTAAGGCCGGGGGCACAAGTGCGGGCTAGGCATAAGGCCTGGGCACAAGTGCGGGCTAGGCTTAAGGCCGATGCACAAGTGCGGGCTAGGCTTAAGGCCGGGGCACAAGTGCGGGCTAGGTTTAAGGCCTGGGCACAAGTGCGGGCTAGGCTTAAGGCCTGGGCACAAGTGCGGGCTAGGCTTAAGGCCTGAGCACAAGTGCGGGCTAGGCTTAAGGCCGGGGCACAAGTGCGGGCTAGGCCTAAGGCCGGGGCACAAGTGCGGGCTAGGCTTAAGGCCTGGGCACAAGTGCGGGCTACGCTTAAGGCCGGGGGCACAAGTGCGGGCTAGGCTTAAGGCCGGGGGCACAAGTGCGGGCTAGGCATAAGGCCTGGGCACAAGTGCGGGCTAGGCTTAAGGCCGATGCACAAGTGCGGGCTAGGCTTAAGGCCGGGGCACAAGTGCGGGCTAGGTTTAAGGCCTGGGCACAAGTGCGGGCTAGGCTTAAGGCCTGGGCACAAGTGCGGGCTAGGCTTAAGGCCTGAGCACAAGTGCGGGCTAGGCTTAAGGCCGGGGCACAAGTGCGGGCTGGGCTTAAGGTCGGGGCACAAGTGCGGGCTGGGCTTAAGGTCGGGGCACAAGTGCGGGCTAGGCTTAAGGCCGGGGCACAAGTGCGGGCTAGGCTTAAGGCCGGGGCACAAGTGCGGGCTAGGCTTAAGGCCGGGGCACAAGTGCGGGCTAGGCTTAAGGCCGGGGCACAAGTGCGGGCTAGGCTTAAGGCCGGGGCACAAGTGCGGGCTAGGCTTAAGGCCGGGGCACAAGTGCGGGCTAGGCTTAAGGCCGGGGCACAAGTGCGGGCTAGGCTTAAGGCCGGGGCACAAGTGCGGGCTAGGCTTAAGGCCGGGGCACAAGTGCGGGCTAGGCTTAAGGCCGGGGCACAAGTGCGGGCTAGGCTTAAGGCCGGGGCACAAGTGCGGGCTAGGCTTAAGGCCGGGGCACAAGTGCAGTGCTGGCTAGGATCAAGGCAGGGGGCACAAGTGCTGGCTAGGCTTAAGGCATGGGCACAAGTGCCAGCTAGGCTTAAGGCCTGGGCACAAGTGCAGGCTAGGCTTAAGGCCTGGGCACAAGTGCAGTGCTGGCTAGGATCAAGGCAAGGGGGCACAAGTGCTGGCTAGGCTTAAGGCATGGGCACAAGTGCTGGCTAGGCTTAAGGCATACAGCTAACTCTTTGCACTCTTTGCATAAAGGGTTAGGCACCCATAGGGGTGAAGAGCTAGCTTTCACCCCTCTACTCTGTACTTGGACATTTAGGACTAGATCCTTTGTTGTACAGTGCGGAGCCTCTCCATAACCCCATGCTCCAAGCGACCAGGCACTTCTTGTCTGTCCTCCGTAAATGGGTAATGCCTTCTTCCCCAATTACAGTCGTGCATGTGCATTCAGACGGGACAAGAGCGAAGAGCATAAAGCTGGCCCTATGTGCATAACCAACATGAAGCTGAAGACAAAAACAAACAAACAAGCATACAAGGGGCTCAAAAGTGCGGGCTGGGCTTAAGGCCTGGGCACAAGTGGGGGCTGGGCTTAAGGCCTGGGCACAAGTGCGGGCTGGGCTTAAGGCCTGGGCACAAGTGCGGGCTGGGCTTAAGGCCTGGGCACAAGTGCGGGCTGGGCTTAAGGCCTGGGCACAAGTGCGGGCTGGGCTTAAGGCCTGGGCACAAGTGCGGGCTGGGCTTAAGGCCTGGGCACAAGTGCGGGCTGGGCTTAAGGCCTGGGCACAAGTGCGGGCTGGGCTTAAGGCCTCGGCACAAGTGCGGGCTGGGCTTAAGGCCTGGGCACAAGTGCGGGCTGGGCTTAAGGCCTGGGCACAAGTGCGGGCTGGGCTTAAGGCCTGGGCACAAGTGCGGGCTGGGCTTAAGGCCTGGGCACAAGTGCGGGCTGGGCTTAAGGCCTGGGCACAAGTGCGGGCTGGGCTTTAGGCCGGGGCACAAGTGCGGGCTAGGCTAAAGGCCGGGGCACAAGTGCGGGCTAGGCTTAAGGCCGGGGCACAAGTGCGGGCTAGGCTTAAGGCCGGGGCACAAGTGCGGGCTAGGCTTAAGGCCGGGGCACAAGTGCGGGCTAGGCTTAAGGCCGGGGCACAAGTGCGGGCTAGGCTTAAGGCCGGGGCACAAGTGCGGGCTAGGCTTAAGGCCGGGGCACAAGTGCGGGCTTGGCTTAAGGCCGGGGCACAAGTGCGGGCTAGGCTTAAGGCCGGGAGACAAGTGCGGGCTGGGCTTAAGGCCGCGGCACAAGTGCGGGCTGGGCTTAAGGCCGGGGCACAAGTGCGGGCTGGGCTTAAGGCCGGGGCACAAGTGCGGGCTGGGCTTAAGGCCTGGGCACAAGTGCGGGCTGGGCTTAAGGCCTGGGCACAAGTGCGGGCTGGGCTTAAGGCCTGGGCACAAGTGCGGGCTGGGCTTAAGGCCTGGGCACAAGTGCGGGCTGGGCTTAAAGCCTGGGCACAAGTGCGGGCTGGGCTTAAGGCCTCAGCACAAGTGCGGGCTGGGCTTAAGGCCTGGGCACAAATGCGGGCTGGGCTTAAGGCCTGGGCACAAGTGCGGGCTGGGCTTAAGGCCTGGGCACAAGTGCGGGCTGGGCTTAAGGCCTGGGCACAAGTGCGGGCTGGGCTTAAGGCCTGGGCACAAGTGCGGGCTGGGCTTAAGGCCTGGGCACAAGTGCGGGCTGGGCTTAAGGCCTGGGCACAAGTGCGGGCTGGGCTTAAGGCCTGGGCACAAGTGCGGGCTGGGCTTAAGGCCTGGGCACAAGTGCGGGCTGGGCTTAAGGCCTGGGCACAAGTGCGGGCTGGGCTTAAGGCCTGGGCACAAGTGCGGGCTGGGCTTAAGGCCTGGGCACAAGTGCGGGCTGGGCTTAAGGCCTGGGCACAAGTGCGGGCTGGGCTTAAGGCCTGGGCACAAGTGCGGGCTGGGCTTAAAGCCTGGGCACAAGTGCGGGCTGGGCTTAAGGCCTCAGCACAAGTGCGGGCTGGGCTTAAGGCCTGGGCACAAATGCGGGCTGGGCTTAAGGCCTGGGCACAAGTGCGGGCTGGGCTTAAGGCCTGGGCACAAGTGCGGGCTGGGCTTAAGGCCTGGGCACAAGTGCGGGCTGGGCTTAAGGCCTGGGCACAAGTGCGGGCTGGGCTTAAGGCCTGGGCACAAGTGCGGGCTGGGCTTAAGGCCTGGGCACAAGTGCGGGCTGGGCTTAAGGCCTGGGCACAAGTGCGGGCTGGGCTTAAGGCCTGGGCACAAGTGCGGGCTGGGCTTAAGGCCTGGGCACAAGTGCGGGCTGGGCTTAAGGCCTGGGCACAAGTGCGGGCTGGGCTTTAGGCCGGGGCACAAGTGCGGGCTAGGCTAAAGGCCGGGGCACAAGTGCGGGCTAGGCTAAAGGCCTGGGCACAAGTGCGGGCTAGGCTTAAGGCCGGGGCACAAGTGCGGGCTAGGCTTAAGGCCGGGGCACAAGTGCGGGCTAGGCTTAAGGCCGGGGCACAAGTGCGGGCTAGGCTTAAGGCCGGGGCACAAGTGCGGGCTAGGCTGAAGGCCGGGGCACAAGTGCGGGCTAGGCTGAAGGCCGGGGCACAAGTGCGGGCTAGGCTTAAGGCCGGGGCACAAGTGCGGGCTAGGCTTAAGGCCGGGGCACAAGTGCGGGCTAGGCTTAAGGCCGGGGCACAAGTGCGGGCTAGGCTTAAGGCCGGGGCACAAGTGCGGGCTAGGCTTAAGGCCGGGGCACAAGTGCGGGCTAGGCTTAAGGCCGGGGCACAAGTGCGGGCTAGGCTTAAGGCCTGGGCACAAGTGCGGGCTAGGCTTAAGGCCTGGGCACAAGTGCGGGCTAGGCTTAAGGCCTGGGCACAAGTGCGGGCTAGGCTTAAGGCCGGGGGCACAAGTGCGGGCTAGGCTTAAGGCCGGGGGCACAAGTGCGTGCTAGGCATAAGGCCTGGGCACAAGTGCGGGCTAGGCTTAAGGCCGATGCACAAGTGCGGGCTAGGCTTAAGGCCGGGGCACAAGTGCGGGCTAGGTTTAAGGCCTGGGCACAAGTGCGGGCTAGGCTTAAGGCCTGAGCACAAGTGCGGGCTAGGCTTAAGGCCGGGGCACAAGTGCGGGCTGGGCTTAAGGTCGGGGCACAAGTGCGGGCTGGGCTTAAGGTCGGGGCACAAGTGCGGGCTAGGCTTAAGGCCGGGGCACAAGTGCGGGCTAGGCTTAAGGCCGGGGCACAAGTGCAGGCTAGGCTTAAGGCCTGGGCACAAGTGCAGTGCTGGCTAGGATCAAGGCAAGGGGGCACAAGTGCTGGCTAGGCTTAAGGCATGGGCACAAGTGCTGGCTAGGCTTAAGGCATACAGCTAACTCTTTGCACTCTTTGCATAAAGGGTTAGGCACCCATAGGGGTGAAGAGCTAGCTTTCACCCCTCTACTCTGTACTTGGACATTTAGGACTAGATCCTTTGTTGTACAGTGCGGAGCCTCTCCATAACCCCATGCTCCAAGCGACCAGGCACTTCTTGTCTGTCCTCCGTAAATGGGTAATGCCTTCTTCCCCAATTACAGTCGTGCATGTGCATTCAGACGGGACAAGAGCGAAGAGCATAAAGCTGGCCCTATGTGCATAACCAACATGAAGCTGAAGACAAAAACAAACAAACAAGCATACAAGGGGCTCAAAAGTGCGGGCTGGGCTTAAGGCCTGGGCACAAGTGGGGGCTGGGCTTAAGGCCTGGGCACAAGTGCGGGCTGGGCTTAAGGCCTGGGCACAAGTGCGGGCTGGGCTTAAGGCCTGGGCACAAGTGCGGGCTGGGCTTAAGGCCTGGGCACAAGTGCGGGCTGGGCTTAAGGCCTGGGCACAAGTGCGGGCTGGGCTTAAGGCCTGGGCACAAGTGCGGGCTGGGCTTAAGGCCTCGGCACAAGTGCGGGCTGGGCTTAAGGCCTGGGCACAAGTGCGGGCTGGGCTTAAGGCCTGGGCACAAGTGCGGGCTGGGCTTAAGGCCTGGGCACAAGTGCGGGCTGGGCTTAAGGCCTGGGCACAAGTGCGGGCTGGGCTTAAGGCCTGGGCACAAGTGCGGGCTGGGCTTAAGGCCTGGGCACAAGTGCGGGCTGGGCTTTAGGCCGGGGCACAAGTGCGGGCTAGGCTAAAGGCCGGGGCACAAGTGCGGGCTAGGCTAAAGGCCTGGGCACAAGTGCGGGCTAGGCTTAAGGCCGGGGCACAAGTGCGGGCTAGGCTTAAGGCCGGGGCACAAGTGCGGGCTAGGCTTAAGGCCGGGGCACAAGTGCGGGCTAGGCTTAAGGCCGGGGCACAAGTGCGGGCTAGGCTTAAGGCCGGGGCACAAGTGCGGGCTAGGCTTAAGGCCGGGGCACAAGTGCGAGCTAGGCTTAAGGCCGGGGCACAAGTGCGGGCTAGGTTTAAGGCCTGGGCACAAGTGCGGGCTAGGCTTAAGGCCTGGGCACAAGTGCGGGCTAGGCTTAAGGCCTGGGCACAAGTGCGGGCTAGGCTAAAGGCCTGGGCACAAGTGCGGGCTAGGCTTAAGGCCGGGGCACAAGTGCGGGCTAGGCTTAAGGCCGGGGCACAAGTGCGGGCTAGGCTTAAGGCCGGGGCACAAGTGCGGGCTAGGCTTAAGGCCGGGGCACAAGTGCGGGCTAGGCTTAAGGCCGGGGCACAAGTGCGGGCTAGGCTTAAGGCCGGGGCACAAGTGCGGGCTAGGCTTAAGGCCGGGGCACAAGTTCGGGCTAGGCTTAAGGCCGGGGCACAAGTGCGGGCTAGGCTTAAGGCCGGGGCACAAGTGCGGGCTAGGCTTAAGGCCGGGGCACAAGTGCGGGCTAGGCTTAAGGCCGGGGCACAAGTGCGGGCTTGGCTTAAGGCCGGGGCACAAGTGCGGGCTGGGCTTAAGGCCGGGAGACAAGTGCGGGCTGGGCTTAAGGCCGCGGCACAAGTGCGGGCTGGGCTTAAGGCCGGGGCACAAGTGCGGGCTGGGCTTAAGGCCGGGGCACAAGTGCGGGCTGGGCTTAAGGCCTGGGCACAAGTGCGGGCTGGGCTTAAGGCCTGGGCACAAGTGCGGGCTGGGCTTAAGGCCTGGGCACAAGTGCGGGCTGGGCTTAAGGCCTGGGCACAAGTGCGGGCTGGGCTTAAAGCCTGGGCACAAGTGCGGGCTGGGCTTAAGGCCTCAGCACAAGTGCGGGCTGGGCTTAAGGCCTGGGCACAAGTGCGGGCTGGGCTTAAGGCCTGGGCACAAGTGCGGGCTGGGCTTAAGGCCTGGGCACAAGTGCGGGCTGGGCTTAAGGCCTGGGCACAAGTGCGGGCTGGGCTTAAGGCCTGGGCACAAGTGCGGGCTGGGCTTAAGGCCTGGGCACAAGTGCGGGCTGGGCTTAAGGCCTGGGCACAAGTGCGGGCTGGGCTTAAGGCCTGGGCACAAGTGCGGGCTGGGCTTAAGGCCTGGGCACAAGTGCGGGCTGGGCTTTAGGCCGGGGCACAAGTGCGGGCTAGGCTAAAGGCCGGGGCACAAGTGCGGGCTAGGCTAAAGGCCTGGGCACAAGTGCGGGCTAGGCTTAAGGCCGGGGCACAAGTGCGGGCTAGGCTTAAGGCCGGGGCACAAGTGCGGGCTAGGCTTAAGGCCGGGGCACAAGTGCGGGCTAGGCTTAAGGCCGGGGCACAAGTGCGGGCTAGGCTGAAGGCCGGGGCACAAGTGCGGGCTAGGCTTAAGGCCGGGGCACAAGTGCGGGCTGGGCTTAAGGCCGGGAGACAAGTGCGGGCTGGGCTTAAGGCCGCGGCACAAGTGCGGGCTGGGCTTAAGGCCGGGGCACAAGTGCGGGCTGGGCTTAAGGCCGGGGCACAAGTGCGGGCTGGGCTTAAGGCCTGGGCACAAGTGCGGGCTGGGCTTAAGGCCTGGGCACAAGTGCGGGCTGGGCTTAAGGCCTGGGCACAAGTGCGGGCTGGGCTTAAGGCCTGGGCACAAGTGCGGGCTGGGCTTAAAGCCTGGGCACAAGTGCGGGCTGGGCTTAAGGCCTCAGCACAAGTGCGGGCTGGGCTTAAGGCCTGGGCACAAGTGCGGGCTGGGCTTAAGGCCTGGGCACAAGTGCGGGCTGGGCTTAAGGCCTGGGCACAAGTGCGGGCTGGGCTTAAGGCCTGGGCACAAGTGCGGGCTGGGCTTAAGGCCTGGGCACAAGTGCGGGCTGGGCTTAAGGCCTGGGCACAAGTGCGGGCTGGGCTTAAGGCCTGGGCACAAGTGCGGGCTGGGCTTAAGGCCTGGGCACAAGTGCGGGCTGGGCTTAAGGCCTGGGCACAAGTGCGGGCTGGGCTTTAGGCCGGGGCACAAGTGCGGGCTAGGCTAAAGGCCGGGGCACAAGTGCGGGCTAGGCTAAAGGCCTGGGCACAAGTGCGGGCTAGGCTTAAGGCCGGGGCACAAGTGCGGGCTAGGCTTAAGGCCGGGGCACAAGTGCGGGCTAGGCTTAAGGCCGGGGCACAAGTGCGGGCTAGGCTTAAGGCCGGGGCACAAGTGCGGGCTAGGCTGAAGGCCGGGGCACAAGTGCGGGCTAGGCTGAAGGCCGGGACACAAGTGCGGGCTAGGCTTAAGGCCGGGGCACAAGTGCGGGCTAGGCTTAAGGCCGGGGCACAAGTGCGGGCTAGGCTTAAGGCCGGGGCACAAGTGCGGGCTAGGCTTAAGGCCGGGGCACAAGTGCGGGCTAGGCTTAAGGCCGGGGCACAAGTGCGGGCTAGGCTTAAGGCCTGGGCACAAGTGCGGGCTAGGCTTAAGGCCTGGGCACAAGTGCGGGCTAGGCTTAAGGCCTGGGCACAATTGCGGGCTAGGCTTAAGGCTTGGGCACAAGTGCGGGCTAGGCTTAAGGCCTGAGCACAAGTGCGGGCTTGGCTTAAGTCCGTGGCACAAGTGCGGGCTAGGCTTAAGGCCGGGGGCACAAGTGCGGGCTAGGCTTAAGGCCGGGGCACAAGTGCGGGCTAGGCTTAAGGCCGGGGCACAAGTGCGGGCTAGGCTTAAGGCCTGGGCACAAGTGCGGGCTAGGCTTAAGGCCTGGGCACAAGTGCGGGCTAGGCTTCAGGCCGATGCACAAGTGCGGGCTAGGCTTAAGGCCTGGGCACAAGTGCGGGCTAGGCTTCAGGCCGATGCACAAGTGCGGGCTAGGTTTAAGGCCTGGGCACAAGTGCGGGCTAGGCTTAAGGCCTGGGCACAAGTGCGGGCTAGGCTTAAGGCCTGGGCACAAGTGCGGGCTAGGCTTAAGGCCTGGGCACAAGTGCGGGCTAGGCTTAAGGCCTGGGCACAAGTGCGGGCTAGGCTTAAGGCCTGGGCACAAGTGCGGGCTAGGCTTAATCCCGGGGCACAAGTGCGGGCTAGGCTTAAGGCCTGGGCACAAGTGCGGGCTAGGCTTAAGGCCTGGGCACAAGTGCGGGCTAGGCTTAAGGCCTGGGCACAAGTGCGGGCTAGGCTTAAGGCCTGGGCACAAGTGCGGGCTACGCTTAAGGCCGGGGGCACAAGTGCGGGCTAGGCTTAAGGCCGGGGGCACAAGTGCGGGCTAGGCATAAGGCCTGGGCACAAGTGCGGGCTAGGCTTAAGGCCGATGCACAAGTGCGGGCTAGGCTTAAGGCCGGGGCACAAGTGCGGGCTAGGTTTAAGGCCTGGGCACAAGTGCGGGCTAGGCTTAAGGCCTGGGCACAAGTGCGGGCTAGGCTTAAGGCCTGGGCACAATTGCGGGCTAGGCTTAAGGCTTGGGCACAAGTGCGGGCTAGGCTTAAGGCCTGAGCACAAGTGCGGGCTTGGCTTAAGTCCGTGGCACAAGTGCGGGCTAGGCTTAAGGCCGGGGGCACAAGTGCGGGCTAGGCTTAAGGCCGGGGCACAAGTGCGGGCTAGGCTTAAGGCCGGGGCACAAGTGCGGGCTAGGCTTAAGGCCTGGGCACAAGTGCGGGCTAGGCTTAAGGCCTGGGCACAAGTGCGGGCTAGGCTTCAGGCCGATGCACAAGTGCGGGCTAGGCTTAAGGCCTGGGCACAAGTGCGGGCTAGGCTTCAGGCCGATGCACAAGTGCGGGCTAGGTTTAAGGCCTGGGCACAAGTGCGGGCTAGGCTTAAGGCCTGGGCACAAGTGCGGGCTAGGCTTAAGGCCTGGGCACAAGTGCGGGCTAGGCTTAAGGCCTGGGCACAAGTGCGGGCTAGGCTTAAGGCCTGGGCACAAGTGCGGGCTAGGCTTAAGGCCTGGGCACAAGTGCGGGCTAGGCTTAATCCCGGGGCACAAGTGCGGGCTAGGCTTAAGGCCTGGGCACAAGTGCGGGCTAGGCTTAAGGCCTGGGCACAAGTGCGGGCTAGGCTTAAGGCCTGGGCACAAGTGCGGGCTAGGCTTAAGGCCTGGGCACAAGTGCGGGCTACGCTTAAGGCCGGGGGCACAAGTGCGGGCTAGGCTTAAGGCCGGGGGCACAAGTGCGGGCTAGGCATAAGGCCTGGGCACAAGTGCGGGCTAGGCTTAAGGCCGATGCACAAGTGCGGGCTAGGCTTAAGGCCGGGGCACAAGTGCGGGCTAGGTTTAAGGCCTGGGCACAAGTGCGGGCTAGGCTTAAGGCCTGGGCACAAGTGCGGGCTAGGCTTAAGGCCTGAGCACAAGTGCGGGCTAGGCTTAAGGCCGGGGCACAAGTGCGGGCTAGGCCTAAGGCCGGGGCACAAGTGCGGGCTAGGCTTAAGGCCTGGGCACAAGTGCGGGCTACGCTTAAGGCCGGGGGCACAAGTGCGGGCTAGGCTTAAGGCCGGGGGCACAAGTGCGGGCTAGGCATAAGGCCTGGGCACAAGTGCGGGCTAGGCTTAAGGCCGATGCACAAGTGCGGGCTAGGCTTAAGGCCGGGGCACAAGTGCGGGCTAGGTTTAAGGCCTGGGCACAAGTGCGGGCTAGGCTTAAGGCCTGGGCACAAGTGCGGGCTAGGCTTAAGGCCTGAGCACAAGTGCGGGCTAGGCTTAAGGCCGGGGCACAAGTGCGGGCTGGGCTTAAGGTCGGGGCACAAGTGCGGGCTGGGCTTAAGGTCGGGGCACAAGTGCGGGCTAGGCTTAAGGCCGGGGCACAAGTGCGGGCTAGGCTTAAGGCCGGGGCACAAGTGCGGGCTAGGCTTAAGGCCGGGGCACAAGTGCGGGCTAGGCTTAAGGCCGGGGCACAAGTGCGGGCTAGGCTTAAGGCCGGGGCACAAGTGCGGGCTAGGCTTAAGGCCGGGGCACAAGTGCGGGCTAGGCTTAAGGCCGGGGCACAAGTGCGGGCTAGGCTTAAGGCCGGGGCACAAGTGCGGGCTAGGCTTAAGGCCGGGGCACAAGTGCGGGCTAGGCTTAAGGCCGGGGCACAAGTGCGGGCTAGGCTTAAGGCCGGGGCACAAGTGCGGGCTAGGCTTAAGGCCGGGGCACAAGTGCGGGCTAGGCTTAAGGCCGGGGCACAAGTGCAGTGCTGGCTAGGATCAAGGCAGGGGGCACAAGTGCTGGCTAGGCTTAAGGCATGGGCACAAGTGCCAGCTAGGCTTAAGGCCTGGGCACAAGTGCAGGCTAGGCTTAAGGCCTGGGCACAAGTGCAGTGCTGGCTAGGATCAAGGCAAGGGGGCACAAGTGCTGGCTAGGCTTAAGGCATGGGCACAAGTGCTGGCTAGGCTTAAGGCATACAGCTAACTCTTTGCACTCTTTGCATAAAGGGTTAGGCACCCATAGGGGTGAAGAGCTAGCTTTCACCCCTCTACTCTGTACTTGGACATTTAGGACTAGATCCTTTGTTGTACAGTGCGGAGCCTCTCCATAACCCCATGCTCCAAGCGACCAGGCACTTCTTGTCTGTCCTCCGTAAATGGGTAATGCCTTCTTCCCCAATTACAGTCGTGCATGTGCATTCAGACGGGACAAGAGCGAAGAGCATAAAGCTGGCCCTATGTGCATAACCAACATGAAGCTGAAGACAAAAACAAACAAACAAGCATACAAGGGGCTCAAAAGTGCGGGCTGGGCTTAAGGCCTGGGCACAAGTGGGGGCTGGGCTTAAGGCCTGGGCACAAGTGCGGGCTGGGCTTAAGGCCTGGGCACAAGTGCGGGCTGGGCTTAAGGCCTGGGCACAAGTGCGGGCTGGGCTTAAGGCCTGGGCACAAGTGCGGGCTGGGCTTAAGGCCTGGGCACAAGTGCGGGCTGGGCTTAAGGCCTGGGCACAAGTGCGGGCTGGGCTTAAGGCCTGGGCACAAGTGCGGGCTGGGCTTAAGGCCTCGGCACAAGTGCGGGCTGGGCTTAAGGCCTGGGCACAAGTGCGGGCTGGGCTTAAGGCCTGGGCACAAGTGCGGGCTGGGCTTAAGGCCTGGGCACAAGTGCGGGCTGGGCTTAAGGCCTGGGCACAAGTGCGGGCTGGGCTTAAGGCCTGGGCACAAGTGCGGGCTGGGCTTTAGGCCGGGGCACAAGTGCGGGCTAGGCTAAAGGCCGGGGCACAAGTGCGGGCTAGGCTTAAGGCCGGGGCACAAGTGCGGGCTAGGCTTAAGGCCGGGGCACAAGTGCGGGCTAGGCTTAAGGCCGGGGCACAAGTGCGGGCTAGGCTTAAGGCCGGGGCACAAGTGCGGGCTAGGCTTAAGGCCGGGGCACAAGTGCGGGCTAGGCTTAAGGCCGGGGCACAAGTGCGGGCTTGGCTTAAGGCCGGGGCACAAGTGCGGGCTAGGCTTAAGGCCGGGAGACAAGTGCGGGCTGGGCTTAAGGCCGCGGCACAAGTGCGGGCTGGGCTTAAGGCCGGGGCACAAGTGCGGGCTGGGCTTAAGGCCGGGGCACAAGTGCGGGCTGGGCTTAAGGCCTGGGCACAAGTGCGGGCTGGGCTTAAGGCCTGGGCACAAGTGCGGGCTGGGCTTAAGGCCTGGGCACAAGTGCGGGCTGGGCTTAAGGCCTGGGCACAAGTGCGGGCTGGGCTTAAAGCCTGGGCACAAGTGCGGGCTGGGCTTAAGGCCTCAGCACAAGTGCGGGCTGGGCTTAAGGCCTGGGCACAAATGCGGGCTGGGCTTAAGGCCTGGGCACAAGTGCGGGCTGGGCTTAAGGCCTGGGCACAAGTGCGGGCTGGGCTTAAGGCCTGGGCACAAGTGCGGGCTGGGCTTAAGGCCTGGGCACAAGTGCGGGCTGGGCTTAAGGCCTGGGCACAAGTGCGGGCTGGGCTTAAGGCCTGGGCACAAGTGCGGGCTGGGCTTAAGGCCTGGGCACAAGTGCGGGCTGGGCTTAAGGCCTGGGCACAAGTGCGGGCTGGGCTTAAGGCCTGGGCACAAGTGCGGGCTGGGCTTAAGGCCTGGGCACAAGTGCGGGCTGGGCTTAAGGCCTGGGCACAAGTGCGGGCTGGGCTTAAGGCCTGGGCACAAGTGCGGGCTGGGCTTAAGGCCTGGGCACAAGTGCGGGCTGGGCTTAAAGCCTGGGCACAAGTGCGGGCTGGGCTTAAGGCCTCAGCACAAGTGCGGGCTGGGCTTAAGGCCTGGGCACAAATGCGGGCTGGGCTTAAGGCCTGGGCACAAGTGCGGGCTGGGCTTAAGGCCTGGGCACAAGTGCGGGCTGGGCTTAAGGCCTGGGCACAAGTGCGGGCTGGGCTTAAGGCCTGGGCACAAGTGCGGGCTGGGCTTAAGGCCTGGGCACAAGTGCGGGCTGGGCTTAAGGCCTGGGCACAAGTGCGGGCTGGGCTTAAGGCCTGGGCACAAGTGCGGGCTGGGCTTAAGGCCTGGGCACAAGTGCGGGCTGGGCTTAAGGCCTGGGCACAAGTGCGGGCTGGGCTTAAGGCCTGGGCACAAGTGCGGGCTGGGCTTTAGGCCGGGGCACAAGTGCGGGCTAGGCTAAAGGCCGGGGCACAAGTGCGGGCTAGGCTAAAGGCCTGGGCACAAGTGCGGGCTAGGCTTAAGGCCGGGGCACAAGTGCGGGCTAGGCTGAAGGCCGGGGCACAAGTGCGGGCTAGGCTGAAGGCCGGGGCACAAGTGCGGGCTAGGCTTAAGGCCGGGGCACAAGTGCGGGCTAGGCTTAAGGCCGGGGCACAAGTGCGGGCTAGGCTTAAGGCCGGGGCACAAGTGCGGGCTAGGCTTAAGGCCGGGGCACAAGTGCGGGCTAGGCTTAAGGCCGGGGCACAAGTGCGGGCTAGGCTTAAGGCCGGGGCACAAGTGCGGGCTAGGCTTAAGGCCTGGGCACAAGTGCGGGCTAGGCTTAAGGCCTGGGCACAAGTGCGGGCTAGGCTTAAGGCCTGGGCACAAGTGCGGGCTAGGCTTAAGGCCGGGGGCACAAGTGCGGGCTAGGCTTAAGGCCGGGGGCACAAGTGCGTGCTAGGCATAAGGCCTGGGCACAAGTGCGGGCTAGGCTTAAGGCCGATGCACAAGTGCGGGCTAGGCTTAAGGCCGGGGCACAAGTGCGGGCTAGGTTTAAGGCCTGGGCACAAGTGCGGGCTAGGCTTAAGGCCTGAGCACAAGTGCGGGCTAGGCTTAAGGCCGGGGCACAAGTGCGGGCTGGGCTTAAGGTCGGGGCACAAGTGCGGGCTGGGCTTAAGGTCGGGGCACAAGTGCGGGCTAGGCTTAAGGCCGGGGCACAAGTGCGGGCTAGGCTTAAGGCCGGGGCACAAGTGCAGGCTAGGCTTAAGGCCTGGGCACAAGTGCAGTGCTGGCTAGGATCAAGGCAAGGGGGCACAAGTGCTGGCTAGGCTTAAGGCATGGGCACAAGTGCTGGCTAGGCTTAAGGCATACAGCTAACTCTTTGCACTCTTTGCATAAAGGGTTAGGCACCCATAGGGGTGAAGAGCTAGCTTTCACCCCTCTACTCTGTACTTGGACATTTAGGACTAGATCCTTTGTTGTACAGTGCGGAGCCTCTCCATAACCCCATGCTCCAAGCGACCAGGCACTTCTTGTCTGTCCTCCGTAAATGGGTAATGCCTTCTTCCCCAATTACAGTCGTGCATGTGCATTCAGACGGGACAAGAGCGAAGAGCATAAAGCTGGCCCTATGTGCATAACCAACATGAAGCTGAAGACAAAAACAAACAAACAAGCATACAAGGGGCTCAAAAGTGCGGGCTGGGCTTAAGGCCTGGGCACAAGTGGGGGCTGGGCTTAAGGCCTGGGCACAAGTGCGGGCTGGGCTTAAGGCCTGGGCACAAGTGCGGGCTGGGCTTAAGGCCTGGGCACAAGTGCGGGCTGGGCTTAAGGCCTGGGCACAAGTGCGGGCTGGGCTTAAGGCCTGGGCACAAGTGCGGGCTGGGCTTAAGGCCTGGGCACAAGTGCGGGCTGGGCTTAAGGCCTCGGCACAAGTGCGGGCTGGGCTTAAGGCCTGGGCACAAGTGCGGGCTGGGCTTAAGGCCTGGGCACAAGTGCGGGCTGGGCTTAAGGCCTGGGCACAAGTGCGGGCTGGGCTTAAGGCCTGGGCACAAGTGCGGGCTGGGCTTAAGGCCTGGGCACAAGTGCGGGCTGGGCTTAAGGCCTGGGCACAAGTGCGGGCTGGGCTTTAGGCCGGGGCACAAGTGCGGGCTAGGCTAAAGGCCGGGGCACAAGTGCGGGCTAGGCTAAAGGCCTGGGCACAAGTGCGGGCTAGGCTTAAGGCCGGGGCACAAGTGCGGGCTAGGCTTAAGGCCGGGGCACAAGTGCGGGCTAGGCTTAAGGCCGGGGCACAAGTGCGGGCTAGGCTTAAGGCCGGGGCACAAGTGCGGGCTAGGCTTAAGGCCGGGGCACAAGTGCGGGCTAGGCTTAAGGCCGGGGCACAAGTGCGAGCTAGGCTTAAGGCCGGGGCACAAGTGCGGGCTAGGTTTAAGGCCTGGGCACAAGTGCGGGCTAGGCTTAAGGCCTGGGCACAAGTGCGGGCTAGGCTTAAGGCCTGGGCACAAGTGCGGGCTAGGCTAAAGGCCTGGGCACAAGTGCGGGCTAGGCTTAAGGCCGGGGCACAAGTGCGGGCTAGGCTTAAGGCCGGGGCACAAGTGCGGGCTAGGCTTAAGGCCGGGGCACAAGTGCGGGCTAGGCTTAAGGCCGGGGCACAAGTGCGGGCTAGGCTTAAGGCCGGGGCACAAGTGCGGGCTAGGCTTAAGGCCGGGGCACAAGTGCGGGCTAGGCTTAAGGCCGGGGCACAAGTTCGGGCTAGGCTTAAGGCCGGGGCACAAGTGCGGGCTAGGCTTAAGGCCGGGGCACAAGTGCGGGCTAGGCTTAAGGCCGGGGCACAAGTGCGGGCTAGGCTTAAGGCCGGGGCACAAGTGCGGGCTTGGCTTAAGGCCGGGGCACAAGTGCGGGCTGGGCTTAAGGCCGGGAGACAAGTGCGGGCTGGGCTTAAGGCCGCGGCACAAGTGCGGGCTGGGCTTAAGGCCGGGGCACAAGTGCGGGCTGGGCTTAAGGCCGGGGCACAAGTGCGGGCTGGGCTTAAGGCCTGGGCACAAGTGCGGGCTGGGCTTAAGGCCTGGGCACAAGTGCGGGCTGGGCTTAAGGCCTGGGCACAAGTGCGGGCTGGGCTTAAGGCCTGGGCACAAGTGCGGGCTGGGCTTAAAGCCTGGGCACAAGTGCGGGCTGGGCTTAAGGCCTCAGCACAAGTGCGGGCTGGGCTTAAGGCCTGGGCACAAGTGCGGGCTGGGCTTAAGGCCTGGGCACAAGTGCGGGCTGGGCTTAAGGCCTGGGCACAAGTGCGGGCTGGGCTTAAGGCCTGGGCACAAGTGCGGGCTGGGCTTAAGGCCTGGGCACAAGTGCGGGCTGGGCTTAAGGCCTGGGCACAAGTGCGGGCTGGGCTTAAGGCCTGGGCACAAGTGCGGGCTGGGCTTAAGGCCTGGGCACAAGTGCGGGCTGGGCTTAAGGCCTGGGCACAAGTGCGGGCTGGGCTTTAGGCCGGGGCACAAGTGCGGGCTAGGCTAAAGGCCGGGGCACAAGTGCGGGCTAGGCTAAAGGCCTGGGCACAAGTGCGGGCTAGGCTTAAGGCCGGGGCACAAGTGCGGGCTAGGCTTAAGGCCGGGGCACAAGTGCGGGCTAGGCTTAAGGCCGGGGCACAAGTGCGGGCTAGGCTTAAGGCCGGGGCACAAGTGCGGGCTAGGCTGAAGGCCGGGGCACAAGTGCGGGCTAGGCTTAAGGCCGGGGCACAAGTGCGGGCTGGGCTTAAGGCCGGGAGACAAGTGCGGGCTGGGCTTAAGGCCGCGGCACAAGTGCGGGCTGGGCTTAAGGCCGGGGCACAAGTGCGGGCTGGGCTTAAGGCCGGGGCACAAGTGCGGGCTGGGCTTAAGGCCTGGGCACAAGTGCGGGCTGGGCT